>NC_045428.1:271187606-271546606 GCF_902635505.1 Sarcophilus harrisii
ATTGTTTTAAAATCCTCTAGAATTTTACTACAGTATTTTTTCATATGTTTTATACCATTTCCCTTGTATCCACTCTATATTCCAGTTAAACCATCAATTAACATTTCCCTGCACTCAGCTTTTTATTATGTCTCTATCTTTTTATAAGTTCCAAGATTCCCACACATTCCTGTAAACCATTCCATTTCACCTTTTCCTCTTAGCATCTGTAATTTCCTTCAAGTATTATATTCTGCAAATAACCTTTCCTAATTATCACATTCCTTGAGATATTTGTACTGTTCCCCCTTCTCAAATTACCTGATACTTGCTTATCTATATGCACTTTTACTTATATATATTCTAAAAATATGACATCCTCCTTCTTGAATACAAGGAATGTTTAGTTTTTATCTTTGTGTTCTCTGAGTCAGATGCAGTACATTACATAAATTGACTTTATACAATTGTGTTGTATAAATATTGAATTGAATTGTTCGAAGCAACCAATTCTTCTGACTTCATATACCATAACATTTCCACTACTATTTATTATCTCTCTTATTGAATATGAACTGATAACTTTTCTGATATGTTCCATTCCACCAATTCATTGGTGTAAGAAAATCTTTCTATCATCTAATTTTCAATTTATATAATCTCCATTAGTAAGAAAACTGTCTAATGAAATTTCACCATCAGAAATGAATACAACTTTTCTCCAACTTTTGATGAGAAAAATTTTGGATATATTGTCTTTTTGTTCATATTCATAAAATCTTGCTAACTTTTTCCAGATGGAGGAAATATTTTTTCCTGTTTCTGAGTTGTGATTCAAATTTGGGCATGGGGATGCAGGTGATCCAAAACTATTTCAAGGTAATAAACTGCCAGCAATAGAATGTAAGAGAAAATCCACACCCAAGCTGGGAATTGGGAGTTTGTTGCTAATCTAGTTGCACTCTGTGAAAATTAAGAGAACCCTGGGTAAGATGGAAGCCTATAGTAAAGATTTGCCACAAAAAAGACTTAGCAAACTTATAAAAACGTAAGACCTGGGTGAAATCTATAGTTCATCCAGACTAATTGTTTCTGAAAGATTTCTTAATGGACACCTATATGTTCCCAAGCATATTCCTTCCTCTAGTCTTTTATCTCCCAATTTGTCAGTTAAATACTGTTCTAGTAATCTTCATAAAATCCTCTAATAGAGCCACACACAGTGGGGGAATTCTCAGTGAAGTATGATACCCTTCAGCCCAGAGGGAACCCATTGACAATGTCTGGTTCTGCTCCCATCTACCCTTGGGGGTATCTCAGCCTTCCTGAAAAGTCAGGAAGGCATAACAACCTGTGTTCTACTTAAAGCAGAGATACTTGCAATAAAGAATATTTACATATTAATAGCAGGGTGCTTATAGTTAGCACATGCTCAGTGTATTTGGTGATGTAATTGTACTAAGGTATTTATGGCTGAGAGAATTTGAAATAAATGGACTCCATATTTGAAAAAAATTAAACATTAAAAAAACCAAAATTATCTGATAGAGTTACAATACTTAAAAATTGGTCATACTCAATTCTATAATGAAAGTTTCTTCTCCCTTAAAAAAAGTAACTTTACTTCTACAGATGGAAATCGGGACAGTGTAGATCTCATAGTAAGCAGGTTGTAGCAAAGCTGTAGAAGAGAAAGAGAAGAAGGAGAATTATATTAAAGAATATCAGATAGTGAAGCTTAGCTAGTGTGGTTTAAAAATAAAGTATTATGTGAAAGGAAGTTGTATGAGATAACTGGAACAATTGTAATCAAATATCAGAGAGCCATATTTAAAAGTTCACATTTTATTTAGTAGGCAATATAAAACTTCGAAAGTTTTTTTTTAAACTGCTAACAAAAAAATTCAATCAACAAGCACTTATTAAGTGCTTACTTTCTATCAGGCATCGTGTTTAACAACGGGATACCAAAAAAATAAAATAAACACAAAAAACCAAAACATATTTCTTTGCTTCAAAAAGTCTGTGTTCTAATGAGAGGGACAACATGTAAATAACCATGCACAAACAAAGTACATACAGTGTGAATGGAAGGGAATCTCAGAGAGAAAGCATTGTTAGAGATTATTAGTTTGGATGGATTGTATTGAATTTTAAACAAGAAAGATAACAGAAGCTAGAGAACCAACTATATAAACGGTCCTGAAAGTAGGCACTGAAAGTCATAAAATGTCAATAACCACTTAATAAGTATCTAGTATGTGCTAGGCAATATGCTAAGTATTAAGGATGCAAAAGGAGACAAAAAAAATCTGTGCCCTCAAAGAAATAAGCAATCTGATGATGATGTAATAACCTTGCCTTTATAATGATATATGTGGATAAGAGTAATGCACCAATCAAATTAAATTGAATAAAAGGCAGAATGCTTTAGGTATGAAGCAGAGTTTCACATTTTAAGACAAAAAAAGATAAAAGCTAAAGGAGTTGCAATGATTTGTTTAAAGTTTCATATAAGAAATATAGAAGATCTGGGACTGAGCCATGCTACTTTGGATACTCTAGCTATGATTATACCATAATCAAGGCAAATATCATATGAGATGTGCTGAGACATTGGAGTAGGCAAAACCTAAGGTTTACATTAGAAAATAATGGAAATTAAAGTAGAGAATATAAAGATTGTAGAAAAAGTGTAGATTTTTTTTATCAAAGCTTTTTATTTTCAGAACATATATAGGATAATTTTCAACATTCACCCTTGCAAAGCCCTATGTTCCAAAAATGTCCCTTCCTTTCCTGCTACTCCTTCCCTTAGATGGCAAGTAATGCAATATATGTTAAACATGTGTAATTCATCTATACATATTTCCACAATTATCATGCTGCAGAAAAAAAATCAGATCCACCCAGTTTTCAAATTTTTGCCACTACAAAAAAGGGTTTTCACAAACAATTTTTGCACATGTGGATCTTTTTCCCTTTTTTAGATCTCTTTGGAATAGAAGCCCAGTAGAAACACTGCTAGATCAAATGGTATTTATTCTTAGTTTGATAGCCCTTTGGGCATAGTTCCAAGTTGCTCTCCAGAATGGTTGAATCACTTCACAACTCCACCAATGATGTATTAGTGTTCCCGTTTTCCAATATCCCCTCCAACATTCATCATTATCTTTTCCTGTCATCTTAGCCAATTTGAAAGGTATGTAATGGTACCTCAGAGTTGTCTTAATTTGCATTTATCTGACCAATAATGGTTTAGAGCACTTTTTCATATGATTAGAAATGGTTTCAACTTCTTTATTGAAAATTATCTGTTCACATCCTTTGGCAATTTATCAACTGGAGAATGACTTGAAATGTTATAAATGCGAGTCAATTCTCCATATATTTTAGAAATGAGGCCTTTACCAGAGCCGTTGAATGTGAAAATGTTTTCTCTAGTTTATTGCCTCCCTTGAAATCTTGTCTATATTAGTTTTGTTTGTATAAAGACCTTTTTAACTTAAAATAATAAAAATTATCCACTTTGTATTTGATAATATACTCTAGTTCTTCTTTGGCCTTCCTTCTCCACAGATTTGAGAGGTAAACTATCTTTTGTTCTCACTTGCTTATAATATCACTCTTTGCTAGCTGTGTAAAATACATTCTTGAGAGTTTGATTGGTATTGTACTGAATAAGTAGATTAATTTAGGTAGTACTGTCATTTTTTCATATTAGCTTGGCTTACCCAGAGCACTTGATATTCTTCCAACTGATTAGATCTGACTTTATTTGTGTGGAAAGTGTTTGGCAATTGCGTTCATATATTTCCTGACTTTGCTTTGGCCTGTAGACTCCCAAATATTTTATATTATCTAAATATTTTAAATGGAAATTTTTCTGTGTCTCTTTCTGCTGAACTTTTTGACAATATGTAAAAATGCTGATGATTTATGTGGATTTATTTTGTATCCTGGAACTTTGCTTATGAATTGATTCTAGAAGTTTTTCAGTTGATTTTCTAGGATTCTCTAAGTCTACCATCATATCAGGTGCAAAAAGTGATAATTTGCTTTTCTAATTACCTACTCTAGTTCTTCTAATTTCTTTTTTCTTCTCTTATTGCTAAAGCTAACATTTCTAATAGAATATTGAATAGTAATGGTGATAATGGGCAACCTTGTTTCACATCTGACCTTATTGGGAAAGGTTCTAATTTATCCCCTTGCTGATCATACTTGCTGATGGTTTTAAATAGATGATACTGATCATTTTAAGAAAAAGTCAATTTTTTCTTATACTCTCTAGTGTTTTTTAATAGGAATGAATATTGGATTTTGTCTAATGCTTTTTCTGCATTTATTGAGAAAAACATATCATTTTTGTTAGTTTTATTATTGATATAGTGAATCAAGTTTTCCTAATATTGAACCAACCCTTCTCTCTTGGTAAAAATCCAATTTGGTCATAGTGTATTATCCTGGAGATAACATGCTATAATCTCTTTGCTGATATTTTCAGATTTTACATCAATATTCATTAGGGAAATAGGTCTATAATTTTCTTTCTCTGTTTTGATACTACCTGATTTAGGTATTAGCACCATATCTGTGTCATAAAAGGAATTTGGTAGAACTCCTTCTTTCCCTATTTTTCCAAATAGTTTGCATAGTATTAGAATTAATTGTTTTTTAAGTGTTTGATAGAATTTACATGTACAACCATCTGACCCTGCAGAGCTTTTCTTAGGGAGCTGATTGATAATTTGTACAATTTCTTTTTCTAAAATGGGATTATTTAAGTAAGTTATTTCCTCTTCTGTAAATCTGGGCAATCTATATTTTTGTAAGTACTTGAAAAGGTCTGGATTTCAAGGAGAACCATGAAATCAAAAAATGAATTTGGCCTTAATTAAGCAATAATTAATTTCTATACATCCTCAAACTGCACAGGAAACAAATGTTGGATTTGGGTTTAATAACATTCCTCATTTTAATTTTAGCTTCCATTCTTTACTACATGTGCATCTTTGAGCCCAAATCCTTCTAGGTCTTTGCTTCTTCATCTGTAAAATGGGTTCAAAAGTTCTAAGGTCCCTTCCATTTCTACATCTGTAAATTTTTAAATGTCTAGCAACAATGAACAAGTAAAAAGGAAATAATAGCATCTATCTCCCAAGGATGTTATGAGGATAAATTGAATTAATATTTTAAAGGGCTTTGCTAATCTTAATATTTTATTTGTTGTTATTTAGTTATTTCAATCATGGTTGACTCTTCATAATTATATTTGGCATTTTCTTGACAAAAATACTACCATGGTTTGTCATTTCTTTCTCCAAATCATTTTACAAATGATAAAACTGTGACACACAGGATTAAGGGAATTGCCCAGGGTCATACAACTGGTGAGTGTCTGAGGCCAGATTGAAATTTAGGAAAATGAGTCTTCATGACTTCTGGCCTGACACTTTATCCCCTCTGCCCCCAAAGTGTTATATGAGTGTTAGCTAATAATATAATATTCTGAAAAAAAAGAAACAGAGGCTTTACCTGACTTCCAAAAGAGTTTCTTTCACATACACACACAAGAATCACAGCATTAGAGAAAAAAAATTTGAAAATAAAGTTAAGGAGATTAGTTAGGGGAATATTTCAATAAAATAGCCATTGGGTCCTAAAGCCCAGACTGGGAATATAGGAATGGATAAAAAACAAACCCAAAACATTGGAAAGGAAGAATTAATAAGGCTCTGGGAAAACTTGTATAACCAGGAAAGCCTAAAAACAAACAAACAAACAAAAAAAAAAAAAACACTTCACAGGAAATCAAATGAGTAAAACCCACTCTATTACATGATTCCAGGGCCATACATAAGATAACACGCACCTATCCAGATAATTAAAGGCAAATATCTGGCTTTTGCTTATTTCAGATTAAAGCCTTTTTTTTAACTTGAATTGTCTATATCATCTAATCAATCACCTATTTCTCTCGGCCCTTCTATATTTGGCCTTGAAAATAGCGTTACTTTTTGCTGACTCCAAAGATCAGTGTAAAGAATAGCTAAGTATCCAAAAGACAGGGAAGTAGATTTTTTATAGATTTTTAGGATAATATTGATTTTGAAATAATCAAAAGCAATTATTTTTCTCATTGTCATACTGATTCTGTGTCAGTGAGAATATCTATTACTACCTATCAACCTTCCATTTATGCTTTCCCCATTTATGCTTTTATGTAAGTAGAAACCTTACATTATAACAAGTAGTTCTGTCAAACAAACTAATATTATCCATATCTCTCTGCATCTCTAGTCCTATGCTTAAAAAAGAAAAAAAAAACCTGTATCCAACTAAAGTCCACCATTTCTTATATAAAAATCTTGTACTTTGAGTATTGAAATATTAGTGTTTACTCCTCTCAAATTGACTAATATGAAAAGAAAAGATAATGTCAAATGTTGTAGGAGATATGGGAAAACTGGGACACTAATATGTTGTTAGTGGAGTTGTGGACTCATTCAAACATTCTGAAGAACAATTTGAAATTATGCCCAAAGGGTTATCAAACTGTGCATACCCTTTGACCCAGCAGTGTTTCTACTGGGTTTATATCCTAAAGAGATCATAAAGGAGGGAAAGGGCCCCACATGTGCAAAAATGTTTGTGGGAGTCTTTTTTGTAGTGGCAAAAAACTGAAAATTGAGTGAATGCCCATCAGTTGGAAAATGTCTGAATAAGTTATGGTATATGAATGTTATGGAATATTATTGTACTGTAAGAAATGATCAGCAGGATGATTTCAAAGAGAACTAGAGAGATTTACATCAACTGATGCTAAGTGAAATGAGCAAATCTAGGAGAACATTATACACAGCAATAACAAGATTACACAATGATCAATTCTGATGGACTTGGCTCTTTTCAACAATAAGATGACTCAGGCCAGTTCCAATGGTCTTGTGAAGAAGAGAGCCATCTGTATTGAGAGAGAGGAGACTAAGAACTGAATACAACAAAGTATTTCACTCGTTTTGTTGTTGCTTGCTTACATTTTGTTTTCTTTCTCATTTTTTTCCTTTTTGATCCGATTTTTCTTGTGTAGCATGATGTGATGACCACATTTAGCACCCAGAATATATTAAAATCAGCCAGAGTCAGAATAAGGGAAAATCCTTGATCTTTATTCTTTGCGGAGCTGAAGGGGAATGGCAATACAAAGTGAGAGCAATCTTGACACAGTGCCCCTACCTCTCTTACTAAACCCACCAAATCATCTGCAACCTCCTATACAACACACCCAACTTGCACAGAGAGTGGGCGGGGCCATTCTTTCTCCAAGTATATATTAATAGAATATTGTCCAATTGCTAATCAGCCTCAAGTGCTTGGGACTTCAGTGCAACAAGGTCCCAAGAATTTCAGCCCATTACAGCAAGATATTTGTGGAAATACATGTGTAACATATATTGGATCACTTTTTGCCTAGGGGAGAGGGTGGGGGGTAAGGATGGAAAAATAGAACACAAGGTTTTATAAGGGTGAATGTTGAAAATCATATGGATTTTGAAAATAAAAAGCTTTGATTAGAAATATTACTGTGTAGTAATTAAATTCATAAAATCAGTTAAATTTGGAAGGAGGGAAAAAAGAAAAATTATATTTAAAAAAGAAAAATATTTATCTTAATGAATAATTGAGTTAACTCTTGTAATAAGTGGCAAAATGTTTAGTAGAATGAGCTCTAGACTCTGAGACATAAGATCTGGTTCTGGTTGTGTTCTCAGTCATACTTAGTTATAAAGTCTCAATGTCATCTAACTTCTCTGGCCTCATTTTCCTTGATTATGTTAAAAGCTGTAATAAATTAATTACAAAGTATTCTATGATTCTATGATCTATGTGATCAGAGGAATGTCTGACAAAATCCCTCATTTTGTGGATATAGATAATTCTTTTCTTGAAATGGCATTGAAAAATCATTCTTGAGACTTAATTAGCTCTAGAGAAATATGGTTAGGACTGCTGACATCAATATCTAGTTACCTGAATCTAAAAAAAGCCACGAGAAGTTGTACTTCTTTCTTTCCTCATATTTGACCTTCAAATCACCATGGGAAGCTTTAAGGTGCCAGGGCCAGTACTAGGCTAAATCATCAATCCTTGTTTAATATTCATTCTTAACTATGGCTAAACAAATGTCCTTATGTTTATGATTAGATGAACTACAAATCTTATTGCATTCTAATCTCATGCTCAAAACACCAGGCTGATCATCCCTAACCTGCAACAGCCCTTCTCAGTATAACTCCTCTAGCTGCCTATTTGTATCGAATTACCTCTTAAACGTTGATGTCAAAGAATAGGATTGATTCCTTTATTTTTTACTTCAGGAAACAAGATTTAATTAGTTACATTTTAATATTCACATAACAGTGAAGTTTCATTATATTTTATAGTTCTCTCCTTTAAAAGATCTTATTATTCAATTAGTCAAAAAGTGCTAATTTGGAACCTTCTATGGGTCAGTTACTGGATCAAATGAGATATTTGTAAATCACTTAGCATAATATCTGGCAAATAATAGGTGCTTAATAAATGCATATTTCTTTTTTCTTCTGTTTTTGGAATTGAGGTTATAATACAAAAAATTAAAAATGTTGTGTTTTCAAAAAACTTAGATTCTATTAACATGAAAACATAGACACATATAGGTACATATACATGATACAGGGTAATTTGGAGAGAAAGACACTAAAAACTAAGTGAATTAAGAAAGGTTTCCGATAAATGATAGAATATGAACAGAACTTCAAAATATTGAGGGATCCTGGGAGGT
Source organism: Sarcophilus harrisii (assembly GCF_902635505.1). Classification (NCBI taxonomy): domain Eukaryota; kingdom Metazoa; phylum Chordata; class Mammalia; order Dasyuromorphia; family Dasyuridae; genus Sarcophilus; species Sarcophilus harrisii. The sequence continues at coordinate 271,196,413 of NC_045428.1, forward strand.
AAAAGTAAAGAATGAATCCATTCTAGTTATGGGGAATAGGCAATGCAAAGCTTTAGAGAGAAAAGTCAGCTTGTATGTGAGATACAGTAAGTTGGACTGAAGAGTGCTTGAAGGGAAATACTGTATAATAAAGCTGAGAAGGGATGTTGGAGCCAGTTTGTGAAAGGCTTTGTACGCCAAACAGAAGAGTTCTTTATTTGATCCTGAGATAATAGGAAAATCAGTGGATTTTATTGAGTTTAAGTATAACGTCAGGTTTGTCCTTTGGCAGTTATATGGAGTGTGAATCAGAGAAGAAAAGTATCCTAGCAGAAAAAAACAGTCAGAGAAAACATAGATGCATACTATATTCCATTGTATCCCACAGATGTAGACTAGCAAAAGAGAGACCCTAGGAGTTATGTGTCAGAAAGTACAAGATGGGAAGTGTATGAGGAAGTTAATAGAAGAAGACACTAGCTACAGGAAGGTGCTTTTTTGTTAACTCAGAAAGAATTGTTTAGACATTTACTATGAATATGTCATAGGTGCTGAAGTTATAAAAGAGAAAATAATCAGAATCACAGAACATAAAGAGAACTTAAAAAGAGGTCAATGAATTTAACTTAAATCTAAAAAAGAATTCCCTTACATGTGGCTCAACTTTTATTTGGATATTCAGTGAGTAAAATAAGACATAATTCCTACTCTCAAAGAAATTAAAGATTAGTTGTGATGTTCTCTAAAATTTAATGTTCTCTGGGAGTAGGTTTCTTGGGAGGCTTCTGGGAGCAGCCTTAGTTTCAGTTCAGTATAATCACCCCAAATGCAGCCAGGAGTTAAGGTCCAAATCCTTTATTTTCTCTTTCCAAGTCTTGTCTCTTTTTCTGGGGCCAGTTAATAGAGACCTATCTCTCTCCTTGGTTCCAAGGAGTTCAAGCTACCATCTCTGGTTTGTGAATCTCCTGGACTGAATCCTGGTTGAGGCTCAGAGGTTTCAGTGGGCTTCTATCCTCTAGTGGGCTTTTTCTTTAGTGGGTTTCTCCTTGCTGTCCTTGAGACTTTCTCCTCATATGTCCCATACTGAGTATACATCAATCATTATATCACTAGGAAACCATTATTTGTTGTAGGATTAAATCAATGCTAAATTAGATTTAACCATTGTCTCCTCAATTCCACTTAGTACCTTGTTTCAAGTTCTGGCCCATAACATTTCCTTGTAGGATCAGATCAATTATACTGAATCATGCTAAATTAGATAATTATTGTCTCTATTAATTCCACTTACTTAGCACCTTGTAAGAATCCTAACATCTCCCACTTTCTTTTGATTTAGAACATAGGTGGTCATGACCTCCCTGATTTCTCAAGAAGGTGAGAACCCACACCTTCCCTGACTGCTCAAAAAAGGATTGAAAACACCATAAAAAGGAGGTGGTCACACCTTTTATGACTTCTCAGGAAGGGAGATGAAAACACTAAAGGAAATGGAAATCAAACCAGATTAGCGATTTTCTGAAGGGGCTCACTCTTAAAACAGGTATACATAAATTCATCAATATGGGAGGTGTTACACATAATTACATAAATTACATAAGCACAAAATAATATAGCACAGGCTAGTAGTGATGCAACAAATAACATGAATCAACATAAGGAATTATAAATGTCCATAAGTCCTAGAAATAGTCCAAAAGGAATCTATTGCTCATTGGTTTATGTGCTAGGAATCCAATAATTTGTGCAAGTTTTGAAGTCCTGCAATAGTATCATCAACATTTTTTATCTCAAGGAATCCACTAATTCCTGCTGGTTTTCAAGTCCTGCACACGTCTTATATTGTGTTAGGGAATCCAATGATTCCTGCAGATTTTGTTGTTAGGTCTTCTTTGTTCCAGATTTTTCTCTTTTTCTGTCTCTATCCAGGTGCTCATTGACACTCATCTGTTTCCTTTTCCATCTGTATGAATACAAGCAAAACTTTTCTCCCAAGGAGTTAACCTATCTAGTCGCTTCTATTTAGCACTTTCTAAATCTCTCCTCATCACCTGGTAATTACATTGGAGCTGCTCATTATATTGGAGCTGCTCTCACTGGACACTGCCCTTCAGTTGGGTTAAAAAGTCTGTATTCTCTCCAATTGTAATCCCTTTCTGCCATCTGATTGCTTTTCTGCTGATTGATCATGTAATCCATTTCTGCCATGTGATGGTTTTTTTCCTGATTGATCACATTAGAATCCTGATCTTTTAAAGACTCTCTGGGTGTAAACTCAGCTGCCATCATGCCTCACCTGTCTTTTGTATGATATCTTTGGAGCTCTCATTTCCCTGGATCAATCTACATTCTGAGGCACAGTGGAAGCCCTTGTGGCATTTTGAACATATAGTTTTGGGTTTTATTCTTTCACCCTGTCTTCTCACTCTATCTCTTTGCCTATACTGAGCTCTCAGTTGTCCAACTTTTCCATATTGAAAGCATCGATGAGTTTCTCTAGAAGTCCCTTGCCAAGAGGGACCCTGTCTTCTCATGTTCATCATAGTCTGAGTATAATAAGCATTTGTGCTCACTGTGGCACAGAGTCATCTCCTCTAAAGAAGCATCTTTGTGTAGTCCCCATATAATTCTTCTGTAAACCTCATTGGCATTTTCCTTAGCCAGTTGTCTGATCATTATTCTGTAGCTTCATTTTTCCCAATAGTTCTTGTGATAGTTGTTTGCAGACATCCCACAAAATCCACAAAGGGTTCATTGGGACCTTGCTCTCTTTTTTGAAGGCTTTACCTTCATCTTTCCCTGGGAGGGAACCCCAAGCTTTTATAGCAGCAGTAGCAATTTGTTCATAAGTTGTTATAAAGTAATTAATCTGTTCTGAATTCTCTGCATATTAACCTTCACCCACTACTTGGTCAAAAGTGACTTGTATATTAATTCCTGTTTGCCCATTTCATTAGCCTTGTATCCTACATAATTCATGATATTCTGAAAGTCACAGCAAGTTTTGTCCAGGTTCTAAACACGTCCTTGCTATGGATTTCCAGTCACTAGGAGTTAGGATTTCATAAGACAAATTATCTAATAACATCTTAACATAAGATGATGTAGCCCCGTAAAGAGTGCAACCTTTTTTTAAATCCTTAATTTTTTTCCAAATCAAAGGGAATGTATCTTCTCCTTTTTGGAGCTGAAGACACAAGATCTTCAATCACAGGATTTGCATGTATTAAATCACATACAACCTGTCCTTCATTTTTTTCCTTAACCAGTGCTTTTTGTAATTTTGTCATAGGCTGTTTCATAGGTAGTTGTATCACTGCCTCTCCCCCTTCTCCTTTTCCCTCCACCCATGAAGGGTTAATTGAGGGAGGTAGGCCAGGAGATGTGGAATGACCTAATTTCTCCTGCTGTGAAGTATCACACTCAAAATTGTACTTAACTCCATTCTTATCTGATTTTTCATCTTTTTCACCTAGTTTAGTTGGCACCTCCCCCTCCTGCTCTTTCATCTTTTTCTTTATCCTATAACTTATATAATTTCCTAAAGCCAGTTGTATTAATTGTATGGATTAAGTGTGTCTTTGGAAATTGAGTCAAGTCCATTATGATTATAGAATTGACACAGGTGCTCTCCTACTAATTTTTACTCCTCTAAATCCAATTCTTTTTCGTTAGAGAACCAAGGAAATGTGTACAGTACAGTTTCTAAAAGTTCAGTAATCTGCTCCCAAATTATAATCAAACCTTGGCTTTTCATAAGCCTGACAATACTCTCTACACATTTTCCTTGAAGAGGAAAAGCAGGCTGTTTTGTAAACATTTGTCCCATTTTAGCTGAAATTCTATTTTAGCTCTTTAACAAAGTCTCCTTGTTTTACTCACCCTAATTTCTGTGTCGTGGATACCTTTCCACTGGATCATGATCATGTCTGTCCCACATTCGGGTACCAAAATGTAAATAATGTTCTCTGGGAGCAGGTTTCTTGGGGGGCTTCTGAGAGCAACCTTAGTTTCAGTTCAGTATAATCACCCCAAATGCAGCCAGAAGTTAAGGTCCAAATCCTTTATTTTCTCTTTCTAAGTCTTGTCTCTTTTCCTGTGGCCTGGTTAGCTTTAATAGAGACCTATCTCTCTCCTTGGTTCCAAGAGCTTAAGCTGCCTTCTCTGGTTTGTGAATCTCCTGGACTGAATCCTGATTGAGGCTCAGAGGTTTCAGTGGGCTTCTGTTCTCTAGTGGGCTTGTCCTTTAGTGGGTTTCTCCTTGCTGTCTTTGAGACCTCCTCCTTATATATCCCATACTGAGTATATATCAATCATTATATCATTACTAAACCATTATTTGTTGTAGGATTAAATCAATGCTAACTTAGATTTAACCATTGTCTCCTCAATTCCACTTAGTACTTTATTTCAAGTTCTGGCCCATAATATTTCCTTGTAGGATCAGATCAATCATACTGAACCATGCTAATTTAGATAATTATTATTTCTACCAATTCCACTTACTTAGCACCTTGTAAGAATCCTAACATTAATGGCAGGGGATGGAGTGGAAAGCATGGCAATTCATTCAGTATTGAATTGAAATTCAGTATGGGACTAAGTGAAAAAGCATGAAAGAGAAAAGAAGCAGTATGTGAAATTTAAATTTCATTAGGAAAGAGGTCATAAAGGAAGTGAACCCTATCATACCTCTAAGTATTAATATGCATATAAGTGGTGACTTTCTTGAAGGAAAGGTAGGATTCCAATAGATGGAAAAAGATAAGTGTTCATTCAGATTGCAAGGGACTTTGTGAATAAGAACATAAGGTAAAAGAGGACAAAATGAGAAAAAGATTTCAGTTTGGCTGAAATGTAGAATATTTTTTGTTGTAGTAAATTTACTTATTTTTTAATACATATTACTTTAATCATTTTGGGAGAGAAAGATCAGAGAAAAAGGGAAAATCATGGGAAAGAGAAACAAAAAAGAAAAGAGAAGTGAAACATAACAAAACATAACATGTTTTGATTTACATTCATTCTCCTTAGTTCTTTTTCTGGATGCAGATGGAATTTTCTGTCCAGAGTCTATTAGGATTGCTTTGAATCATTGAATGACTGAGAACCAAGCCTTTCATAACTGATCATTACACGTTCTCCTTATTGTCTACAACATATTCCTGGTTCTGCTTGTTTCACTCAGCATCAGTTCATGTAAGTCTTTCCAGGATTTTCAATAATCAGCTTGTTCATCATTTTTTATAGAAAAATACTATTCCATTGTTCAGCCATTCTGCAATTGATGGGCATCAACTCCTTCTCCAATTCTTTGCTACACAAAAAGAGTTGCTACAAATAATCTTGCACATATGGGTCCTTTTCCTTCCTTATGATTTCCTTGGGATATCGATCCAGTAAAGGCACTTCTGGGTCAGATTATATGCACAGTATGATTGCCCTTTGGCCATAGTTTCAGATTGTTCTCCAGAATGGTCTGATCATTTCACAACTCTACCAACAAGGCGTTAGTGTCCCAGTTTTCCCACAACTCCTTCAACAATAATCATTATTCCTATCATCTTAAACAATCTGAGAGATATGGGGTGAGACCTCAGAGTTATTTTAATTTGTATTTCTCTAATCAACAGTGATTTAGAACATTTTACTATAACAATAAATGGCTTTAATTTCATCATCTTAAAATTGTCTGTTCATAACATTTGACCCTTTATCAATGGGGAAATGACGTGTATTCTTCTAAATTTGACAGAGTTCTTTATATATTTTAGAAAAAAGACCTTTTTCAGAAACATTGGCTGTAAAGATTTTTTTCCCATCTTTGTACTTCCCTCTTAATCTTGTTTTTGTTGGTTTTGTTTGTGCAAAACCTTTTTATTTAATGTAATCAAAGTTGTCCATTTTGCCTTTCCTAATGTTCTCTAGTTCTTCTTTGATCATAAATTCCTCCCTTCTCCAAAAATTTGATATGTAAATTATATCTTGTTCTCCTAACTTGTTTAAGTATCATCCTTCATGCCCAAATCGTCTATCCACTTTGACTTTATTTTGATATGGGTGATATGTAGGTCTCTGCAAAGTTTCTGACATTATTTTTGAGTTTTCTCAGAAATTTTTGGCAAATACTGAGTTTTTATTCCAAAAGCTGGAGTTTGGGGATTTATCAAATACTAGATAGCTATAGGCCTTGATTATTGTGTTGTGTATATATAATCTATTCCACTGATTCACCACTCTATTTCTTAGCTAATACAAAATGGTTCTGATGACTACTGCTTTAGAATATTGTTTTAGGTTTAGTACTGCTAAGCCATCATCCTTTGTAAATTTTTTTCATTAATTCCCTTGATATCCTTGACCTTTTTTTCTTCCAGATGGATTTTGTTATAATTTTTTCTAGTTTTATAAAATAATGTTTGGGTAGTTTGGTGTGATATTGAACAAGTAGATCAATTTAGGCAGAATTATCATTTTTATTCTATTAACTAGGCCTACCCATGAACAATTGATATTTTCCAATTATATGAAAAATGTTTTTTAATTTTGTTCATAGAGTTCTTGGATTTGTGTTGGCAGATAGACACTCAAATATTTTATTTTGTCTGCAGTTATTTTAAATGGAATTTCTCTTTCCATCTCTTGCCATTGAGCTTTATCAGTACTATACAGATATGCTGATGATTTGTGTGAGTTTATTTTATATCCTGCAACTTTGCTAAAGCTGTGAATAGAATTCAAACTCTTACAAAAATGAATGTTGAAAACTATCTTTATACGTAATTGGAAAAATAAAATAGTATTGAGGAAATAAAGAAAAGAAACAGTTGCCACTTAAAGTTCATTGATGAATTTATGTTCTGATTATTTCCACATAAACTAATAAAGAGGAACAAGAAAGAAGAATGAGGAAATTTTAATTTTTGTTAATTTTCTTTTAAAAGAAGTGTGTACATAAACATATATATGCAGTTTTCTTCTTACATTTTAAATATATTATTGATGTTCTTTATTTTTGTATTTGTCATTAATAACTACCCTCAAGTTACAAACCTTCTCATAACAAATATACAGTCAAGTGAAACAAATCAATACATTTACCAGATCTCAGAATTCATAACTGATTCTGAAGTGCATCAGTTCTTTACCAAGGGATAGAAAGTATGTTTTTCTTCAGTTTTTTGAAGCCTTTAATGCTTATTCCTTTGGTCACTATTCTGTGGCCTTTCAATATTGTTCTCCTCGCATTTTTATTGTGGTCGTTATGTAATTTGTTCTCTTATCTTGTAGTCTTTCTCAATTTTAGATATCTTTTTTTCAGGGAAAAAAGGCTGATTGATCCTCAGCATTCTACTGTTTTGTTTTGTTTTAACATGTGGTACTATATTCCCTCAAATATTTTCTCCATCTATTATTTTGTTTTTCTAAATGTTTATTGATAATAGATTGGGCTCACAGGGTCCTAACACTGAAGTAACTTATATACCTGATGTAAATTTAACCTCATGATAGTAAATCTTTTGAAAAAATTGATTATAGATTATGAATGACCCTTATTAGGAACAGTCTTTAGTACCCTGTATTATTTCTTCATCATTTAAGTTTTAGGAACATATATGTTACATAAAGGGAATTTGATAAGATGCCTTCCTTTTTATATTTTTAAAAACAATATTGTATGAGATGAACCAAATCAATTCCATTTGTTCAATAATGAAGAGAAACAGCTACACCCAGCAAAAGAACTCTGAGAAATGAGTGTGAACCACAACATAACATTTCCACTCCCTCTGTTTTTGTCCACTTGCATTTTTTATTTCATTCTCAGGTTAATTTTACCTTATTTCTAAGTCCAATTTTTCTTGTGCAGCAAAATAACTGTATGGATATGTATACATATATTATATTTAACATATACATTAACATATTTAACATGTATTGGTCTATTTGCCATCTAGGGGAAAAGGTGAAACAGAAGGTTTTGCAAGTGTCAATGCTGAAAAAAAATTACCTTTGCATATATCTTGTAAATCAAAAGTTATAATAAAAAATTAAAAATTGAATTAAATTAAATTTAAAAAACAAAATAAAAAAGAAAACAATATTGTAGTATTGAAGTTAATTTTTCACTAATTATTTCATAAAATTTATATATAAATCTATTTAGATTAGGATTTTTTCCTCTTTGACAATAATACATTGATTGCCTATTCATACACACATGAACACTTATATACATCCTTATATGTGCATATATATTTATATGAATATAAATATGGAGAGAGTCATACACACAATTACTCTAGCAATTTTTCTGCATCTTTCAGTATTCAATATATTTATATGTTTCTTTCCAGTTTTAGGGTATTTTTAATTGTTTTTGGTAAATAACTGAAAAAAAATAGTTTCTTCTTTTACCCCTGATGGTAGTTGCCTCAATTGCTCACTTTATCCAAGTCTGGTTTCAACCATAATTACTTTCATTCCCTAGCCATGTATTCATCAGTCATCATGCCTTCCTTCATTCCCTCTCCAATTCTGATTCTGGAACTATAATCAAATTGAAATTGCCTTTGCTACTAGAAAAGTTATGTCAGTCTGCTCTTGGATGTTGCTCCTCTTCATTTCTGTAATTTTCACACTAGATTTTGCTCTGGTCACCAGTCCCCTAAAATGTAATATCTCTCTTCATAATATTTAAATTGTGATAGGAACTTTAGCTTTTGCATTTGTATGCTCTTTGCTCAGCACAGTGTTTGGCACATAGTATTTTTTTTTCATTTTTTCATTGCTTATATTTTTTCTCAGTAAAATGGGGGATTTTCAAGAAGAATTTTTTTTATTTAATAGCCTTTTATTTACAGGTTATATGCATGGGTAACTTTACAGCATTAACAAAATATAAACTAGATACACAATAAGTATACATGACCAAACTGTTATTTTGCTGTACAAAAAGAATCAGACTCTGAAATATTGTACAATTAGCTTGTGAAGGAAATCAAAAATGCAGGTGGGCAAAAATATGGGGATTGGGAATTCAATGTAATGGTTCTTAGTCATCTCCCAGAGTTCTTTTTCTGGGTATAGCTAGTTCAGTTCATTACTGCTCCATTGGAAATGATTTGGTTGATCTCGTTGCTGAGGATGGCCAGATCCATCAGAACTGGTCATCATATAGTACTGTTGTTGAAGTATACAATGATCTCCTGGTCCTGCTCATTTCATTCAGTATCAGTTCGTGTAAGTCTCTCCAGGCCTTTCTGAAATCATCTTGTTGGTCATTTCTTACAAAACAATAATATTCCATAATATTCATATACCACAATTTATTCAGCCATTCTCCAACTGATGGGCATCCATTCACTTTCCAGTTTCTAGCCACTACAAAAAGGGCTACCACAAACATTCGTGCACATACAGGTCCCTTTCCCTTCAAGAAGAATTTTTAAAAGAGATAGCATTGATGTGATGTGTCAATGCTACATGAAGGAACAGTTCATGTAAAAAATTTGAAGAAATGGTTAATTTTCCTTCTTTAAAAGAAGATACTTTTAGTTCCATATACCTCTGAGGACTGACTCCAGATCCATGAAGAGAGAGACAAATTTTAGAATTTGCAGATATATAGGGGAAACTGATTTCTAAGTCAGTCTCTAAAGAAGACAGGTCCTGATTTCATCCAAGAAGAAATTTATTGTCAGGAAGGAGGCAAGTTTTTGAAAAAAAACAAAATGCCTACTTTTGTTAAACAAACAAATGCCAGAATGGTAAGGAATAAACAGCTTCTTTCCCCTAGAAAAACAGCTTCTATTGAAAACCAAGACCTAATATTATCTGAAACGGGGACACACAGGACAAAAAATAAATAAACAACTTACATAACGGTAATATTAATAATGTTAGAGGAATAATGCTGAAAGGTCAAAGAATGCCAAAGTAGTAAATAACAATGGCTTCAAAAGATTGAAAAAAATATATACCTTCCATCTTCTGATAAAGAGGATACAAACTAAAGCTTGTCTATCTTATGTTATCAAAAATTTCCTCTGATGAAAGCAGAGCTTCTCTATGCATTGAAATGATATCTCAGCTCATTTCTAGTAAAGAGATCATTCACTTATGTATTTTTATGACATAACCTTATCTCTAAAATATCTTTAATGTCTATATATTGCTAGCTTGAATAAATGAGTTTATTTACTATTACTATTTGTTATGATCTTTTCTGTAATCAACATTTGGTAAGAAATGTAAGCTTGGCAGGAATGGTCTCCCTTTTAAAGCACAAAAATCACAAGACTCTTTTTCATTTGTTTGTTTTTTATGATTCTTTTGTACTCAATGGCCAGAAATATTTAAGGGAGCAAAAAATATATTACTTTAAAGCAGTGCTCCTTTTGAGAATTAAAAAAGAGCCCAATTAAATAGAGCTTCGGGCCTTTTTTGCCCCTGTTCTCACTGTCATTATAGCTATCCTCTTCTCAGGTAAAGTTCAGACCTCAAAAACTACCTGTTAATGTCCCTTGTGAATAGAATTTAAACAACCAATGTGAACATATACATCTTACATGGACAGTAAATTCTTATGCTTTTTTGTTTTATAGACTGATGTCTTTTTTTTCTATAATGGTGACTTTCACAAAGATATCAATTTGTGTATTTAGTTTTTTTTTTTAATTGCTTTTATTTATTCAATATTTTTCTTCTTGATATTTGATTTTTATCTTTTTTTATTTTCAGAATTTCAATTTATTTGATTTTTTGCTTTGATCTTTTTCTTATATTCCTCTTTCCTTATATTGTTTTTATCTTATTCATATTGCTATGAATGTGTCAAAATATATGGATTTTTCCCTTGCAACTACTTTATGATTTGTTCTGTAATGTTGTCTCATATTAGAATTTTCTGCAATAAATTTGATTTTTTTCTATGGTCTGCTTTTTATTCTTTATATTTTTAGGCTTACATTATTTAGTTTCCATTTCAGTATGAATGCTTTTTAAAAATTACCCTTATTCACAAGATTATCTGTGCATATGAGTGTGTTGTAGTCAGCAAAGGATACATTTCTGCTTTTATTCCTTGTAAATTATATTTTTGTTTATTTTCAAGGTCAATTTTTTAAATGTCAGGCAAAATCAATAAACGTATGCTGAGAAGTATGTATATGTATGTAATTCTTATTCTGTAAACTCAAAAAGTATATCATATTTAATTTTTATATGTTTGACTTCTTTGCTGTTTATTGTTGTTGCTGTTAGATAAGTTTGGATGGGCACATTAAGTTCCTCAGCACTTATGTTTGTACTATCTCTTTTTCCCTTAAAATAAATTTTCTCTGAATGTGTTGGGGATAGTTGATCAATATGAATTTAGTGTTGGTAAACACTCCTCTGAGCATATTTGTATGAATCTTTGTTTTCTTAGTATTTGACATCTAAATTCCTAGCTACAATTTCTTTGATTCCCAAATTCTGAAGAGAAATGTTTGTTGTATACTAAATTTAGAATTTCATTCAGAATATTATTAGTTGAGATGTTTTCTATTTTAATTTTGCTTCTTGGATTTAATAGTTCTGAGCTATTGGTTTTTTGGTTGGTTGGATGGTTGCTTTGCTTATTGTGTTTTTTTAGAAAATGAAATTTTTTTTAATTTTGTCATGGTCTTTCAAGAGTCCAGTGATTCTTAAAAATCACTATTCTCTTCTTTAAGTGAATTGTTTTTAATAGTAACTATCATATTTGTTCTTTTAAGTTTTAAATATTTAGATTTTTTTGGTAATATTCCTGTTGACTCGCCAAATCATTAAATTCTGATTAGCTTAATCTTTTTTTTTTCAGGTTTTGATCATTTGAGCAAATTCATCAACTCTACTTTCAGCTCTTATTTTTCTTTTCTTTGTTCATTTTAAAATAATATCATTTGAATTTTTCTTTCCATTTTTACTTTATTCATGGAGTTTTAGAGACCAATTCTTTCTTATTTCTGATGCTCTCCCTGTGATTATTTTGAAATTATTTATTCTTTTTGAATTTTTTCTTGGGATATAACCAATAAAATTTCTTCATAGTAGTTGTTATGGGCTGATTATTGCCTTGTTTTCTCACACGAACAACTTAGGACTTTATTCCAAGTCAAGGATCTAGTCCTTCTAACAAAGTAAAATGTTGTCATTAGGCACAGATATTTTCTTCCAATGAGTCATAAAGTAGGAAGAGAGTTCCATTTGAGAACCTCATGCCCTATAATCCCTGAATGGGAAATGACCTGTTACTAGGCTATACTTTCTTTTTAGAGCTGGCTTGGAATTTCAATCTTGTCCTGATGCCAAGAGTTTAAGGAAAATCCCATAGTCTGGCCTTCTAATGCTTTCCCTATCCTGGTCACTCAACTTTTATCCATTTTATTGAACAGTTGCCTATAAGACTTTCACAACATCAGATCTTACTTTCTTGAGGGATGTGACATTAGATTGTGTTGGTTTCAGTCCAATGTTTTAGGATATCCTCATATCCCTATTAACTTTGGCTCTTCTCATTTTCCTAAAAAGTCACATTCCTTGAGGTCCAAGCTCATAGCTTTTGTACTAGATAATACTGGATTTAGATTAGCCTTCAAGGTGCTCCCAGATTAATTCCCACAGTGATCTTGGAATATTTTTATCTAGCAGAAAGTTTTGACCACACCATCCCATCTCACCTCATCCACAGGAAGCCTTTGCTTCAGGTTCTTTTTTTTTTCCTTTGTAATCCTTTATGAGTTATAAGAGCTCAGTGATGTTTTTCTTGGATTCTATTTTATACGGTACATTTCTTCATTAATAAGTACTCCTCTTAGAGTTGAGTTTGCCTAGATATTTTCATTGAGCTTTATTAAATGAGAAGTTGAGAAACTATTTTTCCTATATGCTTCCTTGACACAGCCAAATTGAAATCTTCATCTCATAGTCTTAGAAAAATAATGATATTACATTACTATATATATGTATACATATATTCATATCTATCGATATTATATATATATATATATATATATATATTACTAATATGTATTTCTATATATTGCATAATATTTATTAACCAACCAATAATACTTAAATAGAAGAATATTTTAATAGACTATCAGCATGGGGAAAGCACCAACAGGGGTAACTGCTAACTCTTACAAAAGACCAGAACCATAATTAATAATTCAATTTATTTAATGTAGCCATTTAAGTCTCAATAATTTTTCCCAAAATGCCATCAACAAAAGATACCTTTGCCACAAAATGTGTTGAACTTATTTGTCTCAAAATATCTCTTCAAAGTCTTTCATAGATGAAAGTTAGCTTTCTCTGTCTCTTTGTGTAACCAGTTCTTTTATTTCTCTCAGTGATTTACATGGATTCTTTCAAAGATATCAGTTAATTTTTACTCCTTAAGACTCACTTGAAAGGTTTTTTTAAACTATTTTTATGTATCATGAAACTATTTGCCTGTAGGGTAAAGATTACACTCTTCAGAATAATTTGTTAATGTATAAATAAAATGCATAGGCATAAAGCATATGAATTATATTGAAATATTTTCAAAATTTTTTTGGTAAAACACAATTTCTCAAATTCTAAGCTAAGTATCGTTTTATTTCTTTCACCAATGTACAGGAGATAGATGGCTTCAGAAAATCTCTTCACAAGGTCATATTTTTCCAGGGATGGAGCCAAGATAGTGGAGCAAAGTCAGGAAGCTGCTTGAGCTTTCCCAGTTTTCCTCGAAAATCATAAAAAACCAAACCTTTGAACAGTGTCTGATGGAACAAAACCATGCTCCAGCTCGAGATAGATTAAAAGCTTCAAGAAAGTTCAGTTTTACTGGAGTGAAAGAGGTGCTCAGCCCAGCTCAGATGGTGACCTGGAAAACTAGTGAAAAAGTCTTAATTACAGCAAATCAAAAAAAAAAAAAAAAAAAAAGAAAACCTTGTTTCTGACTCAGTAAGCAGAGAAGACAAGTGGACATTTTCCTCTTCTAGACAGAAGGCAAATTGCCAACTCAAGAAACTAGGCTGTTAGCCGGAGTGAGCACATGGGGCTACAACCTGCTGTGAGAAAGACACCAACAAAAGGGGAATCTGTCAAATTGTCATCCTGGGAAATCAAGCTTTTTCTCATGGACATCAGATAGGTCTACACATACTACTGTGAGCAAAATATCAAATGCAAGTAATCCCTGTGCTCAAAGTCAGGGCTCAGAGCTACACAAGAAGCTTGGGACAGCAATTCCTGCATCAAGGAGCAGAACTTGGTCATAAAAATAGCAAAATGGGCAGGAAAGAGAAAGAACCAAATGACCAGGAAACAGAAAACCCTTAACCATACAAAGTTACTATGGTGACAGAGAAGACCAAAAAAAAAAAAAAAAAAATCAAGTCACATGAGGATAAACTGCCCACAGAGGAAATCTCAAAGACTGATATGAATTGGTATCAAATCTAAGGAGGCTTCTTAGAAGCAATCATTAAAGATTTTAAAAGGCAAATAAGAGAGGTAAAAGAAAAATGGAAAACAAATGAGAGGAATAGATGTGTGTCAATAGTTTGGCAAACTATTGGCAAACCAATAGTTTGGTTTGGCAAACCAAAAGGTTTTGCCTTTTGGCAAAGGAAGGGCAACAATTGAGTGAAGGAAATAATTTTTAAAAAATACAATTGGCCAAATGAAAAAAAAAATCCACTGAAGAAATCATTAAAAAAAACCAATTAGCCAAATACAAAAAATAAAACTACTGAAAAAAGCAACACCTTGAAAAATAGAATTAATTAAGTGAAAAAAGAAATACAAAAGCTAACCGAAATAATCATACATTAAAAACTAAAACCAGGCAAGTGGAAGTAAATGACTCTATAGCACATCAAAAATGAGTCAAACAAACTGAAAAAAATGTAAAAAATGTAAAATATCTCATTGGAAAAACACAGATTTAGAAAATAGATCTAGGAGAAACAATTTTAAAATTGTTGGTCTAACTGAAGGCAATGACCAAAAAAGAGAGAGAGAGAGAGAGAGAGAGAGAGAGAAAGAGAGAGAGAGAGAGAGAGAGAGAGAGAGAGAGAGAGAGCCTGGCTAATATTTTAAGAGATCATCAAGGAAAATTTCCCTGATATCCTAGAACCAGAGAATGAAATAGTCATTGAAAGAACCCACCAATCACCTCCAGAAAGAGATCCCACAAGAAAAACCCTAAGGAACATTGTTGCAAAACTCCAGAATTATAATCTCAAGGAAGAAATACTGCAAGCTGCCAAAAAAAATCATGTATCAAGGTGCAATGGTAAGGATCACCCAGAATCTGTAACTTCTACAATAATGGATCAAGGGCCTAAAAACATTGTAGAAGGCAAAAGATCTGGAATTACAACCACAAATCAACTACTGAGCAAGACTGAACATTATCTTTCAGGGGAGGAGGTGGTTCTTCAATGAAGTAAGAGACTTTCAATCATTTATATTGAAAAAAGCAGAACCCAACAGAAATTTGATCTTCAAACACAGCATTCGAGGAGAATACAAAATTAAAGTGGGGGGGATATAATACAGACACAATTTAAAGGTTAAATTCTATATGTCTCTAATTGGGAAAATGATATTTGTAAGTTTTGAAAACTGTGTCTATTGGAGCAGTTAGAGAGGGCATACACACATGGACAGAGGGAGTGGATATGAATAGACTCTGATATGATATGAAAGGAAAAGAGATTAAGGGGTGGGAAAAGGATTATATTGGGGGAAGAAGAAAGGGAAGGTAAAATGAGACAAGTTGGATCACACAAAGAGACACAAAAGAGGGAAAGAAGGAAGGGGGATGAGCATTGTCTGAAGCTCAGTCTCATCAGTTTTGGCTCAAAGAGGGAATAACATATTAACACAGTTGAGTATAGAAATTTAACTTATCCTATAAGGAAGTAGGAAGAGAAAGGGGGTAGACATGGAGGGGCTGGATAGAAGGGAGGGCAAAAATACTAGGCAAAAAAAAAGGGTAAGAGAAGGAAGAAGTGAAAGAAGGGAGGGCAGGCTGAGGGCAGAGTGGAATAGAAACAAAAGATTACTAAGGAGGAACAGGGCAAAAAGAGAGAAATATAGAGAGAAAATAAGATGGAGTGAAATATAATGCTGGTAATCAAAACTGTAAATTTGCATGGGATGAACTCTCCCATAAAATGAAAATGAATAACAGAGTGGATAAAAAATCGAATCCTGCAATATACTGTTTACAAGAAACACATTTAAAACAGATAGATAGATAGATAAGGGAAATAAGGGAAAATGCTGGAGCACAATTTATTATGCTTCAGTCAAAGAAAAAAAAAAAAAAAAAAAGCAGGGATAACAATTCTGATCTCAGATAAAGCAAAAGTAAAAACAGACCTAATTAAAAGAGATAAGGAAGAAATCTACATCTTGTTAAAGAGTACCATAGATAATGAAGTAATACCTATACTAAATGTGTATGCATGAAGTGCTGCAGTATCCAGATTCTTAAAGAAGATATTGAACCAGTTAAAGGAAGAAATAGAAGACAAAACTATGTTACTGAAGAACCTAAACCTCCCCCTTTCAAAATTAAATCTAATCACAAATAATCAGGAAAAAAACTAGGAAGGTTAATATAATCTTAAAAAACATAGATATGGTAGACTTCTGGAGAAAATTAAATAAGGACAGAAAGGATTATATCTTTTTCTTAGTAGTACATGGAACCTACATGAAAACTGACTATAATGAGTGCATAAAAATGTCACAATCAAATGGAGAAAAGCAGAAATACCAAATACTTAGTTTGTAAACCACAATACAATAAAAAATTGCATGCAATAAAGGACTAGGGAAAGATAGACTAAAATCCAATTGAAAATTAAATAATCTAATTCTAAAGAATGAACAGGTCAAACAACAACTAATAGAAGCCGTCATTAATTTCATCCAAGAGAATGACAACAATGAGACAATATATCAGAGCCCATAGGCTCTGATGCAACCAAAACAGATCTTAGAGGAATTTTTATATCTCTATATAGCTAGGTGAATAAAATAGAGAAAGAGGAGATAAATGAATTGGGCATGCAAATAAAAAAACTAGAAAAGGTATATATTAAAAAGCCCAATTAAATACTAAATTAGAAATTTTGAAACTCAAAGCAGAGATTAATAAAGTTGAAATTAAGAAAATTGTTGAACTAATTAATAAAACTAAGAGGTGGTTTTATGAAAAAAACTATATATATATATATATATACCTCTGGCAAATTCATTAGAAAAAGGAAAGAAAAAAATTTTCAGCATCAAAAATGAAAAGAATAAACTTACTACAAATGAAAAAGAAATAAAAGCATTAAAAAGAAACTAAAGCAATTTTGGCCAACTGTATAACAACAAATCTGATGATCTAAACATAATAGATGAATATAAAACTATAAATAGGTCCAGATTAACAGAAAAGGAAATAAATTACTTTAATAATGCCATTTTAGAAAAAAGAAATTGAACAAGCCATTAATGAATTCCCTGAAAAAAGATCTTCAAGCTCAGATGGATTTAAAAGTGAATTCTACTAAACATTTAAAGAACAATTATGTCCAATATTATGTAAATTATTTGAAAAATAGGTCAAGAAGAAATTCAAATTTTTTCTATAACACAAATATGGTACTGATACCTAAACCAGAAAGAGCCAAAATAGAAAATGAAAATTACTGACCCATCTCCCCAATGGATATTGATGCAAAAATTTTAAATATGATATTAGCAAAAAGATTACAACAATATATCAGCAAGACAATACACTATGACCAAGTGTGATTTATACCAGAAATGAAGGACTAGTTGAATATCAGAAAACTATTGCCATACTTGACCATATCAGTTACAAAACTAGCATAAATCATATGATATTCTCAATAGATGCAGAAAAATCTATTAACAAAATATAACATCTATTCCTATTAAAAATACTGGAGAACATAGGAACAAATGGAATTTTCCTTAAAATGATAAGCAGTACCTATCTCAAACCTTCAGCAAGCATTATCTGTAATAGGGAAACACAAGAAGAATTCCCAGTAATATCAAGGATGAAACAAGGATATTCTTTATTTTCACTATTATACAATATTATACTAGAAATGTTGGTTTTAGCAATAAGAAAATAAAAAGAAATTAAGGAAATTATGCTATAAGGAAAAAAACTATCACTCCTTGCATATGGTATGATACTTAGAGAATCTTAGAGAATCATGCTTAAGCAAAGTTGTAGGATATAAAATAAAATATAGAATAAAAAACCCATACAAATCATCAGCATTTCTACATATTATTAACAAAGCCCAGCAGCAAGAAATTAAAAAGATATTCTATTTAAGATAATTGTAGAAAAATAAAATATTTGAGTGTCAATCTGCCAAAACAAACTCAGGAACTATATGAGCACAATAACAAACACTTCACACAAATAAAGTCAAATTTAACACCTAGAAAATATCAACTGCTCATGGGTAGGCTGAGTTAATATAACTATAATGGTGATTTTATTTAAATTGATCTACCTGTTCAGTGTCATACCAATCACACTGCCAAAAATTATTTCATAGAGCTAGGAAAAATAATGACAATATTAATCTGGAAAAACAAGCAATCAAGAATATCAAGAACATTAATGAAAAAACATAGAGGACAGTGGCCTAGAAGCATTAAACCTAAAACTCTATTATAAAGCTACAATCATCGAAAACATTTGGTACTAGCTAAGAAATAGTGTGGTGGATTCCCAAAATAGGTTAGAGACGCATGACACAAAAATCAATGACCATAGTAATCTAGTATTTAATAAATCCCCAAACTCCATCCTCTTGTTTAAAAACTCACTATTTCACAACAATTGCTGGGAAAACTGAAAAATAATATGTCAGAAAGTCAACACAGAACTACATCTCACACCCTATAGCAAAATAAAGTCAAAATGGGTATATGATTTGTGTGTCAGGAATGATTACACAAGCAAGTTAGGAGAACAAGGCATAGTTAACCAATCAGGTGTTTAAAGAAGGGAGGAATGTATGACCCAAGAAGAACAAGAGAACTTATGAAATGCAAAATGGATAACTTTGATTACAGTCGAATAAAAAGTTTTTGCACAATAAAACCAACAAGATTAAAAGTGTGGCACAAAACTGAGCCAGTGTTTCTGATAAAGGCTTCATTTCCAAAATATATGAAGAATTGTGTTGAATTTAAAAGGATACAAGTCATTCCCCAATTGAGAAATGGTCAGATTTGAACACAATTATCAAAGTAATTAAAACCATCTATCGCCATATAAAAAATGTGCTAAATTACTTTTCATTAGATAAATGCAAATTAAAACAACTCTGAGATACCACCTCAGACTTTTCAAATTTGTTAAGATGACAGGAAAAGATAATAATAAATATTGTAGGGGATGTGAGAAAACTGAGACATTAATGCATTGATAGTGAAGTTGTGAAATGATGCAACCATTCTGGAGAGCAATTTTGTAGCACCTCATTTTGTGATAACAATGAATTGGAAAATGAGTAGATGCCATCAATTGTGTAATGACTGAATAAGTTATGAATATTAAAGTAATGGAATATTATTGTTCTTTTAAAAACAGGTGAACAAGCTATTTTTAGAAAGCTCTGGAAAGATTTACATAAACTGATGCTGATTGAAACAAGTGAAAGCAAGAATATATTGGTCATAGTAACATCAAGAATGTGCAATGATCAACCATGAATGACTTGATTCTTTTCCATGGTTCAGTGATCCAGAGCAATCCCAATAAACTTTGGATGCAAAACACCATCTGTATCTAGAGAGAGAACAATGGACACTGAACATAAATCAACAAATGCTATGTTCACTTTTTTTTCTTCTTTTTTTTTCTCTTATTTTTTTTTCCGATTTTTCTCTCCCATTATGATTCATAAGGAAATGTGTTGTTTTTAAATTAATGGACATGTGTAATTAGAAAAAATAAATTTGAAAAAAAGTTTTTTTTTTAAAGCAGGGCATATTTAATCTGGTATAATTGCATAATGTAAAGATACTAGTAATATTCCCTATATCAATATACCATTCTGATATTTCACCACTGAAGATTTCTTTCTTTGGTTTAGCTAGTTATTTTTTTTTAAACTTTCAAAATTAAATATTAAATTGAACATAATTTCTTTATATACTTTATCTTAGAAAAAGAGGGTTTAATGTGTTCTAATTTTTAACTAGATTTCTAATCTTGAGGAAATGGGAGTTACATGTAATATTTAAATCTTGAGTACTAATAGGGAGAGCTAGGAGAAAGTTGAAAGGAAACAGAAAAGAGCATCTGGGCCAAAAGTCCATGACAGATAGAAATAAGGGACATGAGATGACAAAAGAACCTGCAAGGGGGCATATTGGAGAGTTGCTGATCATAAATATTAGCTAGTCCCTAGTTGGTCATGACTTGCCTCTGCATACAATGTTTGAATTATCATCACATAATCATCATCTTTGGGAATATGGACAAGTCACTTTGCTTTCTATAGGTCGGTTTCCTCACTTAACAGAGGGGAAAAACAAGCTAAGGAGAAGGACAAATGATCCTGAAGTTCATTCCTAGCTCTCACATGTTGTGAGGTCATATGAATTATCCTCATAAGCAAAGTGATAAGTGACATAGGGTACAAAGCATAAGAAAACCTGTCTTTATTGTCTACAAAATTACAGAAGTAACCAGGCATAACAGGTAGTCAAGATATAGTAGATAGAGTTGACCTTGGAGTCAGGAAGACCTGTCTCACATATATTGGCTGTGTGCCTATAGACAAGTTACTTAATATTTCCATGATCTAGGAAATAGATAATTCAACCTCATCTGGTAGATTCTCATATCAATGAAATTGCAAATCAGTTTCCCATCCCAAACTGACACTAGATAAACAGTCATGAGAAAGATAATGAGAATCTCTGATTGAGAGACTAACAAGTAGAATAGTCAGTGAAGTAAGAAATAGAAAGTAAAACAAAAGAGGAGAAAAACTGAGTTTCAATTGTGAGTTAATTTTTCTGACTTTGTGCATATTTATGTGATGGAGACCTATGAAATCAAAAAGTTTTATGGTTCTATACATACACATATATGTGTCTGCATGTGTGTACATATATAGATAGATCGATATTTATCTAGATATACACAGATATAGATAGATACATCTAATAATGCTTGCTTAATAAAGGTTTATTTAATTAAATGGAGACAACAATTTTTGTTTACAAACCTCTCTTGTTAGAAGAATCACATGAAATAATATATGGGATGGAACTTGGAAAACTCCAAAGTTTTATATTAATGTAAAGGATCATGACTGTGAAAATCATTCTCTTATTTTTAAGTCTTGTTTCAACCATACCTAGTACATAACATTATCATCATCATCTTCATTATAATCATTATAGCTAACATTTATATAGTGCTATAAGGTTGGAAAATATTTTGTAAATATACCCTATCTTACCATCACAACAATTTTGAAATATAGATGTTATCATTATAATCATTTTACAGATTTAAAAAATAATACTAAGGATAGATTGAGGTTTAGCATTTTGCCTAGAATCAAAGTTAGATCAGAGTTAGAAAGTGAGTGAGACTTGATTTGAACTCCAGTCTTTCTTACTACAACTCTACCCAGTGTTGAAAATACACATTGTTCAATTTGTTTTCTAGAATGGGGCCAAATATGATTATCACTTTCTAAGTCTCTTTAATTTCTAATGCATATGTTTTTATGGGGCTTTGTTTTGAAAAAAATGTTAAAAATTGGCATGTAAACTACATTTAAAAACATGCCCTATCATTTTACATGAAGTACTTAGGTGTGTTTTGTGGTGTATTTTTCTGTATTCTGGATTCCTTATTACATCCAAACTAATAGATATGTCCAAAGTCCTAGTTGCATGTTGCTATTAGCATCTAATATTACCTTTCCTTTTGCAAATTCCTTTTTCAGGATGAAGAGTACCTCAGGTGCACATGATATTTATTTTCATTCCCAAAATTTTTAAGAAGAATTGTAAAGGACATTTAATTTTGGTGTATATATTTCTTTAATTTTTCCTAACATATACAGTTTTTCAGCTCAACAACTGAACTTTCTCTGAAAGTGGGTGGTCACATATTTCTAAAATTGGAGCCTTTAAAATTGTGTGGGAAAGATTAATGAGTATGGTTTAAGTCTTTTTTTAAAAAAGTCTTTTTTTCACTCTGTATTGAACTTCAAAATGTAAAAGTCCAGATTTTTAAGCCTCTTATATTTATGAATTGTTTCTTTTTTTGAAACACTGATCAACCCTGGTTGAGTCAGGAAGAAAAAATTTCCAATTTTGTTAGTAGTTCTGACAGTTAATTGAAAAGGGATTCCATGTGCAAAGATATAATATGCAGAAATAGTAAAGATTTCTTATGGCCTAAAATAAGTATTTTTGACTTTGAGATTAATAGAAATGTGTGAGTCATTACAAGAAAAGCAATATTCTAAACACACCTACTTTCCAAATAACCTCTTTTTCAATGGTGACAGAGAAAAAGTGGGGCATTAATTCATTGTTGGCAAAATTGTGAATTGATCCAACCACTTTGCGGATTATATAAGAATTATGTCCAAAGAGTTGTTAAATTGCTTATAAACATTGACCCAGCAATATTATTATTACGTCTAATTTCAGAGATAATCAGGGAAAAAAGGAAAAGAATACATATATTCAAAAATATTTATAGAAGCTTTATTTGTGGTAACAAAAAACTGGAAATTACAGGGACACTTGTCAATTGAGGAGTGGCAGAACAAATTGTGTAATGTGATGTTTATGGAATATTATGTGCTATAAGAAATGATGAGCTTGATGATCTTTGTAAAAACATGGTTAGATTTGCACAAATTAATGAACAGTGAAATAACCAGAACCAAGAGAATGCTTTATACAGTGATAGTGATATTGTTTTAAGAAAAACACTGTGACCAAGTCTTTTCAACTTTTGTAAATGCCCAAATTAACTATGTATGATAGTAGGCACTATCTGCAGTCAGAGAAAGAAATGATAAATAGAAATATGTATAGAATGATTTTAAACACACCCACACAAACACATACTTACATATTTGTGTCTAATGGTAGATATCTCAAGAGTGGAGGGTAGTGACAAAACAAGGGGGTGAAGAAATTTATATCATAATTTTATTATATATTTTAAAAGAATAGCAAGTTGTACATAATGGCTTTTCAGTTTCATGTGGAATTATCTTTTTATTATACTGTGTTATGGAAATACTTATTTTATTCAAAAATTTTAAAAAATTTTGAATAAATAAAAATTTTAAAGGTAATGACACTTTCCTAGAAATTTGGTTAACTTGAGGCATTAAAAATCAGTATGCTCATGCCATTATGCCATTTCCTTATTGCCTAAGGACAAAACAGTCACAAAGAGTTTCCCAGTCAGATGCTTGGCTGGTGGGTGATAATGAAAAACTCAGGCAAGGAGTTTCAGTTAGCTAAATTGCAATGTTCAGTTAACTAAATTCTAATTCCTATCCTTTTTGTTTGTTTTGTTTTAATGGCATTTTTATTTTCTCCCCAATTATATGTCAAGATAATTTTTACTATTCATTTTACAAGATTTTATGTTACAAATTTTACTTCCAACTACCCTCCTTCCCCTCATCTTTTCTGAAAATGGTGTGCAATTTCATTTAAATTATACATGTGCTATCATGTGAAACATATTTCCAATTTAAAACCATCAGTAAGCATCATATGTAATGGAGACAAACTGCAACCATTCCCAATAAGATCTGGAGTGAAACAAGGTTGCCCACTATCACCGTTACTATTTAATATTGTATGAAACGCTAGCTATAGCAATAAGAGCTGAGAAAGAGATTAAAGGAATAAGAATAGGCAATGAGGAAGCCAAATTATCACTCTTTGCCGATGACATGATGGTATACTTAGAGAACCCCAGAGATTCTGCTAAAAAGTTATTAGAAATAATCCACAACTTTAGCAAAGTTGCTGGTTATAAAATAAACCCACATAAGTCATCAGCATTCTTATATATCACTAACAAAATCCAACAGTCAGAGTTACAAAGAGAAATTCCATTTAAAGTAACTACTGATAATATAAAATATTTAGGAATCTATCTGCCAAGGGAAAATCAGAAACTTTATGAGCAAAATTACAGACCACTTTTCACACAAATTAAGTCTGATCTAACCAATTGGAAAAATATTAAATGCTCTTGGATAGGGCGAGCAAATATAATAAAGATGACAATATTACCTAAACTAATCTATTTATTTAGCGCTATACCAATCAGACTCCCAAAAAACTATTTTAATGACCTAGAAAAAATAACAACAAAGTTCATATGGAAAAACAAAAGGTCAAGAATTTCAAGGGAATTAATGAAAAAAAAATCAAATGATGGTGGCTTAGCTGTACCAGATCTAAAATTATATTATAGAGCAGCAGTTACCAAAACTATTTGGTATTGGCTAAGGAATAGATTAGTTGATCAGTGGAATAGATTAGGTTCAAGGGATAAAACAGTCAACAAATATAGCAACCTAGTCTTTGACAAACCCAAAGATCCCAGCTTTTGGGATAAGAACTTACTGTTTGATAAAAATTGCTGGGAAAATTGGAAACTAATATGGCAGAAACTAGGCATTGATCCATACTTAACGCCGTACACCAAGATAAGGTCAAAATGGGTTCATGACCTAGGCATAAAGAATGAAATTATTAATAAATTAGAGGAACATAGGATAGTTTACCTCTCAGACCTGTGGAAGGGGAAGGTCTTTATGACCAAAGCAGAACTAGAGATCATTACTGATCACAAAATAGAAAATTTCGATTATACCAAACTGAAAAGTTTTTGTACAAACAAAACTAATGCAGACAAGATTAGAAGGGAAGCAATAAACTGGGAAAATATTTTTACAGTCAAAGGTTCTGATAAAGGCCTCATTTCCAAAATATATAGAGAATTAACTCTAATTTATAAAAAATCAAGCCATTCTCCAATTGAAAAATGGTCAAAGGATATGAACAGACAATTCTCAGATGAAGAAATTGAAACTATTTCTAGTCATATGAAAAGATGCTCCAAGTCATTATTAATCAGAGAAATGCAAATTAAGACAACTCTAAGATACCACTACACACCTGTCAGATTGGCTAAGATGACAGGAAAAAATAATGATGATTGTTGGAGGGGATGCGGGAAAACTGGGACATTGATGCATTGTTGGTGGAGTTGTGAACGAATCCAACCATTTTGGAGAGTAGTTTGGAACTATGCTCAAAAAGTTATCAAACTGTGCATACCCTTTGATCCAGCAGTGTTACTACTGGGATTATATCCCAAAGAGATTATAAAGAAGGGAAAGGGACCTGTATGTGCACGAATGTTTGTGGCAGCCCTTTTTGTAGTGGCTAGAAACTGGAAACTGAATGGATGTCCATCAGTTGGAGAATGGCTGAATAAATTGTGGTATATGAAAATTATGGAATATTACTGTTCTGTAAGAAATGACCAACAGGATGATTTCAGAAAGGCCTGGAGAGACTTACACGAACTGATGCTGAGTGAAATGAGCAGGACCAGGAGATCATTATATACTTCAACAACAATACTAGATGATGACCAGTTCTGATGGATCAGGCCATCCTCAGCAACGAGATCAACCAAATCATTTCTAATGGAGCAGTAATGAACTGAACCAGCTATACCCAGAAAAAGAACTCTGGGAGATGACTAAAAACCATTACATTGAATTCCCAGTCCCTATATTTATGCACACCTGCATCTTTGATTTCCTTCACAAGCTAATTGTACAATAATTCAGAGTCTGATTCTTTTTGTACAGCAAAATAATGTTTTGGTCATGTATACTTATTGTGTATCTAAGTTATATTTTAATATATTTAACATCTACTGGTCATCCTGCCATTTAGGGGAGGGGGTGGGGGGAGTAAGAGGTGAAAAATTGGAACAAGAGGTTTGGCAATTGTTAATGCTGTAAAGTTACCCATGTATATATCCTGTAAATTAAAGGCTATTAAATAAAAAAAAAAAGAAACATATTTCCATATTATTCCCATATTCATCACCAAAAGCAAAAGCAGAAAACTAAAAAACATTTATATCAAAGGATATTGATAAAGGCCTTTTTCTAAAATATATAGAGAATTAACTCAAATTTATAAGAATTCAAGCCAATCCCCAATTGATAAATGGTCAAAGGTTATGAACAATTTTCAGATAAAGAAATTAAAATCATTTCTAGTCATGTGGGAAAAAATGCTCTAAATCTTTATTGATCAGAGAAAATCAAATTAAGACAAATCTGAAGGTACCACTACACTTCTCTCAGATTGCCTAAAATAACAGGACAAGATGATAATTGTTGGAGGAGATGTAGGAAAACTGGGAAACTAATACATTGTTGGTGGAGCAAAGAACTTATCCAATCATTCTGTAGAGCAATTTGGAACCATGCTCAAAAAGTTATCAATCTGTGCATACCCTTTGATCTAGCACTGTATCAATTTGGCCTGTATCCCAAAGAGATCATAAAAAGGGGAAAAGGACCCACATTTGCAAAAATGTTTGTAGCGGCTCTTTTTTTCCAACATGTGTAAACATATTTATACAATTCTCTTCTTGCACAAGAAAAATCAGATCAAAAAGGAAAGAAAATGAGTAAGAAAATAAAATGAAATTGAACAATAATCAAAAAGAGTGAGAAAGTTATGTTATGATCCACACTCAGAGAATAGCTGAATAAGTTATGGTATATGAATATTATGTAATATTATTATTCTATAAGAAATGATCAGAAGGATGATTTCAGAAAGACCTGGGGAGACATGAACTGATACTTAGTGAGGTGAGTAGAACCAAGAGAACATTGTACAGAGCAGCAACAAGATTATGTGATGATCAATTCTGATGGACTTGTCACTTTCCAACAAGGTGATTCAGGCTAATTCCAAAAGACTTGTGATGGGGAGAGCCACCTGCTTTCAGAGAGCGGATTGTGGGGACTGAATGTGGATCACAACATCCTATTTTCACCTTTTTTTGTTGTTTGCTTGCTTTTTTGTTTTCTCTCTCATTTTTTCCTCTTTTTCATCTGATTTTCTTGGGCAGCATGATAATTATTGAAATTTGTAAGAAAAATTGCACATGTCTAACATATATTGTATTAATTGATAGGTAAAGGGGTTGGGGTAAGGGAGCAAGAAAAATTTTCTAATAGATGGTTTTTCAAGGGTGAATGTTGAAATCTGTCTTTGCATATGTTTTGAAAATAAAAAGCTAATATATATATATATATATATATATATATATATATTTAAGGAACACCCCCATTATCCCTATTCTTTCTACTGTTTTTAACGGGAATGGGTGCTATAGCTTGTCAAATGTTTTACAGCATCTCTTGAAATAATCATATTTTTGTTAGTTTTACTATTGTTTTAGCAAATTATGTTTATTGTTTTCCTATTATTAAACCAACTTTGTTTTGCTGATATAAATACCACCTGATTTTAATGGATAATCTTTTTGATAATAACCTTGCTAGGATTTTGTTAAAATTTTTTACATAAATATTCATTAGTAAATTGTATTGTAATTTTCTTTCTCTGTTTTGCCTCTTCTTGCTTTTGATATAAGCACCATATTTGTGTCATTAAAAAGGTTTTTGGTAGGCTTTCTTCTATATTTCTCACATAGTTTATATTGGAATAAATTTTTCTTTAAATGTGGTGGGGGTTATGGTTGGAATTTTTAGAGATTGTAGGAGTCTGGCAGCTTATCTGGGACTGAGCTATAATTTTTGTGGTATCTGTTCTGTGATGAAGCTGATGGGCTGTTTTGCATTTTTCCTGAGTTACACCAAAGCATGTGGTATTCTGGACATTAGTGGCTGCCTGTTTGACCATGGCTTTGCTGAAACATGTGTCAGGGCTCCAGGCTGTTTTCTTAGGCAGTCCTAGACTTGGCTTTTACCTTTTTGCCTCAAGCTACAGTGAAACATATGTGGAATCTGACTAATGTAAGTTACCTTTTTGCCCAGGGCTCTGCTGAAGCTCAGAGCTAGAGAATCTCATTCCCCTTGCTATACTGAGGAGTGTTTGGGGTCCTGATGTTGGGCTTTGCAGGCTCCAGCACACTGAAACTCAGATTCTACCACCGGTTTTCTGAGGTGGAGCTTGTAACTGGCTCACTGAAACACTTCTGTCCTGAACTGTGCTCTCCTTTTACCCAAGTGAGACAGATGTATACCATATAAACATTTAATTGAAGTGGTACCAATATTTTTAACCAAATCACTAATAAATTTGCTGAACAGACAAGGATCAATGATTTATTCCAGGAACACTTGTTTAAATAACTTACTTTTTGTATTTTCTTACAATTTTGGGGTCAAATCATTTAGCCAATACTGAATTTCTCACAGATTTATTTAATGATATTTTGGGATACTTCCTATTGACATGTTGTATATTCCAATGACATGTAAACTCTGTCCTACAGTAATCCCCCAGTACTCCTAATATGGGTGAGCCATCTTTTATTACAGTGAAAGAGAAGTGGTTCTATTATTGGAGGCAATCCAATTCACTCTCCTATAGTTTAATATTAGTCTATGCCATTGTCTATTTGTAATATTTGTATAAGATATTATACTAAAGAAACTATGTGCTACTCACCCAAGGGAATAACACAATCTACATCAGATATTCTTTGTCTCTTTTTTGTATGAAGAGTTGGACCAAATTCATTTTAATAATTATAATTTATTGAGTAAAGTTTTTCAGTGTTCTGAAGCTTGATATAATTAGCATGATTACAAACAACCGCTGGTTATCTTCAAAGAAAGAATATAAGATTTCAGCATTCAGAGGTTATTCCTTTTCCACTTGGATACTGTGCTGGAAATCCATCATGACAATATCAAGTATCAATAGCAAGACATGTTCCTGCTTTCTGCTTCTCTTGAAAGTAATAATCAGAGACTAATAGAACAAAGTTATTTTTGTTAGACTTTTCAGTGAACGTTATAGATTTTTATATAAGTACAGAAGTTACTGTGTTGAAGGAGTTGTTGATTTGCTCTGCCAACTCAAATATTTCTTAATATTTCATAAATAACAGACCCAATGAGATCTTGTATGCTCTCCATCTTTTTGTGAATTAAATAATGATGAAACTGCAGTATGTTTTAAAATATTATGTGCAAAAGCTTGACTGTTTCCTTCTTATAACTCTTCTCATTTTTAACAGAATCATCTTTCCACTGTCTCAGGTTCATAATTTTGGCTTCTTTCTCATCTCACTCTTTTTAACCCCAGATTCTACTAAATCTTGCTTTCTGCCTTCATAATATCTCTTTCATTTGATACTTTCTCTTTACTCACAATAGTTACTAACTTAGTTTAATTTTTACCAGCTTAAATATGAATTATTGCAACAGCCTTCTATAAGTTCTCTTTGCTTTTTCATTCATCACTGCAAGCCTTCCTTTTATACTGTCACTGAATTGATTTTTCTTAAGTACTGACTGATCTGGCCAGTTAGCTTATAACAACTAACTGCATTTACTTTTTATTGTCACTCAGATCAAATATAAATATCTCTATTTTGCATTTATGGCTTGTACAAACTAGGCTCAATTTATATTTCCAAGCTTCTTTGGAAATTTTGCTCCAGCTCCAAATTTCATCACACAGTCAAATTTGTCTTCTCTTACACACAACACCATAGCTATTATCTTGGTGTAATTGCCAAGAGTTAAGAAGAGTTGAAGAGATGAAAATAATGTCAAAATTATGAACTTGAGACTCTAGAAAGATGATTCTGTTAAGATATATCTTGTTCTGCTCTCCTTTATCATCCTCCTTCTTTGTTTCCTCTTCTCACCATAATTAAATCATTAGTGAATTTATGGAATTATTAATTGATGCATTGCAACTCAGATAAAAAGAGGGGTAATGTCATGGAAGGAAACATAAATTTAAGATGCCCATCCTTGCTTTCCATCCATGAATTCATTATACCCTGTCTGTCCATGTGGAAGGAAGACTATTAAAAGCTCATAATCTGAATCTTGATGCTCTCAGTTTATGACTAAGAGAATGAATCCATCATCATACCCATCCCCTAGAGGGGCAGAAGTATACCTATTTTTTTACTTTGTTTTTTGGTATATTCACTGGGAAAGATCATAAGGGCAGCAATGAGAGTTCAATCACAGCAAAGAAAATACAAAGACAAAAGGCCTGATGATTCTAAGGCATAACGAACTGGAGTAGGTAGGCAGAATGAGAAAGAGAATGTAGAGAGGGATGGAGCACAGAGAGTCACTTTATGTAATAACTCAGAGTTGGGAACATTCAGGCAGACTCATAACAGATATAGGAGTGCTCAGGGGGTCAGGATTTGCAGTCACATTTTTATAAGGTTGGGGAACAGGGTAAACTAACTCTTATGCATTCCCCTTTAGTGTTAGTTTATCAATATATCCATATTATTTCAAATTATCAACAATGCTTTAAAGTTAGTTCATTAGTATTAGGCACTGATGATATTTGGCTGGTTTTACTGTGCATACCTGGAACTTCTCTGAAACTTATAAACTAAGAGCAATTAGTAGACCTGAAAAACTTTTCCAGTGAGTCCTAACTGACTTCTCCCAATTTAGCACATAGTTTCTTCTCTTTCCTATTTCTATACAAGTATTTCATCTTTACTTAGTTCCTTCTACTTCCTTTTCTAGGTTTCTTTTGACTGATATATTTCTGTTCTGTGCATATCTTTTCATATAAATTGTTGGAAAGTTGTCTTTTATGCTTTTGAAGTATTTCCCCACCTATAGGATTGTATTCCATAGTACAACATAATATTCTTTATTGTAAGTCTTTATCTTTTGCCTTTGGACATATCAAATTTAATAATTTATTCTGTTTTTTCTGAGTCTTATGTGATCCTGATTATTGTTTCTTGACAATTGACAATTCTCTAGCTACTTACAGTAGTTTTATTTGACCTGGAAGTTTTGAGGTTTTGCTATGATCTTTCTTAAAAATACACATGTATATACATTCATATATATATATATATATATATATATATATATATAAATATACACATATATATAAATTTAATATCTATATGTATATTGTATATGTATTATTCCTTGTCAGAGAACTATAGTCTTTAGGTACCCTTGAAGTAGTCCTGGACAAATACTGTCAGTTTTCCAACTTATTTATCTATACTCACACTAGCTTCATTTGCAGAATTGTTCTCCCAACACCTGTGGGTTTCTAGTAATCTTTTTTTTTTTCCTGTCTTGAGTATTCTTCTCTTTGGATTTCTTATCAAATCTTATCTAATATCCGACTAGAAAGTATATGTAGGGGAGCTAGCATCCTCTATAATCTTTTGCATCTTACTCTTAATTAAAAGGTTACCACACTAATTTGTATATATGTTACATCTCTTATTAGGATATCAACCCTTGGAAGGTTTTCATTCTTCTTATGGCCAGCATCTAGCATGGTGCTTTGCATATAACGGGCAGTAAATAAATGTTTATCAAATCAAATACATTAGCTAACCTCCAAATGCATTTACCCTATTGCAAGTACTTGTTAAGGTAAACTGGATTCAGCATTTCCTAGTCAATTTCCAGGCTTCCAGACAAATAAATTACAATGTCTATAATGCTATATATTTTAGACTGTCAAAATAATTTATAAGTGCCCCATTTCATACTGTATTCTTTTCTTTTGCATCTAATAATTGATACCATTATTCTAATTCTCTTTTTTTTCTAAAAAATTTCTTATGAGGACAGTTTTATTTTTAAGACACTTTCATAAACATATATATACACACATATATGTATGTGTATACATGTATATATTACATACATATATGTATATATGTGCATGTATCTGCATACAAATATAGAGATATATACATATCTATGCATATACAAATATGTTAGTATTTAGTTATATATATCATATATGCACATAGACTTTCAGTGGAAATATATAGCATTTTAATTAAGTTTGTTTTTTCTTTATATACTTTTGTCAAAAGTTTTTAGTATTTTTATATTGTGCCTTGCTGGTATTTTCTTTACCAGATTCTCTTGCCAGCATCTTTTTCTATTTAAAGAAATAAATTCTTTACAATATATCTGGAAAAAAATCTCTTTGACTCCTTGTGAAACAATAGTCTTCAGACATCCTAGAATTTATTTTAAAAAATCCATTCTTCCCACTTCCTTGTCATTTCTTTAAGAACCTTGCATGTTCAAGCCATGATTTTAAAAAAAATGTGAAATTCTCCAGTGGGTGTTAAAGATATATTTCTTTGCTATTCTTGATATTTTAAAAGAATGAATTAGAAATCATTAAAAAACAGAGCTTTCCATATAGATAGATTTCCATAAAGATCAGAAAATGAGGAGTCTGTATTCAACCATAAAAGTATAACATATGACTTGGATTTTATAAGTGTATATTAAATTTATGATGTAGTACCAACCTTGCCATATTTGTGTCCTCATCCAAACTACTATCAGTTGTTTATTGTGTGTTTTTAAGAATTTCATGGATGCTCTTTTATTCTGTATGGTTTTTATTAGTATCATTATCACCATTCAGCCTATCAAACTCTTCTTTACCATAACTAAAAGCCATCCTTTGTGGAGAAAATATTATAATCAACCAAAATAAATTAACAAAGTATTGATCATGGTGGAGAATATTTATTTCATTCTGCACCAATAATCAATCAACTTTTTGCTGAAATACAATATGTTTCATTCCCCATCTTGAAACATGATTGTCATTACATTAAATTCAAAGTTGTTTTCTTTTATAATGGTTATAAAGTTATAATGTTGAGGTTATTATGGAAATGATTCTATAGCTTCTACTCACTTTCCTCTGAACAAGTCATAAAAGTCTTTTAAGGTTTCCCCAAATTTATCCCTTTCATCATTTTTCATGTTGCAATAATATTCCATTATATTTATTCCATAATATGTTTATCCATTTCCCAAATGAAAAAAAAAACACCTTTGACCATAATGGTCAAGCAAAACAAACATATATATTATCCGTGTCTTAAATATATTTGCCTCATTCTGCATTCTTTGACCTTTACCTCTCTATTAGGAGGTGGATATTATCTTTTGTCACATTTATATTCCATGACTGATTCATCAATTCCCCAATTTACGGATCCCCAATAAATACGGATTCCTTTGTCACCTCAATAAAGAGCTATGAAATGTATTTTTAACATTTTTAGGATTTATTTTGCTGAGGATTAATGCCTCCTTTTATCTACCTTGCCTTTAGACTGCCCTCCCCCACTTATCCTTTCTTTCCTATTTCATTGTTGAGTAAAATATATTTCTGCAACCAAAATTTTTGCGTGAATTTTTTCTTTTTTTGAAAAGTGGGGTTCAAATGTAAGCTACCCCACTATATACTCCATTCTTTTTTGTTTATAAAGATATCTACTAGTGGACCTTAAGGGATCATTTCCCTAAACTTTCTTCAGTTTCCTTTCCTTTCCCCCATCCAGGATATTTTTTCTACTATTCCCATTATTTTCCTAATACTGCAATATAACAGAAACTCTCCCAGGCTTTGTCTAATTATATTACTTCTTTGAACTATAATGATACTAAAGATCAAAGAATCCACATGTATCTTTTTCCATATTTAATGTAAGTAATATGTCCTTGTGTAATCCTTGATCATTCATGTTTACCTTTTACTGTTTTTCTTCAGTCCTGTGTCTACACTTAAAAGTTTCTATCCACCTCTGATTTTTTTTTTATTAAGATTGATTGAAATCTTCTATTTCATTGAATCCATTTTCCTTCATAGGATTATAATACTTAGTTTTGCTGGGTAAGTTATTCTTGACTTGAAATCCATATCCTTTGCCTCTGACAATATATTCCAAGTTCTGCACTGCTTTATAGTTATGGCTACTAAATGATAAGTGATCCTGATGCTGGCTTTTTGCTACTTGGATTCTTTTTCTGGTTACTTTCAATATTTTTTCTTTCATCTGGAAACTCTGGATTTTGACTTTAATATCCTTAGGAATTATCATTTGTGAGTTTCTTTCAAGAGTTGACCACTACACACACACACACACACACACACACACACACACACATACACACACACACGTATAGTTGTTTAGGCAATTGGGATTAAATGACTTGCCCAGGGTCACACAGCCAGGAAATGGTAAGTGTCTGAGGTCAGATTTGAACTCAGATTCTCCTGACTTCAGGGCTGGTGTTCTATCCACTTCACCAAGTAGCTGCCCCTATTGCATTCTTTCTATTTCTATTTGGCATTTTGGTTCTAAGAGATCCAGGCAATTTTAAGATTTCTTGAAACATGATGTCTAGGCTAATTTTTGGTGATGACATTCTAATAATTCAAAAATTTTAAAATATATATTTCTCCTCAATCTGTTTTTCCAGGTCAATTGTTTTTGCAATGAGATACCCTAATTTTTTTTTCTTTAAAAAACATGTTTTGTTAAAAAAAATTGTTTTAAAATATCTTATTGCCTCAAGAAATTGTTGGCTTCTTTTGGGTTTATTTTAGCTCTTAGGGAATTTTTTGCTTAAGCAAGGCTTTATTCCTCTTGTGCCAAGCTTGTAATTCCCTTTCTAATTATTTCTTCATAGCTTTCATTTCTTTTCCAATTTGTTTTTCCCACAAGAACTTTTATTTCATTTACAAAAAAAAACAAACAAAAACAAACAAACAAACAAAAAAAAACAATTGTTATTTCTTGCTTCATCTGTTTTAGGAATTCTAGTTGAGTCTGGAACAAAGCTGTCTTTTTCTCTGAGATAATGATTGTAGGCATTCTGGAGAAATTCTCATTTGCATGCCTGTCATTTGCCATCTTAACTTAATAACTCATTACTATGAGTTTCTTTTGTTTGTTTGTTTGTTTGCCCATTCTTCCAGCCTATGTTGTGATTTCAGACTTGAATCTGGACTCTATGGTCTTCTTGAAGGAAATCTGGGCTGGGTTTTCAGTTACTTTCTTTGTGGTATATTGTTCCAGGTTCTCATTGATAGATTGAGAAACTATAAGTGATGACATTCTAAGCCTAAAGTGATGACACTCAGGACCTTGGTCCTGGTATACTGGCTTTCCCCCTGATCTGAACTTTGAAATTTCTTGAGCTGGTTTAGATCTGTATGAGAATAGACTGTTGCTAAAGTCCCCAATCAACCAGATGGAAAAGGCTATTGATTCAGTGTGATAGAATTAAAAACTCTCCTAAGGTCAGGTCCTAAACTAGTTATTCCTCTTTAGGCTGTGCTCAGCATGAGCTTTGTGCCTGAAATCTGAGCCATATCACTTTTTCTCTGAACTTGCTCATTCTTAATCAGTTAGGCCTTCCCTACCCAGGAAGTAACTGCTGTTTGAAAAGCTCCTTCTCACTCTGACTTGGATCTGAGATCTAGAATTGGGTAAAAATTAACAACAAAGCTGCCTTTTCTCTGTCCCTGACATAGTGTTCCACATAGCTATTAGGTATCTAGAGATGGGCGTGAAATTTTCTTTTGCCTTGATGTACAGCCTCTTTTAGTTACTAAGTGCTTCTCAGATATAATGCTACCCCAGCTCATCTACATTGTCCAAGTATCTCCCTCTTTCTCCTTATATTAAGCTGTACTGGATAAAGGACTCTGATGTTTTTCATTAGGTTTCCCTCTCAAAATTCAGTTTGGTTCATTTTCTAGACCTTTCTGAGTTTTGGCAGAAAAGTTCACTTCATTGATTCCACTCATTCTATCATCTTGGATTGGCCTCTCTTCTACAAGGCTTTTAATTAAACATTTCATATTTCAACTAAATTGATATTGTTTGACCAGTAACCTAAGCTTCATTCTTCTAAGAAATTTATTCTGATTCCATTTTCCAACATTCTGTTCTCCCAAATCTGCCCCTGTTAAGACATTCTTTCCCATTGTTAGTCAAGATTCCTAATGTTTTCTGAATTCTCACAAACCCTTTTATCAAAAGAAAGAAGCCATTAAAAATGGAAGGTTCCCCATCTCAAGCATGATCTGGATTAGGCAGACATTTTATTCATGCCTTACAGAGAACTGGAAAATGAATAATTGTTTTTCCCCAATTGAAACTCCAAATAATTCAGAATCACCTTCCTGTTTTGATATTGGAAGAAAGAGGAATGGCTGCTGGACAAGTTACCTCTTTACTATATTCATAGAGCTTTAACTCAGCTGCCAATCATGTGCACTCCCTATATAATGAGTCATACATAGCCAGAAGCCAGTTCCTCACCGCTCCCACATAGTTCACTGTAGAACAGCAGAGAATATTTGCTCATACTCTATCACAACATAATAAGCAAACTAATAAAAATCATATGATTATCTCAATAGATGCAGAAAAAAGCATTTGAGAAAATCCAATATCCATTACTACTAAAAACATTAGAGTGTATAGGAATACATGGAGTTTTCCTTAAAATGTCCAATAGCATCTATTTAAAGTCATCAGCAACATCAGATGTAATGGGGATAAACTAGAACCATTCCCAATAATATCAAAGGTAAAACAAGGTTATACCATCACTATTACTATTCAGTATTGTATTAGAAATGTTAGCTTTGGCAATGAGAAGAAAAAGAAATTAAAGGAATTAGAATAGGTAAAAAGGAAAGGAGGAAATGAAATTATCACTCTTTGCAGATGATATGAAGATATACTTAGAGAATCCTAGAGAATCAACTAAAATTACTAGAAACAATTCACAACTTTAACAAAGTTGCAGGATATAAAATAAATCCACATAAATCGTCAACATTTTTATATATTACTAACAAATTCCAGCACTAAGAGATATAAAGAGAAATTTCATCTAAAATAGCCATCAATAACATACTTTATGACAATATACATGTATGCACACAAACATTCTCAAATATGCACACTACTACATGTATAAAATAGATATAACATAATTGGGGTGAGTGAGAAGGCATTAGAGGCTAGAGGGATCATAAAAAGGCCTCAAGAATAAGGACTACTTCATTGTATTTATTTGCCTGTATATGTGTTATTTTCCATGCAAACTACTTTAAGGACTGTTGTCTTTTTCATCTTGACCACCTCCTCCAGTCTTTGGCATTCCATCCCTCCTAAATCTGGGTCCTTGCAATGCATACTCATAGAATAGGGCCTATACTTGGCAGGCATGTAATAAAATCATTATTCAATGGAATTGCAATGAAGTTAATAGGTTGCAATTATTGAATGAGTAGGGGTAAAGGAATGTAAATGATGGTTTAGTATCCTCTATTAATGGCTGGATAAATTGCCAGTCAGTAACAGGTCAGAAAGTGATAAACTATAGATAATTTCAAATAATGCTCTAGCATTGGAAGAATGAGGACAATGGCATGATTTACTTCTCTTAGTAAATTCCACATATTTATTATATATGGATATATATATATAAAATATAATATATATATATGGATATAATATTCTCCTTCTGTATGCAAAAGAACA
Source organism: Sarcophilus harrisii (assembly GCF_902635505.1). Lineage (NCBI taxonomy): Eukaryota > Metazoa > Chordata > Mammalia > Dasyuromorphia > Dasyuridae > Sarcophilus > Sarcophilus harrisii. Next base: position 271,234,127 of record NC_045428.1, read on the forward strand.
ACAAATGAATATGTTACAGAAGGGAATTCTATTGTAAGCAGAGTTCTCAAAAGTTTATGAAAAGAAGGCAAAGTGTTTATTTGTGACACTGACTCATTTCAAATATTTCTTTTTTAGTGCTCCATGTATAAAATGAAAATATGCCTTCTAACGGGTCTTCCTACCTTGTCTATTCCAATCCATTCTTCACATGCCTGCCAAAGTCATCTTCCTGAAAAACACACCCCTGTTTAATGAGCTCTAATGACATTCTGTAAACTCTGTATTCTAATAGAAATTTTTTTTTACATTTATAACTGAGTTTGATTCCATTCTCTCTTCACAATCTTCCTATACTCTACTACTTTTCATGCATGGTACACTCTATTAAAACTACTTTTTTTTCCCATACTTTTACTCTACCAGGAATGTGCTGACCTTTCACTTCTCACACTTTGTTATTCAATGATTCTAAAAGAGAAAGCTCAAATCTCAGATTTTGCAAGAGATCTTTCTTGGTTCTCTCTACCCACTAATGCCTTTTTCTCTCATAGTGCTTTCTATATACACTATATGTGTGAATGTATGTGCACACAGAGTGTCTATCTATCTATCAACCATCTATTATAACTAGTCATTTCTAGATATTTCTGAGTTTTTGAAGAAGAGATCATTTCATTGATTCCAATCCATTCTGCCCCTCTCCTATAAGCCTTTTAATTAGACACTTCATATTTTAACTCGATTGATATTGTGTGACCAGTCAACTAACGTTGATTCTTCTGATAGATTTCTTCTGATACGAACTCTCTCCAAAGTGCCCTCCCAAATCTGCCACTGTTTCAGCACTCTCTCCTATTGTTACTCAAAGCACCTAATGCCCTTTGAATTCTCAGGGAGCCTTTTATCAAAGGAAAGAAGTCATTAAAAACAGAAGTTTCTCTATTTTAGGCACCAGCTTGACTAAGCAGACTTTTTACTCATTTTGTCTCTTCCATTAGCATATAAATTGTATAAGGTCAATAACTTGCTTTGCCTTTCTTTGTATCCTTAATAACTATCATATTGACTAGTACACAGTAAGTGCTTAGTAAATGCTCATGTAGACTGACATGTAATTTATCTTCTCTAGTTAAAAATTTTATTGTGTGAATGTTTACAAAGTTCAGAAATGTTGGCATAGTTTAAAGCACTGGAAAAGATGGAAAATTCGTGAATCACAGAGTTTAAAATATCTACAGTACTGAACAGAGGTTGGCAAACTACAACCCTAAGGGCTAAATCTACCCACTGCCTGTTTTCATATGGCAATGATCTAAGAATTTTTTTAACTTTTTAAAATAAAGTAACATTTTATTTTAAAATGTAAAAGACATGCAGAGTTCATAGTACAAACACATAGAAAGCTGATCAGATTTGTCCTGTGGTGATTAGGTGGGAAACCATGGTGTGTGTCCTGATTCTCCTTAAAATTAATGCCTTCCCAATTCCAATTGGATTGGATGGAAAATGCCATCCACATGTAAAGAGAGAACTATAGAGACTGAATGCAGATCAAAACATACTATTTTCAGCATTTTTTCTTTTGTTTTGCTTTTTTTCCCTTCTCATAGTTTTTACCTTTTGTCCTGTTTCTTTTCCAATATGATTCATATAGAAATGTATTAAAAATGAATGTACTTTATAACCTGTATTATTTGTATCACATTGTTTAATAGCATTTGAAAGGGTGAAGTAAGGAAGGGAGGAAGGGAGAAAAAAATTGGAACTCAAAATCTTACAAAAATGAAAGTTGAAAACTATCTTTACATGTAGTTGAAAAAATAACATACTTTTAAAATAAAATTTAAAAATCAATGCCTTCCTATACTGTATATGTATATATGTGTATAGTTTACATATAATCAATTTTATTTTGTTTCCTCCATTAGATTGTTAACTCCTTGAAAGCAGACATTGGATTTTGTTTTCTATGTTTATTAGTTTTTAGTTCTCTACCTAGTACAAAAGAAACACATAATAAATGTTTATTGACTGACTGACATGGATAAATGTTCCAACTTTTGTCAATATATAACTATATATGGGGAGAGAGAGATAATTTACCACTTTCAAGGTGACAGTGAATATATTATATGAATAAATTTTTTATCTTCATATAATTAATTTCTTTTTAAAAATTAATTAGTTGTTTATTTTTAGTCATTCATTTTATTAAATTTCAAGTTTCACATTCTTGGTCTCCCTCTCAACTCTATCCCATTAATTGAGAAAGTAAGCAATATATCAATTATGCATGGGAGGACATGCAAAAGATTTCCATTTTAGTTGTGTTACCAAAAAGAAAAAAAGATAATGTAAAATCTATGCTTCAATCTGTATTTTAGTTCATCAGTTCTCTCTCTTGAAAAGGATAGCCTTTTTCATCATGGGTGCTTTGGAATTATCTTGTGTAATGGACTGAGGTTTGAGTTGATGCACTGAGGTCCCAAGTACATGAGGCTAAATAGTAATTGGACTATACTCTATTAATATACATGCTTGGATAAAGAATGGCCCCTGCCCACTCTCTGTGCAAGTCCTGATGTGTTGTATAGGAAATGACGATTTTGGTGGGTGGAGGCAGAGAGAGACAGGAAGAGAAGCTGAGAGAGATTGGGCCTGTGTTCTATGCTCCTAGCTGCTGGTCATGTGGCTGCTGGTCTAGCTAGCTTCTTGAATCAGCTACACACATTGCTATTGCCCATTCTCTTCCACCTCCGATCTTTCTTCACTGAGAATAAAGACTGACAATTTTCCCCTAACCTGAATTCCTGACTCCGGCTGATTTTAAAATATGCAGTCTTCACAATCTTAGATCATGGCATTCATCAGATAAGCTAAGTTTTTCATAGATGATCACTATTACAGTATTTATGCAACTGCATACAACGTTCTTCTAGTTCTCTTCACTTCACTTTGCATCAGTTCATACAAGTGTTCCTGGATTTTTCTGAAAGTATACTGCTTGGCTGGATCAAAAGTCAGGACCCTACAATATGTTGTTTACAGGAAACACATTTAAAGCAGGGATATACAAAAAGGGTAAAGGTAAAAGGCTGGAGCAGAATCTATTATGCTTCAGGTGAAGTAAAAAAAACCAAGGATAGCCATTCTTATATAAGATCAAGCAAAAGCAAAAATGGATCTAATTAAAAGAGACGAAAAAGGAAACTATATATTGCTAAAGGGTAGCAGAGACAATGAAGCAATATCAATACTAAAGATATATGCACCAAGTGGTATAGTATCTAACTTCCTAAAGGAAAAATTAAGAGAGTTGTAAGAAGAAATAGACAGCAAAACTATAATAGTGAGATCTCAAACTTATACTCTCAGAATTAGATAAATCAAACCACAAAACAAATAAGAAAGAAATTAAAGAGATAAATAGAATATTAGAAAAATTAGGTATAAATCTTTGGACAAGACTGAATGGTGACAGAAAGAGGTATACTTTCTTCTCAGCAGTTCATGGAACTTATACAAAAACTGACCATGTATTAGGACATGAAGACTTCAAAATTAAATGCAGGAAGGCAAAATAGTAAATGCTTTCTTTTCAGATCATGATGCAATAAAAACTACATTCAACAAAAAATCAGGGGTAAATAGACCAAAAAGTAATTGGAAACTAAATAATCTCATCTTAAAGAATGATTGGGTAAAACAGCAAATTATAGACAAAATAAATTATTTCACTCAAGGTAATAACAACAATGAGACATCATACCAAAATTAGTGGGATGCAGCTGAAACAGGAATAAGGGGAAATTTTATATCTTTAGAGGCTTACTTGAGGCTTACTTAAATTAAATAAAGAGAAGATCAATGAATTGGACTTGCAACTTAAAAAGCTAGAAAAATACCAAATTAAAAACCTCCAATCAAATACTAAACTTGAAATTCTAAAATTAAAAGGAGAAATTAATAATATTGAAAGTAAAAAAAAAACTATTGAATGAATAAATAAAACTAAGAGTTGGTTTTATGAAAAAAACAATAAAATAGATAAACCTTTGGTAAATCTGATTAGGAAAAGGAAAGAGGAAAATCAAAGTGTTAATCTTAAAAATGAAAAGGGAGAACTTTGCACCAATGAAGAGGAAATTAAAGAAATAATAAGGAGTTACTTTGTCCAACTTTATGGCAATAAATTTGATAACCTAAGTAAAATTGATGACAACCTCCAAAAATATAGGCTTCCCAGATTAACAGAGGAGGAAGTAAATTGCTTAAATAGTCCCATTTCAGAAAAAGAAGTAGAACAAGCTATTAATCAACTCCCTAAGAAAAAATCCCTAAGACCAGATGGATTTTCATGTGAATTCTACCAAACATTTAAAGAGCAATTAGACCCAATGCTATATAAACTATTTGAAAAAACAGGGAAGGAGTACTACCAAATTCCTTTTATAACACAGACATGGTACTGATACCTAAACTAGGTAGGCTGAAAACAGAGAAAGAAAATTATAGACCAATCTCCCTAATGAAAATTGATGCTAAAATCTTAAATAAGATATTAGCAAGAAGACTACAGAAAATCATCCCCAGGATAATACACCATGATCAAGTAGGATTTATACCAGCAATGCAGGGCTGGTTCAACATTAGGAAAACTATTAGTATAATTGACCATACTACTACCCAAATTAACAAAAAATATACGATAATCTCAATAGATGCAGAAAAAGCATTTGATAAAATCCAACATCCATTCCTATTAAAACACTTGAGAGTATAGGAATAAATGGTCTTTTCCTTAAAATAATCAGTAGCATCTATTTAAAACCATCAGTAAGCATCATATATAATGGAAATAAACTGGAACGATTCCCAATAAGATCAGGAGTGAAACAAGGTTGCCATCTGTCACCATTACTATGCAATATTGTATTAGAAAATGCTAGTTTGGAAATAAGAGATGAGAAAGAAATTAAAGGAATTAGAGTAAGTAATGAGGAAACCACATTATCACTCTTTGCTGATGATGTGATGGTATACTCAGAGAACCCCAGAGCTTCTACTAAAAAGGTATTAGAAATAATCCACACCTTTAGCAAAGTTGCCAGATAAAATATCTGCCAAGGAAAGATCAGAAAATATATGAGCGAAACTATAAAACACAAATAAAGTCAGATCTAACCAATTGGAAAAATATTAAATTCTCTAAGATTGGGCCAGCAAATAAAATAAAGATGAAAATATTACCTAAATTAATTTATTTAGGACTATACCAATCAGACTCCCAAAAAAATTATTTTAATGACCTAGAAAAATAACAACAAAGTTCATATGGAAAAACAAAAGGTCAAGAATTTCAAGGGAATTAATGAAAAAAAAAATCAAATGAAAGTGGTCTAGCTGTACCAGATCTAAAATTATATTATAAAGCAGCAGTTACCAAAACCATTTGGTATTGGCTAAGAAGTAGAGTAGTTGATCAATGGAATAGGTTAGGTCAAAGGACAAAACAGCCAATAACTTAAATAATCTAGTGTTTGACAAACACAAAGCCCCCAGCTTTGGGGATAAGAACTCACTGTTTGACAAAACTTGCTGGGAAAATTGGAAATTAGTATGGCAGAAACTAGGCATTGACCCACACTTAACACCGTACACCAAGGTAAGATCAAAATGGGTTCATGACTTAAACATAAAGAATGAAATTATAAATAAATTGAAAGAGCATAGGATAGTTTACCTCTCAGACCTGTGGAAGAGGAAGGAATTTATGACCAAAGAAGAACTAAAGAGCATAATTGATCACAAAATAGAAAATTTTGATTATATCAAATGGAAAAGGTTTTGTACAAACAAAACAATTACAGACAAGATTAGAAGGGAAGCAATAAACTGAGAAAACATTTTTACAGTTAAAGGTGCTGATAAAGGCCTCATTTCCAAAATATATAGAGAATTGACTCTAATTTATAAGAAATCAAGCCATTCTCCAATTGATAAATGGTCAAAGGATATGAACAGACAATTCTCAAATGAAGAAATTGAAACTATTTCTAGCCATATGAAAAGATGCTCCAAGTCATTATTAGTCAAAGAAATGCAAATTAAGACAACTCTGAGGTACCACTACACACTTGTCAGATTGGTGAGAATGAAAGGGAAAGATAATGTGGAATGTTGGAGGGGATGTGGGAAAACTGGGACACTGATACATTGTTGGTGGAATTGTGAATACATTCAGCCATTCTGGAGAGCAATTTGGAAGTATGCTCAAAAAGTTATCAAACTGTGCATACCCTTTGACCCAGCAGTGTTACTAGTGGGCTTATATCCCAAAGAGATTTTAAAGAAGGGAAAAGGTCCGGTATGTGCAAGAATGTTTGTGGTAGCCCCCTTTGTAGTGTCCAGAAACTGGAAATTGAGTGGATGACCATCAATTGGACAATGGCCGAATAAATTGTGGTATATGAATATTATGGAATATTATTGTTCTGTAAGAAATGACCAGCAGGATGATTTCAGAAAGACCTGGAGAGACTTAAATGAACTGATGCTGAGTGAAATAAGCAGGACCAGGAGATCATTATATACTTCAACAACAATACTATATGATGATCAATTTTGATGGGCATGGCTCTTTTCAACAATGAGATGAACCAAATCAGTTCCAATAGAGTAGTAATGAACTGAACCAGCTACCCCCAGAGAAAGAACTCTGGGAGATGACTATGAACCACTACAAAGAATTTGAAATCCCTCTATTTTTGTCCACCTGCACTTTTGATTTCCTTCACAGATTAATTGTACACTATTTCAAAGTCCAATTCTTTTTGTACAGCAAAGTAACTCTTTGGACATGTATACATATATTGTATTTAACTTATACTTCAATATATTTAACATGTATTGGTCAACCTGCCATCTGGGGGAAGGGGTCAGGCAAAGGAGGGGAAAAGTTGGAACAAAAGGTTTTCCAACTGTCAATGCTAAAAAATTGCCCATGTATATATCTTGTAAATAAAAGGGTATAATAAAAAAGCATACTGCTCATCACTTTTTATAACACAATATAATTCCATCATCACATATCATCATATACCACAATTAGTTCAGCCATTTCTTAATAGATGGTGATCTCAATTCTCATTCTTTGTCATAACATAAAGTGCTGTTATACATATATATATATATATATGTATATATATATATATTTACCAATAGGTCATTTTCTTGGTTCTTTAATCTCCATGGGGTACAAGTCAAATAGTGGTATCACTGGGGAAAAAAAAGTGGACACAAATTTATAGCTCTTTGAGCAAAGTTCTAAATTGTTCTCCTGAATGTTGAACCAATTTACAATTTACATTAGTGTCCATGGTTTCCAAATTCTCATTAGCATTTCTCATTTCTTTTTCTGTCATGTCATCCAATCTGATAGCTATAAGATAACAAGGTTGTTTTAATTTGCCGTTTCTAACCAATAAAGATTCAAAGCATTTTTTCATATGACTATAAAAAGCTTTGAATTTTTCTTCTGGAAACTACATGTTCATGTCCTTTAACAATGTATCAAGTACATAATGATTCTTATTTTTGTAAATTTAACTCAGTGCATTGTATATTTGAGAAATGAGATGTTATGAAAGACATTTGCTATATTTTTTCCAGTTCCCTGTATTATAGTTAGAAAAGAATTCATTTGATATTTGTATTTCCACATTAAGTTGTGAAACTTTTGTGCTGTAATACATAGTCAATTTTTGAGAAAGTATCATATACAGCTGAGTAAAAGGTATACTACTCCTTCTCCCATTTAGTTTTTTTCCAAAATTCTATCATATCTAACTTTTTAAAGATGTTTTTATCTCTGTAACTTAAGATATTCAAAGGAAATCTGAAGTATATCTAGATATTTGAATAATAGACAGGCTTGAGAAATGCATGTCTATAAATGAAATGCTAAGAGAAATCAAATACCACACTTTACCTTCTCTCCCAAGAACATTTAGTTTTCACAAAAGAAGCTGATGGTTTGTGTTGCCCACAACTACTTTTCCTTTCTCTCTTTTCATATTGTCCATTCTTCATCCCTAACCATAATGTCAAAATATGTCATCATCATTATCATTATCATCATCATCAATAACAACATCTTTATCACTACTTAACAAATAACTTCTCAATGTCAATCACTGTATAAGCATAGAGAAATGAACATTATCCATATGATGGAAAACTTTGTACATACTTCCTTTTATGGAGAACCAGGGATTTGATGAGACTGCAAGTATCCACTGAATGGCTAAAATTACTGCTACAGGGTCTTGGTCAAAAGAATTTTTAGCTACCACATTCTTTTATTTTCCTAAATCCCCAAATGCCAGTCTCTAAATTCAGTTCATCTAGTGAAGTGGGACTTTCTAAAATATTAAGTGTCAGAGGATGGATATACACTACTAACTTTTTCATTACCAACTGATAAAATAACAGGATCATGAATAAAGTCATATTTATCATAATTATTTGTGCATATGTCATTTCCCCACAGCAAAATAAAAGCTACTTCAGGGAAGGGACTATGCTTTTTATACCTCCAGGACCTAGCATAGAGACTGTATACAGTACATATTTATTAGATGACTACTGAATTGAATTAAATAAATTTACTGTAATGGAATTATTCAATTAGTAGAAGTCAAAGGAAAATGAAAGTTTTTCTTCATCAAAAAGAACTATTCTTTTTTTGACCTTTCTTGGTATCTTAAAACTTAGAAATGCCTAGCACATAGTAGGTAATTAATAAATGCTACTTGACTGAGTAATATTAGTGTCCCCCTCTTACTCTCCAGATAAGTATAAACAGTAGAAAACTAGGCAGTAGATGTTGCTGAAATGCTAGTTCATAATAAACAAAAAGGTAAAAATATGTCTGGAATGGGAAAGTGTAATGGGCTGAAACTGGAGTTGATGCATTGAGGTCCCAAGCACTTGAGGCTAAATATTAATTGGACCATACTCTATTAATATATATGCTTGGAGAAAGAATGGCTCCCACCCACTCTTTGTGCAAGTCCTGATGTATTGTATAGGAAATGACGATTTTGGTGCATGGAAGCAGAGGTGGGGCAGGAAGAGAGGTGGGGAGAGACTGCTGGCTGACTTCTTGTTGCAGCTGCTCACATTGCTATCGCAATCCCCCTTCACCACCGATACCCCTTCACCTCCACAAAGAATAAAGATTGAAGATTTTCCCTTAACCTGAATTCCTGACTCTGGCTGATTTTAAGATACGTGGTCATCACATTTGGTGCCCAAGAGTGGGAACCCAAAACCCTACTTTCACTGAAGAAGTCTCTGGTGACCAGGAACTTAGGTGAGTATTGTAATAGACAAACAGGGAACTTATTTTCTTAAAGACTAAACTAGTAACCTTTTTTGGCTGAAATGGGACAGATGCTAGCTAATGATTCTCCATCCCCACCCTCCTCCCCACCCCCACCCAGGAGTGGTGCTATAGAAAGCATGCTTAAGCTGATAGAAGGACAAGGGCTACTTATAACTTGGGAACAGATAGCTAGACTTCTGGGTACATTAAAATGCACCTCCCCTTGGTTCTTAGAGGAAGAGCAAATCTCTCCAGATAATTGGACATTAATTGGGCAACAGTTTCCGCATATTACAATGTAAACAGTCCTCATTTAATTTCCATCAAGACATTCTATGTATACAATATAATACAGTTGGCCTTAAAAATTGTGTAAGTTATAGAAAAAAGAAAAGGTCTAGGAACAGCCAGATGAGGAAGCCTGAGGAAAAGGAGGAAGACAATGAACAGATTAATGACCATATCCCCACAAGGCATGGAGACTTAAGTGAGACTCAAAGGTGTGGTGAATCTGAGGCAGCTTCAGCCCCACCTAAAGAGCAGGTAATTGACTCTCCTCCATCAACTCTACCCTCCTGGATGGAGGGAAGAAGGGTAGTGGGGGGGGAGCAATGACAGCACCAGCACCTCCCCCCCAGCATCCAACCACTCCTATGACTAGATTGCAAAAGGGACTAATTAAGGCCAAGGTGGAAGGGAGAGATATAACTGAACTCCAAGCTCACATTTTTCCTGTGATTCAGCAGTTTAACTCTTCAGGTCAAGAAAGTAGAAAATATGTTCCTTTTGATATAGAAATCCTCAAAGATCTGAAAAAGGCTTGCACTCTTTATGGGGCTTATGTTAAGATGTTATTACAGAATTTGGCTGTTGAAATCTTGACCCCTAATGACTGGAAATCTATAGCAAGGGTATGCCTAGAACCTGGACAAAACTACTTGTGGCTTTCTGAATATAGTGAGCTCTGTAGGATACAAGCCCAACAAAATAGTCAAAGTGGAGTTCCTGTTGCAATCACCTGTGACCTACTAACAGCTGTTGGTTCCTATGCAGATGTTGCAGTACAGATTAATTATTCCATAGCAGCATATGAACAAATTGTGCTAATGCTATCAAAGCGTGGACTTCTCTCCACAATAAAGACGACAAGGGTGAGGCCTTCACAAAAATAACACAAGGGCCAAATGAACCCTTTGCTGACTTTGTGGGATGTTTGCAGACAACTATCACAAGAACTAATGGTGAAAATGCAGTAACAGACATTTTGATAAGGCAACTTGCTAAGGAAAATGATAATGAGGTTTGCGGAAGAATTATATTAGGACTGCACAAGGATGCTCCTTTAGAGGAGCTCATAAGATGCTGGGCCACAGTGGGCAAATATGCCTTTTATAGCCAGACTATAATGCAGACTTCCCAAGATTCCAACATGGGAAGACATGGTCCCTTCTGGCAAGGGACTTCCAGAGAGACTTGTCAGTGCTTTCAACGTGGTAAAGTAGGGCCTCTGAAAGCTCAGTGTTGGTATAGAGACAGAATGAGAAAACAGGGTGGGAGAACAAGACCCAGTATCCCATGTCCAAAATGCAATAGAGGCTTCCATTGGGCTTCAGAATGTAGACAGATTCAGGGGAACGGGATGAGGGGCCCATCCCCAGGGTCCAAACAAAAAACACTTGGGGCATTATGGCAGCCAATGGTATACCCAGAGAGTGCCTAGAAGTCCAGTACCCAGACATGACCAATCAGCCAGGAAGCCATATGATGGGAGAAAGGGATTGCATAATCAATCAGCCAGGAAGCAACCTGATGGGAGAAAGGGATTACAATTGGGGAGAATAGAGTTGTATGCAGCTGGGACAACTGAGATAACCCCTGGAGAGGTGAAATCTGTTCCTCTCCAGCCTATGGATCCCTTGCCTCCAGGCACAGTGGGCTTCACCATTTCACCTCCTTTTTGTACATACAAAACAGTGTCCATCCACACACTGATGTGGGAAACTGGGGAATGTGTAGATAATATCCCAATCACTAATACAGGTAGACAACGTGTGACTTATCACCCAGGAGAAGTAGTAGCATCAGGTTTACTCATACAGAATCCTAATAAGCAACCTGGTGATAGTCACCCAGATTCTGAAATCTTTTGGTCGTCTGTCTTTTATCCACATTGTGGTAGACACCTTTTCAGGATTCACTTTTGCAATACCAGCAGCAAAAGAGACAGCCCAAGTGGTCACTGAATTCCTCACACAAGCATTTGCCATTATGGGTGTGCCACAAGCAATAAAAATAGACAATGATCCTGCATATACTTCCAAACATTTTGCACACTTTTGTGCACAGTATAAGATTTTACACACCATTGGCATACCTTTTAATCCTCAAGGGCAGGCAATAGTAGAGAGGAGAAACAGAGACATTAAAATGCTCCTCCCAAAACAAAAGAAAGAGGAAGCCACAGGTAACCCTAGAGAACTTCTAAATCTAGCCCTTTATACTATTAACTTCTTGATTTTTGACAAAGATGCACTGGCTCCAGCAAACAGGTTTTATAACCCACCAGAAGGGCAGTGTCCAGTGAGAGCAGCTCCACTATCTTTAGATAATCACCTGGTGAAAGAGGAGAGACCCAGAAAGTGGTGAATGGAAGGGACCAGATAGGCTAACTGCTTGGGGGAGAGGGTTTGCTTGTATCTCTACAGGTGGAGAAGGAATCAGATGGGTGCCAACAAGTCGTATTCACCTTGTCTATCACAGAGAGATGGAGCAGACCCTTGAAACAAAGGAGAAGACCCAAGAAATATCGGGTCGTTCTGTTGCTGATTGTGCTCACCATTGAAAGAGCGTGGCAGTTATGGTGCTTGACTCATAGACAATGAAAATTGTTGGACTTCAAAACCCTCAGGAATCATTGGATTCTCTGAGACATGATAAGATTGTTGTAGGACTTGAAAATCCTCAGGAATCATTGTATTCTCTGGGAAATGATAAGACTGTTACAGGACTTTAAAATCTGCTGGAATCATTGTATTCCCTAACACATAAAAAGACTTTTGCAGGACTTTAAAACTTGGGGGGGGATCATTGGATTCCCTGACATGTGAAGCAATGGACAACAGATTGGTTTTGGACTATCTCTTGGCTAATGAAGAAGGCGTATGTGTGACTGTTGTTTATATACCCTCCTTCTAGGACTTCTGGCAATCTTTTACAACACCATGTTGATTTATATTGTTTGTATATTGTATTGTTATATTGTTTATATTGTTATAATTGCATGTACAATTCATGTTTGTTATACAACATCGAGCCTGCACTGACTAAGGGGAGGGTCATCACTAATAGCCTCTGCGTTATTGCTATGTGCTTGTGTAATACCTCCCATGCTGATGGGTTTGTGCATAATAAGACCCTTCAGCCCAGAAACCCGTTAGCAACCCCCACTTCCCTTTGGTGCTTTTCATCTCCCTTCCGGAGATGTCAGGGAGGGTGTGATCACCTCCCCTTGGGGGCTCTGACCTCCCTGAGGAGTCAGGGATGGCATGACCACCTGTGTTCTAAAAAAAAAAAAAAAGTGGGAAATATAAAGGGCTGAAGCTCGAGTTGATGCACTGAGGTCCCAAGCATGTGAGACTAAATAGTAATTGGGCCATATTCTATAATATATATGCTTGGAGAAGGAATGGCCCCCACCCACTCTTTATGCAAGTCCTGATGTGTTGTATAGGAAATGACAATTTCAGTGGGTGGAGGCAGAAGGGCAGGAAGAGAGGCAGGGAGAGACTGCTGGCTGGCTTCTTGTCACAGCTGCTCACATTGCTATTGTGATCCCCCTTCACCTCCAATCCCCCTTCACCTCCAGTCCCTCACCTCCACAAAGAATAAAGATTGAAGATTTTCCTTTAACCTGAATTCCTGACTCCGGCTGATTTTAAAATATGCGGTCATCGCAGGAAGGGGGCTTAGTAAGGTACTTTAGAAAATTGTTTGAATTTCTTTAGTGCTTCTGGGAATCTTGTGAGTATTCCAGGTGGCTGTATTAAACATGAAAGCATGGCAGGAAATGCACTTTTAGAGAAGGAGATTTGAGATGTTCAAAAACGAATGTCAAGATATCAGTATTGTTCAGGGAATCCAAATTATTGTGGATCTTGATGTGTGATTGCTGCTTAATAGGATTTGCAAATGATATATTTATTAGCCACAAATGATTCTCAAAAGATGGAAAGATTCAGATAAGCATCCCCAAATGCTCATGCTTATCAGAAGCTGTTTTGAACATGCTGAAGACTCCCTCCTCTATTAGAACTAGATGTATTTAGTATAGTGCATGTTTCCCTTTTCTTACCTAAGCACATATTTAAAGTCTTCTCTTTCTACCCCTTCTCCCTGAACCTTGCTTAACCAGCAAAAAGCAAACTTCGGAATATACAAGTCAAATGATTCTCAAGCATTTCTTTGGGAAAGGAAAATGTAAAAAGGCATGAAAACAAGTTAAGATCAAAGAATGTTGCAAATTTGAGAGAATGGTGGATTGTCAATACATAAAAACACTTATTAAGTGTTTACTATATATCAGGCACTATGAGAAAGGATGATCAGAAAACTTGGATTGCTTCTTCCTTTCAACCAAAATTTATTAAACATTGTGTGTTGTATCTTGTTTTATATATTGGAAGGGATACAAAGCTTAACTGAGACATGGTCTCTGCCCTTCGGGAAGGTTATAATCTAGTAGAGAGAAAAGACATATCACCAGAATGCAGAGTATTATAAATGCCATTCCTGTCACTAACTGGTTACATAAGACCCAAGAAGCCATGATTTTTGACTTGGTTTAACTATTAACTTGCTGCCCAAACTTGGGAATGTTATTTTCTCTGGACCTCAAATTTCTTCTGAGATAAAGTAAAAGTCTTATTTAGATGATCTCAAAGCCCCTTTTAGCTCTAAGATTCTAGATTTCTAAAGAAAAGTATACTCTATTTTCTATATTCCTTATGGTATTTTGTGAGAAATGGGATTAAGAATAAGATGTTATCTACTGGTCATCCTGCCATCTGGGGGTGGGGGTGGGGGGAAGGAGGAGAAAAATTGGAACAAGAAGTTTGGCAATTGTCAATGCTGTAAAGTTACCCATACATATAACCTGTAAATAAAAGGCTATTAAATAAAAAAAAGAATAAGATGTTAGCTATCATTTTAGGAGATAATGATTTATTCTTGATTGCATAAGCTAGAGTAGAGCTGATGCACTAATATTTCAAAACAATGTACAGCTCCAAAACATGCCCTCAGTCCTTGCCTTTTTAGAAAACGATAGAAGCTATTCTTTGTGTCTCAGGACTCAAAGACTGATACATACAGATATTCATACTTATGCACTGACAATATTGTGTTTCCTTCCAAATTCGACTTACCATGAACAATCAGAGCATTGATAGTGATAGCAAAATGCCAGCTTGGCACAGATCAAAAAGAAATTATAGACAGGAAAGCTGGAAGAGATGTTGGGGTCATTTTGAACAATGCCTTTATCTTGCAAAAGAAGAAACTATGGCCCAATATATAATTTGTTCATGAGTGGCTGTTAATAATAAATTATTTACAAATATAAGAATAGGTACAAACAAAAGGCAAATATGAGAATGTGCCTGTGGCATATGGGTGAGATTTTCAGTCAGCATGGGGAAAAACAGAGAAGGGGAGGAGGAATCCTTATTCTGAATGACTTAGCAGCTGGAAATTCATCAGCTCCATTTTGAAAGCCTTGGTTAGAATTGCTGGGCTGCTGCTAAAACATTGATAAGCAATGTGGTTTGATCGTGCCATCCCTTGGCTGTAGATAGAAGTAAGGGAACACCCACAGTCGAAGAAAAGGAGGAAGAGAAAAAGCAGAGATGGTGAGGTATAGAAAGCCTTGCTAAAGGCCTTTTTTATTTCATTTTTATTTCACTGCTTCTTATTCCCTTTCTTGTTCTCCCAATATCACAATACTCACTTCTTCAATTTATGTAATAAATATTTAGTTCCTTTTTACTCTATGGAAGGCAGTATAATGGATACTGCAAGGGAAACAGAAGAAAAAAAATTGTTCTCAGAGAATTTATAATCTACTAGGACAAAGGTTGTGTCAAGAAAATTAGAAAAACATGGTAAAATGTGACAAATTCCATATATGGCACAAAGAGAGCAATTAATGCACTGGTGATGAGGAAAGTTTTATTAAGGAAATGCCATTTGATATGTCTTAAATAAAGAATAATTTTCCAATAAATGAGGTTCATTGAAAATAAAGACAATGTTGAAGGAAAACTCCTTTAACTGTCCCACAAGAAATTGTGGCATATATCTGGATTTAAACAAGAAACCTAGATCCTCTTCTCATAATTTACACTGGTCCAAATTCATATCTCTGTTCTGGACTATTGCAATAGCTTCCAATTGGTCTCCTACATTCAGTCTGTTCCCTCTACAATAAAATTTTTCACACAGCTCTCAAAGCAATAATCCTAAATGCAGTTTTCCTTAGGCATCTCTCCTTAAAGGATACCTGTGGCTTAGTATTAACTCTAGGATAAAATTGACATTCCTCCCAGCCTTCTTTTTGGTTTGTAAACTCCCTCATAATCTGGTTCTGGCCTACCTCTCCAAACTTATTGCAAGTTACTTTCCTTCATTTACTCTGTATTCCAGCCAAATTGACGTATTTGCTGTTCCCCATGAATGGTATTCCACTTCTCTTTTCTGTGCTTTTGCGCAGGCCCTCTATCATTCCTGGAAGAAACTCCCTTCTTACATCTGTCTCTTTAACCCTCAGTTCAGCTGCCAGTTCATACAGAAAGCCTTTGGCAATAACAAAAATAATAACTATCATTTAAGTTTGCATATTATCTTTAAGTTTGCAAATTATTTTACATGTATTCTCATTTAATTCTCATAACAACCCTGTAAGGTAGATAATATCATTATCCCCACTTTATAATTGAAAAAAATAAAGGGATACAGAGATTAAGTGACTTGCCCAGGATGACATAGTGTCTGGGCATGTTTTTGAACTCTGGCCTTTCTGACTCCAGGCCCAGAACTTCATTCACAAAGCTAGATAGCTCCAGCTAGCATCCTTAGTTGAAAACATCTTCCTCTGAGGAATTATTTTTTATTTGCTGCTAACCTGGCCTAATTGCTATTCCTTTTATGTGGCATTCCATTTTGAATCTTATTCCATTTTGAATCTCAAAGTCCTTGTATAGGGCAACTCCCATACCTAAAATGAACTCCCTTTTCATCTCCATCTCTAAGATATCTTTGTTTCCCCCAAAGCTCAACTCAATACTATCTCCTCTATGAGCATTCACTTAATAACACTAATTCCTATACACTTCCTAATACTTCTCCCAATCAAATTACCTTATGTTTATTTTCTATATGTTTTTAAAATAATTATATGTCAAAATGCTATCTTCTCCACAGAAAGTAAGCTTCTTGAAGGCAGGGACTTTTGAATTTTTCTTTTTTCTTTTATTTTAATTATCTAAAAAAGTGTCTATAGTAGACTGTTGTGCATTGATTAATATTTTATATTTAAAATTCCATATACATGTTGCTTTGTTCTTCTCCACTAACCTCTCTTCTTCTTGTCTTTAATTCCTGGATTCTGACATCTATTAGGGATTTAATTAATGCTTGTTCATTGTTAGAAAGAACATGGGAGAGAACATTGGAAAGGTGAGAGGATATATCTGCTTGGGATAACCAAGTGTAGATATTCAGGAGGCAATTGAAAATGTGCTACTTGAATTTCAGAATGATTAGCTAGTATAATGTCCAACACATTGTAAGTAAGTGTCTAAAAATGTTTGTAGAATTGAAGTGAATATAAAAAATAACAGCTAAAATTGAATTGGAAATATTTCAATATTCCAATATTCCATTTTCTGAATGGAACTGAAAACTGAACTCTTGGGAGTAGATAAGATGCACAAGGGAAGAAGAGAAGTTGCTGATGAAACAGAAATAGAAAAGTTAAGGAACTCACTGTACTATGGGGCACTTCCTCTTGAAATTATTGTTGAGGATAAATATCAATGAATCAGCTCAACAAATATTCATCAACAGAGGTCTTTCCTTCTTTCTCAGTCCCATGACTTCCAGAATGAATCTGGTTTTTTAATTATTTTGATTGGTGTCTATGGGGTCTTTTGTATTGTGAAAATGACCTACTATGCAAAGTTTTGAAATAAAGATTATCCACTATTTGAAAAATATCACCAAAGGCACAAATAGCATTTTATGGTTTTTATTTTTCCCTACACTGTTATAAGCCTTCCTGCTTAACTATCACTGGCAATATCATAATTATAAATTAAGTACTAATTTACTTCAACTTATTTGGAATGGAATGCATTCCATATACAGTTCCTGACAAACAAAATCAAGGAGGCAGTTTCCAGTTGCTACAGGGTAGGATTTTCTTGATTCAAAATTATCCTATTCCTTTAAAGGGGGATCCTTCAATCTCAACCCCATAAGCATCATACTTGGCATAGAGATTGGAATGCAAGAAATATAATTTTTCCCTCTCTGACTCTCAAGAAGAATTGAAAAATAGGTATAAAGATTATTCTTAGAAGGATGGTAATAACTTGACAAGTACAAAAGTAATGAGAAGGACATAAGATTGCACAAGACTTCCAATTAGCCCTTTAGTATTTTTGTGGCAAGAAGAAGAATACCTCTATTTCTTCTTTCTTTTCTTACAGCCCAGCCAGAGGCCATATCATGGTAACTATTTCTTGTGTATGTGATCACTCTCTTTCAGTTGCCTTCTTCTCTGGAAAGCTCAGATTTTCTCCCTCTCTGATGGGCAGAGCAGCATATAATAACACACACTCTCTCTCTCTCTCTTTTTTTTCTCTTTTTGGAAGACTAGATGGCCCATGTGCCCAAAAGTAACTAGGACAAGTATTGATTTTTAATCTAAGTACATCCTCTGCACAAATATTTTGTGTACATAAAAGGATCATTGTTAAGAATCCCATACTCAGTTTTTAGAATTCATTTGTGAAAGACTTACAAATATGTAGCCAAGATGTTACATGGATGCCATTCAAAAAAATGAATGAAGTTGCCATTGCCCCACTCCTTTTCTATATGGTTTGGGAAGCAGCCCTACAAAATTTGAATAACCCTCTCTGGTTTTTCAAGGTCAAGAACAGGGCCTTAAGAAAGAGAGAATAAGAATCTCTCTAAACTAATCTAATAGGAATTGCTAATGGGAACAGAAGTTACATGATCCTTGACCTTATAGAGAAGAAGCAAATAACAAAAAGCCACCAACTTATAAGTAGTTTGAGAGGGACATCTGATTGTAAGGTTCAAAGGAAAATGTTTTCTACAGCTTTCCTCCAACAACTAAGCCTGGGGCAATGAGAACCAGTATATAAAAGAAGATTTTGGGAGATTCTGGAAAGATGGTGGAATAAATTGGTAAATTTTAAGCTCTCCAGATTTCTCCCAGAAATAGAACAAATTTGTGCTTCGGGGGAACAAAGACTAGTGAAAAATCAAAAAGATTTGGGTCGGAATAGGAATCCTCCAGATACAACTCTACAATATCTGAAGAAAGACTCCAGAATTAACCTGTCTGAAGGACAAACACCTCTGGGCTAGCTCTACAGAAACAGCAAGTGAGACATCCTGGGGCTAGCTGAATGTAGCTGGAGCCTCAGCAGGAACCACAAAAATTTTCAGCTCCTGGATTATTTGTGGAATCACAGAGAGAGTAGAAAGACTGAGTGTACCTTGGCTGATTAAGAATGCTAGGCCTAGCTGTTGTAGACTTGGCCCTGGACAAGAACGAACCAGCAAACTCCTAAATGCAGAGGCAGTGGGGCAGGGACACTGCTGGCTGCAGGCACTTGCTAGACGGTGGAATTCTTGGTTTGGGCTTCAAGGTCAGAGGGGAGAACTGAAGTAAAGCTAGAGGCAATATCTCCTCACCCCATAATTAGAGTTGCATACACTAATACCTCTTATTTTAAAAAAAAAATGAGCTGGCAAAGGTGAAAGAAACCTAACAAAAACTTGCTATGGAGACAGGAAAGACCTGGATTCATCTTCAAAGGAGTATACTGAAGTAAAAAAAAAAGAAAAGAAAAGAAAAGAAAACCTCTTATATCCCAAAGAGTAAAGTGAAATAAATGACTCCCTGACCAGAGAGAATTTATACAAGAACTCAAAAAATAATTTAAAAATCAAATGAGAGCTACTGGGAGAAAACTAAAAATATGTAAGTAAAAATCATATGTAAGTAAAAAAAAATAAGTAAAAATCAAAGAGATTATGAAAAAAAAGTTAACCAACTAGAAAAGGAGATAGATAGAGTCTCAAAGATGAAAATAACTCTTTGAAAATTGAATTGGACAAGGGGAAAACAGTGAAGCTATAAGAGATCAAGAAACAACAAAACACATAGTAAAGCATGAAAAAAAATAGAGCAGAATATCAAACGTCTTATAATAAAAACAACAGATACAGAGAACAGATCAAGACGAGAAAATTTAAGAATAATTGCACTGCACAAAAAAAGAACTTTGACAAAATAATGCAAGAAATTTTCCAAGATAATTGGCCTAGAGTGATAGAACATGAGGGGAAAGTTGAAGTAGAAAAAAAGTCACTGATCACCACCTCAATGAGATCCTTGGTGGAAAACAGAAGAATATTAGTGCCACATTCTGAAACCTCTGGATCAAAAAGGTTTTTCAAGGAAAAAAAATTCAAATATGCTGGAACTACAATGAGAATTGTAAAGGACTTAGTAGCAGCCACAATAAAAGACCACAGGTTCTGGAATCATATCTACCAACAATAAAAAGAACTAGGCCAAAAATGTCATATCCAGTAAAATTATGTATGCTATTGAATGAGAAAAAAATGGACATTCAATAAATTTGCAGATTTTCAGGATTTTCTATCAACCAAACCCAGAACTTAATAGAAAATTTAACATATAAGAGCCAATATCAAAGATCAATTTCAAGAAATTTAACATGCACAAATGGTTTATGTTTTTTTTAAATATGGAATATATATATATATATAAACAACAGAGTAGCTCAAAAGAAAGATTGGGGTAGAGTTAAGTTAAAATACTAACCATTTTATACAAAGGAGGTACAGAGGAAGAATAGACACAGAGGCATTAGAGGAGGGAGGAGGGCTTGTAGTTTTGAAAACCTACCCATATTAGGAATGGGTTAAATAGGCAATACTACATATATACCATGTATGTGCACCTTCCAAAATCTATAAAGAAATAAGAGGATGAGGAAGCAAAGGGTGAGGGAACAAGACAAGGGAGGGATCTATAGGTGGGGGGAGGGTAAGTAATAGCAAAACAAGTTAAGGAATATAATTAAAGCAAAGAATCAGCAAGGATAGGAAAAATATGTGTGTGTTTATGGGTGGGTGTATATGTGTGTGAATGTATGTGTATTTATCTACATATGCATACATAAACTCTATTCTTTCTTAACTGTAGACTGTTTGGAAGGAGGAATGAAAGGAGAAAAAATAATAAAGTAAAAACAGTGCATAGTAGAAAAGAAAAGAACAATTTGCAAGAAAGTAAAGAAAAGATGGGCACTCATGGAATATAATTTCTTCTACATATATAGGTGTGTGTGTGTGTGTGTGTGTGTGTGTGTATGTATACACTTTCTTGAACTGGTAATTTGTTGTTTTGAATCTTCCCTGATGTTCTGCTGGTCACGTGACAATGATCTCTTTTGTTTATTTTATTTTGTTTGATATTCCTTTCCTTTTTTTCTTTTTCTTTTAAATAGCATAAATTTTAATTAAATAAATAAATAGAGGGGAAAAAAGAAGATTTTAGAAGAAAAGAAATACTTGAGTGCAGAATGATAGAAGTATTTTGTCCAGAGAGGTAAACAAACATTTTTTTTTTAAACTTTATGGACTGGGTGCTAGAAAGCTAATATATTGGAAAAGGTAATAGGTATCATCTACTGAAGATGAAGGAGAATAGTAGAACAATATAGCAATGAAAGACAAATAGACTTGAAATGAACAGAAGGCAGCTGTTAGAATCTTAGGCAGGCTGAATTAAGTAGATTGTGGAAAACAACAAAGTAGGTCTGTGACTAAAGAAATACCACATCCTGCTAGCTGAGATGAACAAAAGTAGGGCATAACAGTGCTTACTGAGAGCAGTTGAATGTGGTCAGATTTCTGGAAATGACTCTGCATAGACAAAGATCCTATAGAGTTATGTATCAATTCAGAGCACCAAATCTTGGCCACATTCTGTTGAAATTTATCAAGATGACATTATTAGCCGCTAAGACTGCATAAGTCTGAGTTACTCACTAATGGATTCCTTTCCTTTTTATAAGTTGAGTTATGTCATATCCATTTTCATCCCAATTGTCCATAATTTGAATCTTATGAGCTTATATGCTTATAATGGGAATTAATAACTACTAGGAGAATGAAAAGGATACAAAGGTTCCTAAAATATCTGAGTAGGATCACTGAATTGAAGAACTGCACTATCTCCTAAATTGTATTCAGAATCTTTGTATCTAGAGAGAGGACTGGGGAGGCTATAAGGATTATACTTTTTATTTACCTGAAAATTCCTCTAAAATCAATAGGCTTATAGTCTTTGTAAGTACCCAATACCATATCTTAAACTTCCTCCTTTTCTTTTTATTTCCCTCTCTCCCAAGTAATATATATATATATATATATATATATATATATATATAATATATTACTATTTACATAATATGAGTATATATATTTCTTAATGGAGATCTATTATACTGAACCAAATTATAAGATCCTTTAAAAAAAAACTTTTAAACTGTTAATTAGGAAAGGGAGTTAATTATATTCTGAAATCATTTCCTAGAGAAGAACTACTAATATCCCACATGAGTTATATGGAAATAAATGTGTCTATCTTCCCATTCTTTCCAAAGCCCAAATGAATTCTAACACAAGGATTTTGTTGCTCTGCTATTTAGTCACATAAAATTGCTGTCCTATGTTTTCTTGCAACTGACCTGATAGAATGATCAAGTGATCAAGATGGATTTAGTAATACTTGAATACAATTACAGTATGTGACCAGAAAATTCCAGGTATATATCCAGCTCACTGGGAACACTATTAGTTCTTGCCAAAAAAGTAAAACTTAGATTCCTCACGAATCTAATGTGCACATACAACAGTAAAGCAGAGGGAAATAACTTGCATGACTCACTTTATGAGTACCTACCCCTGCTTGCCTGTAGCTAACACTATCAAGCTCTTCCTTATGTTACCATTTAAATTCATCCAAATAAATTAATTGATGGAAAGATATTGGAGATTATGTTATTACTTCCTCTGGCTCTAGTGGTGTTGCCATCTGACTTTCAGGCAGCAAGATGAGATCTAAATTAAACACAAATAATTGTTCACAATTAGGAAATGAAATGCCTGGAGAACCCCAAGGTAATTGAAATGGCTGCTCTACTGTGGTGTCTTCTAATTCATCAACAATTTAGGATCTCTTGCTTTCACTTGGCTTCTGTCCCAGTAAGGACAGGAACAAGAGTACTGAGTCTGAATACACTACTAGAAGCAAAGAATCAGTAGAAGGTGAATGGTAGCAATAGAAATAATGTGGCATAATAGAGAGAAGAATGGATCCAGAAGTCAAGAAGACGAGGTTAGCGTTCTGATTCTGTCAATTACTACTAGAATGACCTTGAATGAGACACTGAAGCCTTGTGATCTTCAATATCCCAATCTGTATAACAAGTAGGCTGAAGATGATTACTCAGGCTCAAGCTCTGACAGTCTATTTTTCACTATTGAGGAGATATGGTGAGAAAAAAAAAATGAATGGGTAGCATTAAATCAGTTAGATTGTATATGGTTCTTTTAGTGGCTTATAAAAAGTCATATAATGGTCTATTATGTATTTGTTATTATGAATATCTTTGGAAAAATCTGTTCTTGATTTAACATTTTATTTGTGAGAATATTGGGATGTCTATCTCTAGGGTTTTCTAGTAGGCCAAATATCAAGGGAGAGAATAGCTTAACTTGTCTCCAAAAGGACTTTTTTCTTTTAGTAGCCTCTTTACTAAATAGTTTAACTTTCCCCATACACATATATATGCATACACACACACATACAAAGAGCAAGGGATATTATATATATATATATATATGTGTGTGTGTGTGTGTACATATACATATATACATACATATTGCTCTTAATAATGAATAAAGGGGAATTCATCAGGGGACAAGGGTCAGCATGGATGAAAAAATTACCTTAGAAAGATTAAAAACTAAAAAGGATCATAGAAGAATAAGCTTAGTCCTGGAAAGAACCTTAGAGGTCATTTAGCCCAACTTTCTTGCCTCAAAGATGAGGATACTGAAGTTGCATAAAGATTGACTGACATCAGATGTATAGATGTGCCAGAACTGATGTTTGAATCCTGGTCTAGTGATTTCAAATCTAACACCCTTTATATTAAACCACAGCAGATGTATTGAGACCCTTAATATTCATTTAGTATTTCTAATAGATAGCAACAATGACTAGAAAATGACTGGAAAGGGATCACTGTGTCTAAAAGGAAATAAAAAATAAGATCTTTCCTTAACACAAATTTCACTATCCATGATGGGCACAGTTGGAATCTCCTCTTTTCCTGATTAGCAGCAATCTAATAAAGGACATTGAAAGCCTGCCAGGTCTATACATGTCATGCAGAGAAACAGAAGGGTTCATTGTATGATGTTTTCCAGTTACTGTATTCACTATGTCAAGAACATATTTTAAAAGTGATTATTTGAGATAGTTTTTCTGGTTTCATTTTTAAGAGAAAAAACTTTTCAGAAACTATAAAGCTTTTATTTTGTAAGGATAAAAGGTGGCACAGGGTTGATGGAACATTTTTCTTTACCTTTGACTAGGGCAAATGACAGACAGAAGGGTAAAAGAGAAAAAATGCCAAATATATATATATAATTATAAATTGAAATGACATGGTTGTCCAGAGAACCCCTCCTGTTTCACAAAGGCAGGGACATATTTTGTTTTTCCTTTTCCACTTTTGTGATGCTGTATCTGATTACAGAGTCTAAAAAGGAGAAAAATCTGCAAAAGAATTAGTATGGAATCTGTAGATTTTGAAAGGACAAATGGAACAAAAAGTCCTCTGTTAGAAATTGAGTTTAAATTCCACGTGGTGATATTGCCTCCTCTGCTTTTCTCATTCATGATCTTGATGAGAAAGTTTAGAGGGTGGAATGGAGGTTATCTTCTGGAAAAGCAATTGTCTCAGGCAGAAGGAATATTCTGTAGATACTGGGAGGAAAATGAATAGGTAGTTTGTGGTCTTGGATAAAGGATAAAGGGAAAGAGAGTGGCTTGGGAAGAACAAAAGAAATATATAAGGGAATAGAAACAACTTTTACCTAAAAATCATTTGATATAGCCTATGGAGAGAAAGGTAGTTATGTAGAGGTAGAGTAATTAGTCTAAATTGTTGTTGTTATTGTTGTTGTTGTTTTGGCTATTGTTGTTAAGAATTACTGCTCCCTAAAAGCTGAAGTATAGAAATAGCCCATGGAATCAGAGATAATTTTTTAGAATAAAGATAAAAGAGATACAAATAGAAATTCTAATAATTTAAGTGTTTGGCAAAAGCTTGTTCAGATTTTAACTGGATAAATCTTTTTTTTCCTATTGACTTGCTTTTAAACAGTGAAAATATTATGTTGTGATCTATACTTATAGAGGGCCTGAACTCTGGAGAAGTATACTTGAAACAAGATGTTAACCCAGTGGAATAGATGAAATGATGGTTCTCTAGTATATATATATCCTTAGCACTTA
Source organism: Sarcophilus harrisii (assembly GCF_902635505.1). NCBI lineage: Eukaryota > Metazoa > Chordata > Mammalia > Dasyuromorphia > Dasyuridae > Sarcophilus > Sarcophilus harrisii. The sequence goes on from NC_045428.1 coordinate 271,259,434, forward strand.
ACATAATAATGTAATGGTTCTCTAGTTCACACATAATCATTATGCTGTAATAATGGAATTATAATGGCTATTTAAGGGCTGTAGACTGGAAATGAGGACCATCCTCCTGGTGGCTCTTCTGTCTTCATCACTTCTCCATTAAGACCAAGGACTCGGGCTGATCCCAAGGACTTCCAGAAAGCTAGCCCAAACATTACACACACTGAGTTCCCACAGTCCTCTCTCTGAGTGGAGATGGTTCTCTCCATCACAAAACCATTGAAACTGGCCTGAATCATCTCATTGTTGAAAAGAGCCATGCCCATCAGAATTGATTATCATATAATCTTGTTGCTCTTTACAATGTTCTCTTGATTCTAGTCACTTCTTATAATAAGTTCATGTAAGTCTTTTCAGGCCTCTCTAAAATCATTTCTTATACAGTAATATCATTATACCATAACATTCATATACCATAACTTATTCTCAGCCATTTTCCAACTGATAAATCAGCATTCATTTAGTTTCTAGTTCCTTGACGCTACAAAAGGAGCTGCTACAAACATTTTTGTACATGTAGGTCCTTTTCCTTTTTTATTATCTCTTTGGGAAACAGGCCCAGTAGAGATAGTGCTAGATTAAAGCATATGCACAGTAGATAGTCTTTTGGGCATAGTTCCAAATACCTCTTTAAGATGATTGGAGCAGTTCACAACTCTAACAACAATGTATTGGTATCCCAGTTTTGCTACATCCCTTCCAAAATTTATTATTTTTTCCTGTCATCTTAGAACTGGCTAAATCTTTATATGAAACAGTCAAGAATTCAGAAAATTGAATAGCAGGGATGTTCTCTAGCACTTCCTCTGTTTTCTTACCTTGCTTGTCTGGATGTAAGAATGAAAAGAGATTTAGGGTTTAAAAACTGGTGATCCTGCACTACAAGTTAAGACTGTTTGGTAATTATTGGACATATAAACATTACCTAATTTATAGTCTAGCTTTTAAAGAATAAAAATAGAGTGCACATGGAAGAATCAGTATAAGCTCATTGAAATATGTGATAGATCAAAGGATATGAAGAGACAATTTTCAGATAAAGAAATTAAAATAATTTCTAATCATATGAGAAGTTGCTCTAAATCACTATTGATCAGAGAAATGCAAATTAAGACAATTCTGAGATACATTACACACTTCTCAAATTGGCTGAGATGACAGGAAAAGACAAGGACGAATGTTGGAGGAAATGTAGGAAAACTGGGACACTGATACATTGTTGGTGGAATTGTGAATGGATTCAGCCATCCTGGAGACTAATTTGAAACTATGTTCAAAAAGTTATCAAACTGTGCATACCCTTTAACCCAGCAGTATTTCTACTGGGCTTATATCCCAAAAAGATGTTAAAGGAGGGAAGGGGACTCATATGTGCAAGAATGTGGCAGCCCTCTTTGTATTGGCAAGAAACTGGAAACTGAATAGATGCCTATCAGTTGGAGAATGGCTGAATAAGTTATGATATATGAATGATAATGGAATATTATTGTTCTATAAGGATGATTTCAGAGAGATCTGGAAAGACTTTCATGAACTGATGCTAAGTCGAATGAGCAGAACCAAATCATTGTACATGGCAACATTAATATTATGTGATGCTTAATTCTGATGATTATGACTCTTTTCAACAATGAGATGATTGATGCCAGTTCCAATGATTTTGTAATGAAGAGAGCCATCTACACCCAGAGAGAGGACTGTGGGAACTGAATGTGGATCACAACATAACATTCTCATTCTTTTTCTTGTTTTTTGCTTGATTTTATTTTTTTTATTCATTTACTTTCTTTTTTTGATCTGATTTTCCTTGGGCAGCAAGAAAATTGTATAAATATCTTTATATATATTAGATTTAACATATATTTTAACATGTTTAACATATATTGGATTGCTTGCCATCTAGGGGAGGGATGGGAGGAAAGAGGACAAAATCTGAAACACAAGGCTGTGCAAGGATCAATGTTGTCAAATTATCCATGCATATTTTTTGAAAATAAAAAGCTTCATTAAAAAATGTATATGTAGATTTATGTAGCCTTTTGATTCTTCTTTCCAATCAAGGACATAGGAGCCTCTGTCTCATGTTTCTTTGTTTTTTTTAATAAAGCTTTTTATTTTCAAAACATGCATGGAGAATTTTACAAATACATACATAAAGATCTAGAGTCAGTATAGACAGGGTCAAAGATGAGACAAGAACAGCAAGAAGAAAGGAAAAGACAGTCAAAATATTTTGCATTTGGTGTTTTGTATACAATTGCTGCTTAATAAATACAATTGGATTGGAAATTGGATTAAAGAACAAAATGTTAACAAATTTGGAGGACCTTAAATCTAGAATTTGTATAAAACGCTTTCTAAAGCCAATTCTGTATGATTAGCCAGGAGCACCAACTGAAGTGAAGAATGTAAAACTTGAGAGAGGGAGGATTAGAAGTTTCTGACACATAATTGCTGGCAAGGAGTTTTTAAAAATTTAAAAGCAAAAAATCTAAACTTCCCTTATTTATTTAAGAAAAGAAACCTATCTCCTTGGACACAAATTAGTTTTTATTTAGCAAACAGAGGTGCTCAATGCATACCCAAAGAATCTTAATTCTTTGTTTCTGTTAGTTCTTTCTAGGGGGAAAATGGTTTAAAAATCATTATAATAATAATATCTTGGAGTTTTGAAAAAAATCATCATTGGATAGATGCCTTTCTTTGCATGATACTGTCCTTTGAGAACTTACAAACTAAAATAAATGAATGAATGGACAGAAAAATAAACAAATAAATAAATTATGTAAACTCAGATAATTAGGTTGTACAGTTGATATTAACAACAACATTAACAATTAATTAACAACAACAATAATAGCATTTATATAGAGGCTGGAATAGGCCAGACACTGGACTAAATATTTTACTTATATTCTTTTATTTGATTTTTACAATAATCCTGGGAGTTGTGTTCTTCTTGTGCTCATTTTTCAGTTTAGGAAACTAAGACACAGGATAAGTGACTTGCCTAAGGTAACATAGCTAGTGTGTAAGGAGGATTTGAAATCAAATATTCCTGACTTCAGGCCCAGAATTATATTTACTACGCTACTTAGATAATAATAATAATAACAGTAACACAAATATATATAATTACATGTACCTCTAAGGGTTGTTGTGAGAAGAAACTCACATTGTATATGTAAAGTATTTTGTAGACTTTACAAGATTTATATAAATGTTAGCTAGTTTAAACCATGATCAACATAGATTGGATATCAGCAAACATAAATTTATAAAGAAAAGTCAAATAAATTCAATAAATAATGCACTTTTATAAACCTACTCATATTCCTTCTGAAAATCAATTTCTAAATTATCCAGGAAGTTGGTTTCTGTGAGTTTCAAGCTCAGAAGGGTCTCCATACGACTGAACTTGATACAGGCTTCATTTCATTAATCATTATCAGAACAACTTTGAAATACAGTTGAGCAGAAAGGTTTGTATGAAATCATATTTTTAAAATTTATTTCATTCTGAAGTCAAGAAATAAAATCAGAATTTCTGTAACAGTAGATTTTTTTAAAAAAGATACTCAAGAAACTAAAAATTTATTGCTATTCCTTTCAAATATATAATAAAATGTTTTGTAATTTTCTCCTTTTTTCTTCCCTTCCCTGCCTTAGGGATTGGCCACTAGTGGACAAAAATATCTGTGTATCTTTTTCATATATACATATATGTGAATATATGCAAAAGCATTCTATACATGCTTCTTTTTATCAGTTCTTTCTCTGATTTTCAATCTTTTCTACTTCTTTATATTTCCAAATCTAGACCAAATGCAAGTTTTGCGAGCCTCTAGTTGGAAAAGATTTTAGTATTTTTGTTCCTTTTTAGCAGTAGTGAGTTATCCCCTTTCTACAAGTTTTCTATAGTAATAGATTTCTTTATTATGGTAGATGAGAAGCTTGAGATGGAAACCACAATACACTCCCTCTTATGTTACTAGGGTAGCATTTCAGGCAACATTATATTGGGTTACAATCACAGGGAGGTAATAATTCAATGTTTACATCTCATTTGATGACTTTTGAGTTGCATACTTTCTCAGGGATCATCCATTCCAGATTTTCATGAACAATTCTGTATAGATATCACATAGAAATGGCTCATAATCAAAAACTTCATACATTTTTGTATTTTGTTATCTCATCTAAGAAATATCTAAAATATTATGAATGACTCATTTGTCCAAAATAAGGTGATTTTTTTTTTCAGATTCCATAAAGTGATTTTCAGGTTTCTGAAAAGTTGAAAATCAAAATAATCATCATCTTGATTGTATCTTGATTTGATTGTTCAACAAATGAGTGATCCAAATAGAAAAATGATTTCACCTTTTAGATGTTCCCTCATGTTAGCTGTACAACCATGTGTCTCTCAGTCATAATAATCCATCTATTTAACATATGGTTTTATTCAATGAGCCAGTTGCTCTTTTTCATTGTCCTGATATTGTCATCAAAGTACACATGTTGTATGTTGATTGCCCCTTTTTGCAGGACTGGCTTAATCCCCCAAATCATCCATTTCTTTGAAGGCATCTGCCTTTGGGATGGATGGTCAATAGCTATAATAACATTGGAAGAGCTGGTAGTGTCCTTCTTTTGACCACTAGTCAGCTCTAATAAAAGAACCTCTTAGAGTCAAACAACTTTTTAATTCATGAGTTAACTTCTAACCTTGGACATATACATCTTGGTAGTGATATTCATTAACCTAAATCTGAAAAGCAGTTATTTGGCACAACTGGATAGAGTGCCAGTCCTAACTGGAGTTAGGAGGAGTAATCCTACTGAGTTCAAATATAATTTCAGACACTTATTATCTGTTTAACTCTAGGGAAGTCCTTTAATCCTATTTGCCTCATTTTCTTCAAAATAAGCCAGAGAAAGAAATGGCAAATCACTCCAGTACCTTTGCCAAGAAAACCCAAAAAGAGCTCACAAAGAGTTCAAAACAACTGAAAAAGAATTAAACAAGAAATATAAGGGAAAAAATACAGAACAGGAATTCCCAAACCCCTTATCAAGCTTGCCTAGACAGAACATCTTATTGCCATGGGTAGGTAATTTATGGGAGATATACTGAAAAGGCCAATGGAAAAGCTACTTCCCTCTTTAAAGTCCACTTACTCAATGCATTTGCTTGAATAGCAGTCAAAAAGAAGATGCTTCATCATCTCAGAAGCATAAGAGTGCTGAGTTGCATATGGATAATAAAAAGAAGCTAGGTATTACATTAAGGTCAAAATATGCAAGACTCTATAGCACCAAGGCCTTCACATGAGATTGGTCAGAATTATGTAGAGAATTTCTGGGAATTCTGTTCTCATCCTCCATTATTCTGTATTGTATAGAAATAAATACACACACAAGTGATATGTGTACATACACCAAAAGATCTTTGATCTGTTATTAAATATCTTTCAAAGAATGCACTGTAGAACTAATTCTATTTTGAAAAATGGAGCAAAGGTCAAATAGTTAATACAAATATAAGCGTCAAGTCAGTGTAAGGTCTAACATTTATTTTTTGAGCACTTGCACATCCACCTATGGGAGCAATCTATTCAACTGAATGATATTTTTTTTCTCCAGAAAATAGAGAATGATTATAACAAAGCTTTTTCAGTGGTAAGTTTAAGTTGCATCTCAGAAAGAAAGAAGGGTATTTTAAGGGCAGTTTTACTCTTCTGCAAATGTTGAGGTATTTTTGAATCATCTAAAGAAGCAAAAGAATCTGCCCTGAGCTTAAATCTTAGTGCTGAGGAAAAAAATAAAAATATTTTTTTCAATTCCTACAATGGACAGGAATTTTTAATGGAACTGAGAGAGAAACAAAATATAACAAATAACAGTAAGAAGAAAAAGCTAATTTAGGAATGCCAGTAACATTGTTTGGAAATGGGTGCTTGGAAGCAGCAAGGCAAGGCAGGATACAGAATGAATGACCTTGTAATGGACCCATCTGTCTGTTTTGCAAAGTGACCCTATATGCTGGCACAATTTTTGTAAGAAGTTGAAATTTGGAATTGCTTATGTTTTGACATTCTTTGCCCTTGTTTCACTTAACCAATCTTGACAGATTCAGCTTACAAATAATTTTTTAAATCAAACTTCAAATTCTATTAAGAGAAGTCTTTTGTCCTTACCCATTTGCCTCCTCTTCTTATTTTCTCCAATCATCTACAGCTAGTTAGCCCAGCTGCTTAGATTATTGTCCTAATAAAACTAAATAAAATCCTATAGACTAGTGAGTTTTGCTTGGTTCTGTATACGTACTGCCTAGCTATAGTTAGTTACTAGCTAGTAATCTCACAAGTATATATCATAGGCACAGAGATGCCAAAAGAAAGGGAACGGGTAAACCAGTTTAAATTTTTTTCTGTTACAAGAAAAGTAAAGTTAACTTCATGGTGATGTGTCAGCAGAGTCAACTCTGTATAAGAACATTGTTATTGTAAAACTTGTCTATAGAGAATACAAACAAGTTAACTAAGAGTAAGAAGTTTATACAAATATCCCCATCACATATCTTCACTATTACCTGCCAAAAATGGCTTTGGACATGAGTGGGTAACTTTCAAGACTGCATCAAGAGATTTGAATGCAGTTCACATTAATTTATTATAACTGGGTCATCAGAAGTTATTTGTATTGACAAGAGTTCTGTGAAGAAGGGGAAAGTTGATTGGATTTAGTTAGACTTCAGTGGTTTAGTCCAATTATCATGTATTGATAAATTCAGAATGATAAACTAAGTGTCTCATTCTTGTATTCTGATCCTCAACTTCCAGACAAAAATTTGACTAATTAATACTATTTGCAAGCTTCAAAGAGTATGAAGAATAATTGGATCAATATTAGTAAAATTTATTTGAAATCCTATTATACAGAGCCAACATTTTTGTACAACTATACCATGATACAATACAGGACACTAATAATAATAATAATAGCATTTCTATAGCACTGACTGTGTCCCAGGCATTATGCTAATTTTTTGCAATTATTATCTCATTTGATCCTCACAACAATTTGGCAAGATATGTTCTGTTACTATTTTCATTTTAAAGATGAGAAAACTAAGGAAAAACTGGTTAAGTCATTTGCCCAGGCTTATATCTCTATCAAATATCTGAGGTTGAATTTGAACTCAGGTTTTCCTCATTCTAAGCACCTCTACACTATGATGCCTATCTGTCCCAGGAGGTATCCCTCTCTAGCAGTCTTCTAACAAAGGATGTATGAAAAAAAAAAAGTGAGTATTATTTTAGACAAGGCCTTTGATCAGGGGTGCATTTAGAATAGATAACTTGAGGATTTTTCCAAACTCTTACATTTTTTTATTCTCTGTTTGTTTATATATTTGTTTGGTCATGATATGGAGATAATCCTGGCATGGAAACTCTGACTACTAATGCTAATCATCTATAACTTATCTTTGGAGTTGTGAGGGATATAGATTAAATAACTTATCAGTGGTCACACAAATAGTAACTATTAGAGAGAGAATTTGAAATTAGATCTCCTGGTTCTCAAATCAAATTCAGTGGTGTCAAACACAAAAAGAAATGGGGAACAAAATCACACAGAAGGATCTCTGTGGGCTACAAATTGACTTTAAAAAATTTATATTATCTATGATTTGTTATATTTTATTATACCATATTCATAACATTCTTAGTTTATATTAATATTGTGATAATTCTATTTAATATATTATTTATTTTATTAAATATTTCCCAATATACATAAGTATATATATATATATATGTACTTATACATAAATAAATATCATATTATTATTATAATATATATTAAATATATATATTATATTAAGTATACTTCATTGCCTTCCAGTTCTCTAAATATGCATCCTATAAAGTAGCTTTCTATTAACTAAAATACCACATTTTCTAATATGTCAGACAATCAAGTTTCCTACATTGCAGAGGAAATCTGTTTTAACACACTCCTTTGCTGTGAGGATTAAGGTATACCACCTTAAGCAGGGAAGCCCAATTTCCTGAACGAATGAGTCATATGTTAGAGCAATTTGATATACCTCTGGCAGTCTTTAACATGCTGTTATTAATGGTTTTTGAAATAAGCTTTATAACAGGGGTCTAAATTTTTAAAAGAATAAAATAAAACAAAATAAAAACTTTGGAAGAAAAACAATTTACTCAACAATATTTAATTTGAGAACTCTGGGAAGTTTTTTTTTTTTTTTTCTCCCCAATACAGCAGAATTAAAATGTATGATTGCACAGCAAAGCTGGGGTATTGTTATAGTGTTTATTATGTACATGAATTGATTATAATTGAACATCCAGAACTGTGTGATCCTAGTTAAGGCAACCGAGATTCAGATAATACTATAGTGAATCCCCAACCTAACCCCAATTCAATAGTATAAAATATTTCAGGGATTGGGAGGGAAGATTATGTAAGCAGAATTTTAAGTAGACTTCTACATACAAATTGCGTACAGTTTGCCCAACAATTTATGGAACTTTGACTGATTTGTTTGTAAGCAGGCAAAAGAAGCAAAAAAGAATGCCCATTTTATTCCTGGAAACCTCAGGTTGAAAGACACATTAAAACACAGTGAGACCCTTTTTTTATCCTTTTACTTTAATAATGTATATTCGTGTTGTAGGTAGATTATCAACTTGTATACTGAAGTATATCTTTGGGCTTAATAAATGTTGTAAGTTTAGATCATGCATTTGGGCCTATTTTCCCTAATCTGATAATGAATAAAAAAATATTTAAAGATGAAGGGCTTGGGGAAATAGCAACCATTACAGGGTACCTCATTCAATGCCATTATGGAAAAACAATAAGCTTAGTCAGTTGTTCTTTTTTAGATTGAAAATCCAGTAGCAGATGTTTTATTCCATGATATAAATTGTGTTGATAATAAGAAAAAGGATTTTCATCTTCAGTTTGATTTTATTATTCTGTTTTGTCTGTGTAAAACCATGTTGGTCCAAAGCATGATTAAAAGTAACTTTCAAACACTTTGAGTTAGTATTTCAAGTTTACACATTAATCACTTATCCACAGGAAGATAATTTTACTACCACATAATAATGGATTAATCTTGTTAATCAAATTAGACTTTTTGTATACACAAATAAAAATATAATGAATGGTTTGTCTTCTATATTAATATTCATGACTAAATCCGGTTTTCAACAACTGAAAATTTCCTTAAATCTTTCTGCTGATGTTGTGGGCCAAAACTCTGAACTTGAAACAAAGGATTCTTACAAGGTACTAAGTCAGTGGAATTGATAAAGACAATGGTAGTTCAGTGCATGTACTTAGTACTTAATATAGTTCTACAAGATTCACATCTATAATAAGGTAGCATATAAACTTGAACAAACTAAGCTAAAATCAGAACTAGGGAAGACATAGATCATTGTGATAGTCCTCTTGCCTCCCCCAGAGAAACCAAGACACATTCTGGAAGACCTCAAGAAAGCTGGCCTGGGCCCCAGACAAGGAGATAATAAAGGATTTGGACTTTAACACCTAGATACACTTGTGGTGACTACTGAACTGAAATGAAGGCTGCTCCCAGAGACCTCAAGAAAACCAAAGCAAGAAGAACATTACATTTTGGCTTCTGAACATGGGTTGACACGACATGAGTTCAGTGAAAAGCCTCTGATCCTGATTTCAGTGGAAAAGTCTCTTTGACCCAGAAATTAGGGTGAGTACAAGAAGGAAACTTTGTAAAGGGCTAAAGTAGTATTCTAGTTAAAATGGGACAAATGTTTAAAAAGGAGATTTCTCCACTGAAAGGAAAATGTGTCAAAAGCTTGGTTAAACTCATTAAAAGGCAAGATTTGATTGTAACTTGGGAGCAGATCATTGAACTTTTAGAAACTGTACAGTACACATCTCCTTGGTTCTCTAAGGAAAAAGAATTAGTTCTAGAGGAGTGGAAATTAGTAGGAGAGCAACTATGTGAATACTACAATGATAATGGACCTGACTCAATTTCGAAAGAAACACTTAATACATATAACTTAATACAACTAGCTTTAGGAAATTGTATAAGTTATAGAATAAGGAAAAAGAAAAAAGAGCAGGAGAGGAAGGAATCAGACAAACTAGATGAAAGGGATGAAGAATCAAATAAGAATGGAGTTAAGTACAATTCTGAGTGTGGTGCTTCACAGCAGGAGAAATTACTCTAGAGTACATCTGTAGAAACTCTGATGTTGTTTTTGTTATTGATGATGATTTGGAGTTAGTATCATCAGAAATTTATCAGTAAATTATGGAGATAGTGTTCTATTATATTAACATAGCTATACAAATTTTACCATTGTTAAAGTATCCTTTTGGATGTGATTTTACTTTGGGAATTTAATTTACGGCATGATTTATTCCCACCTAAATAATCTGGGAGATTCCTGCCTGATTTCACCCAGTGTGTGATTACCATTTTCCTTACAAGCATGTAGGTCACATGGTTTGAAAAATGAATAAGTTTATATAAAATTACAAACTGTAGAACTCAAAATGATGACAGATCCTCCTGTGATCAACCCTTCAAGAGAGAAGAGTAGTAGCTCTGTCATTAAACTAATCCTTAGCAGTTAAGAATGGTTCGTTCCCCAGATATATAATATAATATTGTTTTAAAGAGAAGTAATCAGGACCAGGAAAAGAATATGTCCAATATAAATGGAAAATAACTAATCATGTAGGGAGAGAGAGAGAAAGAGAGAGAGAGAGAGAGAGAGAGAGAGAGAGAGAGAGAAGAGAAGAGAAGAGAAGAGAGGAGAGGAGAGGAGAGGAGAGGAGAGGGAGAGGAGAGGAGAGGAGAGGAGAGGAGAGGAGAGGAGAGGAGAGGGAGAGGAGAGGAGGGAAGGGGAGGAGACGGGAGGGGAGGGGAGGGGAAGGAACGGGAGAGGAGGGGAGGGAGAGGAGGGAGGGGAGGGGAGGGGAGGGGAGGGGAGGGAGGGAGGGAGGGGAGAGGAGAGGAGACAAGAGAGAGAGAAAGAGAAGAGAGAGAAAGAGAGAGAAGAGAGGAGAGAGAGAGAGAGAGAGAGAGAGAGAGAGAGAAAGAGAGAGAGAGAGAGAGAGAGAGAGAAGACTCTACAATTTTAATAAACTGAGCACTGAGGAAGAGTTGAAAAATGCATCTATTTCCTTTTTTTATAGAATTAGAAAATTACAGGTATTGAATGTTGCATATTGTCAGATGAGGTCAATATATGTTCAGATCTTAAACGTTTTTCTTTTTCTTTCTTAAAATCTGTTATAGTATATTGGAGGACATTCAGCACGGTATAGACATATTCAGAAAATAATGTGGTATAAAAATATGAAAAAAAATTTAAAGGGAAATGTTATTTTAAAAGATTCTTCACACCTCTGGCCTAATTTTTATCCCCTTTGATGTCCCCTACACTTTCTCATGATGAATTCTGTTCTGAACTATAGTTAATGATTCCTTCATTACTTATTGGTTTCCAGAGAATGAAAATTGTCCCTTTTAACAATGAATTAATTCTAATTTAATGTTTCTGTGAAGGCAGACTGAGTTACATATCAAAATGTAACCCCAAAGCAATTTGTCCCTACTTCCAATATTTTTCCCTAATACCTGAAAAGGATTTTTTCCAGTTACCTGAAACAGTATCCCAAATGATCTAGAAATGTGCTTGGGAATCACATACTATTCTATTACTAGCATATGCTGGATAGAAAAAAAATTAGTTTACTTCTTGCTACACAGAGAAACACTGACCCACTTACCAAAAGACTAAACATATCAGGCAGGACTTCAATGAAATCAGGTAATGTACTTGGGAAAATCAGATAAAAGAACTAAAAGAAATCTAATATTCTTTATATCTCTTTTCTAGCCTTTATTATATTTTTCTGAAAAATTTTTGCAGATAATATTAGTTTTGTCTATTTTACAATCCTTTAAATTTTTTTCTAGGGAAGAGGAGGAAATAATATATGTTGTCAGGAAGAAAAACAAAATAAAACACTTCATTTTAAAATCAAATGTAGTTTTAAATCTTGATTCCAGCTTTGTGAAAATGAATGGTTTAATTAAACTCTCTGTTCCTATTTTCCCACATAAAAGAATGTTATCTGCCTTATGGGTTTGTATAGTAAATCTTAAAGAGTGATATAAATTGACCTACTATTATTAATACTATTAATAAATGACAGCTAGGCATAGCTACAAGTCATAAGAAATATTAGTGGAAAGAGTGCTGAATTTGAAATCTTCAGAAATGGCTCAAAATGCTTGACTCCACTATTATGGGAGCATTGTTACAAAATTTAAATTTTGATGGCTCTGGTTTCCTCATCTCTGAAATTAAAATTTTAATAATGCTTGCACTCACATCTGAGGAAACAAGTTTATTAATGGTAAAGGACCATATTTTTTTTTATCAAAGTGAATTTGTTTTTGCAATCTTTTATAAAGCCTCAAATTGGTTATTTGAAAGATTTCTTCCTGCCCAATCATTTTTTTCTACTTCCCCCATGGGATTAGCTTTGTCCTATTCTATTCTAAATAAGAATTTACTACATTATTTATTATTACTATCATCATCATAATCAGTAATAGTAGTGGTGGTCTTGTAATAATGGATGATATATATCTGTATATATGTGTGTGAATAATTTTCAAAATTCATTATATAGATTATATGTTATTTATATAGATTTACATACATTATTTCATTTGTAGAACTGCTCAATGTTCATTGGTCAGACTGTTCATTATTTGATTAGACCAAGTAAAAGAAAATACCAAATTGGAAGAAATGATAAAATGCTAGATAAGATAATATTGCAAGCTCAATCTACTTTACAAAATTTCCCTTCTTCAAATTATAGAAAAAATAATATTCTGGATCTAATTCAGCAATATTAAAATTATAACTGGAAAATTAAGAGTAAAGGAGTTAAAAGTGTTATAGTGATTTATTTATTTTTTAAAAAAGCAGGAGATATTCTTTTCAAATAACATAAATTGGGAAGAAATGATTTTCACAAAATTTAGAGAAAAACAATGTTATATCCAAAAAAAAGCCTGGTAAGAATAAAATTTTTAGGTATATTGTAAATCTATCAAAAATTCTTGAAGTTAAAAGGAATAGGGAAGAAGATTGCTAATATATCCCCTCTCAAATAAAATGTAATAAGAAAGGATTCATAACTTGCTGTCTATGAACTTATTTTTAATATTATTTTAATGTTTGATAGTTATGTTGATATTGGTTTCTTTTGCAATCCTATCTATTTTGCTTTATCATCAGACTGACAAAGAAGTCCATCACCACACACACACACACACACACACACACACACAAAAAAAAAAAAAAAAAACAGGCTAAGAGACACTGACATAGAGAGAAATTACAATAAAGGGGAAAACAATAGGAGTTGATGTATGCAGAAGTTCATATGACATGAAATCTTTCTTATTAAAAAAGAAAGAATTGAAATCCAGAATCTCAAAATTAGGTAACAAATATGCCTTCTAGATCACTAACTTTTAACAGAGGGAGGCTTTCATAGCTCCATAAAATTATGAGCAACACTGTGCTGTGCAGGTTATTCAAAGATTGACATGTCATAGCAGAGAGTTATAACAAAATGTGATCTGCTGGAGATAAAAATGGCAAACCATCCCAAGATTTTTGTCAAAAAAAAACAAAAGATGCATTAAAAAAAAAGTATATGCCTGAATAGACAATTTTCAGATGAAGAAATTAAAACCATTTATAGTCATATGAAAAAATGTTCTGGATCACTAGTCATCAAAGAAATGCAAATTAAGACAACTTTGAGTACCACTACACAATTCTCAGATTGACTAAGATGACAGGAAAAGATAATGATGAATGTTAGAAATGTGGGAAAACTGGGACACTAATGCATTGTTGGTGGAGTTGTGAACTGATACAGCCATTCTGGAGAGTAATTTGGAACTATGCCTAAGGGGCTATCAAACTGTGAATACCCTTTGATCTAGTAGTGTCTCTACTGGGCCTGTATGTCAAAGAGATCTTAAAGGAGGGAAAGGATCCCATACATGCAAAAATGTTTGTGACAGTCCTTTTGGTAGTGGCAAGAAGCATCAGTTGGGGAATGGCTGAATAAACTATAGTATATGAATGTTATGGAATATTATTGTTCTATAAGTAATGATCATTAGGATGATTTCAGAGAAGCCTGAAGAGATTTTATATGAACTGATGCTAAGTGAGGTGAGTAAAGCCAGGAGAAGATTGCACACAGCAACAAGATTATATGATGATCAATTCAAAGAAACATAGCTCTTTTCAACAGTGAAGTGATTCAGGCCAGTTCCAATAGATTTGTGGTGGAAAGAGCTATCTACACCCAGAGAGAGGACTGTGGGCAGTGAGTATGGATCACAATATTGTATTTTTACTTTTTTATTGTTGTTTACTTACATTTTGTTTTCTTTCTCATTTTTCTTCCTTTTTTATCTGATTTTTCTTGTGCAGCTTGATAATTGTAGAAGCATGTATAGAAGAATTAAATATATTTAACATATTGGATTATTTACCATTTAGAAGAGGGGGTGATGGGAAAAGATTGAAAAATACTACATATTTTTTAATATGTACATAGGCTACATAAGGTTTTGCAAAAGTTAATGTTAAAAATTATACATGTGTTTGAAAATAAAAAAGGATATGTCACTGTACAATGAGCCCGTTGGTTCAGAAGGTATCCTGTATATTACTGAGAAAGAGTGGGGGGGAAATAAACTACAAATAGTTTGAGAAAGAATGAAGTTGCTGGATCAAAGCCAAAAGGAAGCACAGTTGAGTATATGTCTGGTGATGAAGGGAAAGTTCAGTGTTATACATATCAATATTGAATAGAAACTTGGACTGCAAACCAATGAACAAAAATGAATCAAGGTAAGCTGGATGTGGCCAAACAGAACATGAAAAGAATAAACATTGGAAGTCATTGACTTTAAATGGGAAATAACAGTTAAACTTAATTAGGTGATCATCACATATACTACTGTAGGCAAGAATCTCTTAGAAGCTGAGTAGTTTTTATAGTCAATAAAAGAGTAAGAAAGCATTGTAAGGATATCATATAAACAATGAGAGAATGAGATGTTTAAATTCAAGACAAGTCATTCAACACCACAGTAATATGAAACTTTTCAAAAACCCAAAAAGAGACTTAAAAGCTGGCACCATCAGATGTTCAATATAAAAATGATTGAGCTCATGATTATTTGATTACAATATTGATATATATGATTACAAAATTCAGAAATAAATTGAAGAAAATGGGTAAAACTGTTAAACTATTTAGACCTAAATAACATCCCTTATGAATATAAATTAGAAGTCATTAATAGATAAAAGAGAATAGATCTAATAGATAGAGTAGTTGAAATACCAGAGACAGAACTTCACAATATTTTACAGGAGAAACCACCATCAACAAAACAAGAGCATCAATAACAGCAAAAGCAAAAATCTATAGATCTCTGGAGAAAATTGAATGGAAAGAGAAAGGAATAAACTTTTCCCCCAGTGCTTTATGATACCTTTGCAAAGATTGACTATGTATTACTAAATAAAATGTTAATACTTAAGATCAGAAAAGTGGAAATAACAAAAATATTCTTTTTTGGATCATAATGAAAAAAAAAAACATTTAACAAAGGACCAACGATACCCACTCATTCTTTAGAGAGATTGTTTAATCTCCAATAAGTTTTTAATATATGTCCTTGATCATTGGGGATAGCATTGACTATATAAATCAGTTTGAGTAAAATTGTCATTTTTATTATATTGTCCCTATTAATTTAATAACAATTAGTATTTCTCCAATTATTCAAATGAAATTTCATTCGTATAAAATATTTTTATAATTTTGTTTATGTAGTTCCTGGGTTTGTTTTAGTAGCTGTACTATGGGATATTTTTTACTTCTATATCATATGCCTATTTACCTATTTGCATCTGATTTTAGCCATCTCTTGGGCAGCAGGGAAAGAAAAAAAGAAATTTAAACCAAAAATAGCTAATTTTGCATGAATAGATTTACAGTTACATGCTTTTGGGGGGTACTATTTTATGGAAATACTTTTTTCTCCATAAATTAGAAATAAAATTAAATAGTTAAAAAAATTTAATGGACATTTTTGTACCAAGGAATATTTACCATATATTTAACCAATATTATAGCTCATTGCTTAATTATCTCTAAAAACATTTTTAACTTGGTATGTTCAAATAAATTAAGTTGTAGATGTAATCATTTTCTCCATGATTACACATTCTCATTTGTTTGGCATATGTTTCATTGACATATTAAAATATAAATACATAGCACAAGTGTTCACCTGAATTTAAGCAAAGAATTATATCTTGCTGAACAGAATTATGCTTTATTCACATCTGACTAAATATAAAATAATCATCAGGGTTTGGGATTAAGTGTTACATATTGAAAACAATATGAGTCATCTAAGTTAGATTCAGATGACAGCTAAAAGAATATGTGAAAATTGAGTGTGTTTTGATAAGAAGGATGAAAACTTCTCTAGCATTAAAAGTATAGGTTAGCAGAAAGTTAGTTCTTGACAAACTGAATATATGTGAATAATCACCTAAATAATTGCCTAAGTTTAAATAGTGGGCTTAGTAAGACATTTATCATTTAAATAATGCGTAGTATAAAGGTGTGCTTAATAAAAATATCAGAAGATATATATATGGGTGTGACTATGTTGCCCCAACTTTTAAAAAGCTCTGTTAACAAATTACAATTGAAATACAACCACCTTTAAATAAAATGTAAAGAAAAACATTTGCATATATAGGCAAATCAGTACATTATTATATTAATTTGTGCATATCAACATATATGAGTGAATTATGTAAATGTAAATTTTCCTTTCAAAGAGATGTACATTTCTCTGTATATATTTCTCAACATGTTATGCACATAGATATCCAAAAATTTTTAAAAGCTGCATGTTCTCCATTGATTAGAGCTCTATACCAAATGTTAAAAAGACTTGAACTCAAAGCTAGCCTCAGAAGTTCAAATTTACCTGAAATACTTAATATCTGTATGACTAAAGTCAAGTCAAGTAACCTCTCTGCCTCAGTTCTCTCACTTGTAAAAATGTGAATAATAATACTCCCAATTCTTCACAAATGCTGAGATGATAAAATATCTGCAAAACATTTTATAAATCTTCAAGTTTTATGTAAAATTTAACACATTATCATTGTTATTACTATTACTAAAATTAGGGCCACTGGAGGCAAGACCATTATGTGGGTGTGATTACTTAAAGCCAAAAAAAGGTATCTTAATTAAGATGATTATGGAGCTTCAGAGTATAAGTGGCTGAGACAAATGTCAAATTGCTAAAGTCGGAATTCTATTCAAAGAATCTTTACCACATTAAGAAAGCAAAATGCAAGGTATTTTATGGAGCTGATTATTTATCTGACTCAATCTCATTCCACAAAGCTTCAGTTTATTAATAATAAGTTCTTATATTCCCTGTACCAGACAACATAATGAATAGGGTGCATCAAGCATCCATTCCTAATTCAATTACTTTCTTCAGGGCATGTACTCATTTAAAGTCATGCTCTGATTTCATAAAAGTAGGATTTCTGGATGTAACAGGCAGACATATTCAGACCAATTCAATAAATATTACCATAGAAAATATAATTATTTTTTCCATATTACAGGGAGTAGGGGGTCTGGTCTGTGACTATGATTTGGCAAATCCATATAAAATATTTTGGTCCTCCCTTTGTCTCAGAGAAGAAGTTTGTTTTTTTTGTCTTTTTTTCTTTTATGAAGTTTTTATGGTACCTCATTATTTGAATTAAGTATTTGATGATAAACTATATGTAGGTAAATATTAAATAAAATACAATATGAAAAATATATTTTCTGTGTCATCTGCAATTCTTTTTATTTCAGCTGAAGCTTCCCCCAAACTGCCTCAAAATTCCATTTAATTTTTTTGTCAGGCCATGATATATTGAAATTGCAATGGAGAAAATTAGAATATAAAAGGGATAACTGTATATTCCTAAAGTAGCAGAATCCTTGTCTTACTGATTCTCATACTCTGCATCTCTTGCACTGGGCTGCTATCAATATTTCTGTATAGAGAAAAATTGGAACAAAAGGGAAAAACCATGGGAGAGGAAAAAAACAAAATAAAAAAGAAATGAAGACAGCATGTATTGATTTACTTTCAAACTCCATAACTCTGGATGCAGATGCCATTTTCTGTCCAAAGTCTAAAAAGGATTTAAAAATTAAACAAAAAAAGATTCTGCATCTAATTTGCTAATTGGTTGACTTACTTTTTATAATCTTCCTGTTTTTGGTGGATTGTTCTTAGTTTTTTGTTTGTTTTTTAGTTTTTTGCCCCATAATCTCTCTCCTTTGATTTTTAAAATCCTTTTTGAGTTCTGTGAATTCTTTTTTGGCAGGTAATCATTTATCATCTTTGGGGTAGGGCAGGTTCTTTTCCCCTTTAATATCAATACTTTCCTCTGAAGATCAATGCCACTCATTTCTATTCCCATAGTAACTTTCTATAATTGGATTCTTTTTTAAAAATTAATTAATTCTATAAATGGCTTTAGGAATCATGTTGGGAGAGAAATCAGAACAAAAAGGGAAAACCATGGGAGAGAAAGTAAACAGAAAAAAGCAGTGAACATAGTGTGTATTGATTTACATTCAAACTCCATCGTTCTTTTTCTGGATACAGATGGTATTTTCTGTCCAAAGTCTATTGGGATTGCCTTGGATCACTGAAGCACTGAGTAGAATCAAATCTTTCATAGTGGATCATAGCACATTCTTGCTCTTATTGTGTACAATGTATTTCTGGTTCTGCTCATTTCACTCAGCCTTAGTTCAGGTAAAATCTATTGAGGTATTTCTAAAATCATTTTGTTCATCATTTTTGTAGAACAACAATATTCCTTTCCCTTCATATACCACATCTTATTCATCCATTTCCTAATTGGTGGGCATCTACTTATTTTCCAATTATTTGTTATCACACACACACACACACAAAAAAAAACCAAAACCAAAAACAAAAACAAAAAACAAAACCCTGATACAAACATTTTTGCAAATGTGTGCCTTTTTCTCTCCTTTATTGGGATACAAACCCAACAGTGGCACAAGAAGGTCAAAAGGTATACACATTTTGATAGCTCTTTGGGCACAGTTCCAGATTGCTCTTCAGAATGGTTGGATCATTTCACAACACTACCAACAATGCATTAGTTTCTCAATTTTCCAATATTCCCTCCAATATTTATCATAATCTTTTTCTGTCATCTTAGCAAATTTAAGGTATGTGTAGTATCTCAGAGGTGTTTTAATTTGCATTTCTTTAATCAATAATGATTTAAACCATTTATGACTATTAATAGCTTTAATTTCATCATCTGAAAATTGTCTATTCATATCCTTTGACCATTTATGATTTGGGGAATGACAAATATTCTTTTAAATTAGAAACAATTCTTTGTATATTTTAGAAATAATACCTTTACCAGAAACACTGGTTATAGAGATTTTTCCCACTTTTAATTTACTTCCCTTTTAATCTTGTTTGCATTGGCTTTGTTTGGGCAAAAACTTTTTAATTTAATGTAATCAAAGCTGTTCATTTTGCATTTCATAAATTTCCCTAGTTGGTCATAAAAACTTCCCTTGTCTGAAGATCTGCTAGGTAAATTATCCCTTGTTCTCCTACTTTGTTTATGATATTACCCTTAATGGCCAAACCATTTTGACCTTGCTTTGGTATCGGATGTAAGATACTGGTTTATGCTGACATTCTGACATATTATTTTCCAGTTTTCCCAACAAATTTTGTCAAATAGTGAGTGTGTATCCCAGAAGCTGGAGTTTGGCAGTTTATCACATACCAAATTACTATAGGCCTTGATTATAGTTTCATGTGTATCCAAGCTATTCTACTGATCCCACCATTCTATTTCTTAACCAGTACCAAATAGATGAATCCAACTTTATAATACATTTTTAGGTTTGGTATTGCTAAGCTATCATCCTTTGTATATTTTTTTTCATTAATTCCCTTGATATTCTTGAACTTTTTCCAGATGAAATTTGTTATTTTTTTTCTAGTCTTATAAAATATTTTTTGACAGTTGAATTGATATGATACTGAATAAGTAGATCAATTTAAGTGTAAATTGTCATTTTTATCATATTAGCTTTGCCTAATATGCAATAGATACTTTTCCAATTGTTCAGATTTTACTTTATTTGTATGAAAAGTGTTTTGTAATTTTGTTCATATAGTTCATATTTGTCTTGGCAGCTAGACTTCCAAATATTCAAATATTTTATTTTGTCTATTGTTATTTTAAGTGGAATTTCTCTTTCTTTCTTTTGCTGAAGGGTTTTGTCAGTAATATATAGAAATGCTGATAATTTGTGTGGGTTTAATTTATATCTTGCAACTTTAATAAAGCTGCATATTTTTCCAGTAGGTTTTTGGACAATTTTCTAGGATTCTTTCCTCATTGTATATTTTAATTCCTTTATTTTTCTTTTCTTACTGCTGAAGTCAACATTTCTAATATAAAGTTAAATAATATAGTTATAATGGTCAATCTTGTTTCATTCCTGATCTTACTGAGAATTCATCTAGCTTCTCTCTATTACAAATAATGCTTGGTATTGGTTTCAAATATATACTGCTTATTACTTTAAGGAAAGCTTCCTTTATTCCTATGTTCACTACTGTTTTAATAGGAATGGCTGTATTTTGTCAAAAGGTTTTTCTACTCCATTGATATTATCATATGCTCTCTGTTGGTTTTTCTGATATTGAGCCAGCCCTGAATTCCTGGCATAAATTTTACTAAGTCATAGTGTTTTATTCTGCTGATAATTTACTATGGTCTCTTTGCTAATATTTTATTTTTAAATCTATTTTATTTATTTATTTATATTATTTTATGTTTTAAATTTTATTATCTATATTAATATTTTTCATTTATTTTATTTGCTTTAATATTCATGAAGGAAATTGGTCTGAAAATTTTTTCTCTGTTTTGGCTCTTGCTAGTTTAGGTATTAGTAACATATTTGTGTCATAGAAATAATTTGTCAGGATTCCATCTTTATCTGTTTTTCCAAATAAGTTACATAGTATTGAAATTAACTCTTCTTTTAATTTTGGGTAGAATTCATTTGTAAGTCCATTTGGTCCTGGAGATTTTTTTAAGGGAGTTCATTAATAACTTGTTCAATTTCTTTTTCTAAAATGGGACTATTTAAGTAATTTATTTCCCTTTCAGTTGATCTAGGCAATTTAAATTTTTTTAAAATATGCATTTATTTTGGTTAGATTATCAGATTTGCTGTCATGCAGTTGGGTAAATCGCTCCTGATTATTGCTTTAAACTCTTTTTCATTGGTGATAAGTTCATTTTTGATGCTGGTATTTTTTCTTTAATTCCTTTTTCCAAGTAAATTAACCAAAGTTTTTACCAATTATGTTGGTAACAACTCTTGGTTTTATTAATTAATTCAATAGTTTTATTAAACTCTGCTTTGTATTTCAGAATTTCTAACTTGGTGTTTATTTGGAGTTTTATTAATTTATTCTTTTTGAAGCTTTTTTAGTTGCATGCTCAATTCATTGATCTCTTCTTTCTCTATTTTATTCATGTAACAATTTAAAGATATCAAATTTCCCCTAAGGATTGCTTTGATTGCACCCTATGTTCTGGTATGTTGTCTCATTATTATCATTCTCTTAGATGAAATTATGGATTATTTCTGTGATTTGTTGTTTGATGCACTATTTTTTTTTAGAATTAGACTATTTAATTTCTAAATGGTTATTTGTCTGTTTCCCTGGCCCTTTAATGCATATTTTTTTTTATTGCATTGTAGTCTGAAAAGGAAGCATTTGCTACTTCTTCTTTTCTGCAATTGATTGTGAGGTTTTTATGCCCTAATACATGTCAAATTTTGTGTGGGCACCATATACTGCTGAGAAAAAAAAATGTATTCCATTCTGTCTCTATTCAATTTTCTCCAGAGGTCTATCACATCCAGGTTTCCTACAACCCTATTAACCTCCTTAGGTTCTTTCTTGTTTATTTTGTGGTTAGATTTTTCTGATTCTAAGAGGGAAAGGTTGAGATCCCTATTAGAATAGTTTTGCTGTTTATTTTTTACTGTAAGTGGCTTAAAATCTTCTCTAGCAATTTGTCTGCTTTTTCCACTTGGTATATACATATTTAGTATCATTATTTATGGTACCCTTTATCAAAATGTACATTCTATCTTTATCTCTTTAAATAAGATCTATTTTATTTTTGCTTTGTCTGAGATTAGAATTGCTATCCCTGTTTTTTTTTTTTTACTTCAGAATAATATATTCTTTTCCAGTCTTTTACCTTTAGCATGTATTTATCTCTGTGTGTCAAATGTGTTTTTTGCAAACAATATTTTGTAGGATTCAGTTTTTTAATTTATTCTCCCTGTTTTATGGGAAAGTACATCCCATTTGTGTTCACAGTTGTGATTACCAGCCCTATATTTCCTTCCATTCAGTTTTTTCCCCTGTATATTCTTTCTTTCTCTCTTTCCACCCTGTCCTTAACAGTGTTTTTTTTTAACCTACACGCCCACTATCTTATTTATTATACATCTATTCCCTTCCACCCAGTAGTGTTTTTTTAACCTACCTCCTCTCCTCTTCTCTTACCTTCTTACCCCTAGATTTTCTGCACTTCCTTCTATCTAGCCCCTCTGTTTTCTTTCCTCTTTTTCTTCCTAATTCTTTATTAGATGAGATAAATTTCTGTTAAGTTATTCCCTCTTTGAGCCAAAACTGATGAGATTTAAGCTTCAAACAATACTCATGCCTCTCCCTTCTTTCCCTGGATTGTAATAGGTCTTGTGATTCTTCATATGATTTAATTTGTACCATTATACCTTCCCTTTTCTATTGTCCCAGAACAGTTCTTTTTCTACCCATTAATGTACTTTGCTTTGATATCTTCACATCAGAATCAACAATCTCACCCTCTATCTATGTGATATTCCCTCTATCTGCTCTAATAAATGGTTCACTTCTCACAAGTTACAGATATCATTTTACCATCTAGAGAAGTAAATGTTTTAACCTTTAAATAATACACATTTTCTCCATTTACCTTTCAATGCTTCTCTTAAGTCCTGTGTTTGTAGATTAAATTTTCTGTTTAGTTCTGTCTTTTTCCAATAGGAATTTTTGAACTTTTCTTATTTAATTGAAAGTCCTTATCAGAAACTTTATGAGCAAAATTACAGACCACTTTTCACACAAATTAAGTCTGATCTAACCAATTGGAAAAATATTAAATGCTCTTGGATAGGGCGAGCAAATATAATAAAGATGACAATATTACCTAAACTAATCTATTTATTTAGCGCTATACCAATCAGACTCCCAAAAAACTATTTTAATGACCTAGAAAAATAACAACAAAGTTCATATGGAAAACAAAAGGTCAAGAATTTCAAGGGAATTAATGAAAAAAAATCAAATGATGGTGGCTTAGCTGTACCAGATCTAAAATTATATTATAGAGCAGCAGTTACCAAAACTATTTGGTATTGGCTAAGGAATAGATTAGTTGATCAGTGGAATAGAGTAGGTTCAAGGGATAAAACAGTCAACAAATATAGCAACCTAGTCTTTGACAAACCCAAAGATCCCAGCTTTTGGGATAAGAACGTACTGTTTGATAAAATTGCTGGGAAAATTGGAAACTAATATGGCAGAAACTAGGCATTGATCCATACTTAACGCGTACACCAAGATAAGGTCAAAATGGGTTCATGACCTAGGCATAAAGAATGAAATCATTAATAAATTAGAGGAACATAGGATAGTTTACATCTCAGACCTGTGGAAGGGGAAGGTCTTTATGACCAAAGCAGAACTAGAGATCATTACTGACCACAAAATAGAAAATTTTGATTATACCAAACTGAAAAGTTTTTGTACAAACAAATCTAATGCAGACAAGATTAGAAGGAACCAATAAACTGGGAAAATATTTTTACAGTCAAAGGTTCTGATAAAGGCCTCATTTCCAAAATATATAGAGAATTAACTCTAATTTATAAAAATCAAGCCATTCTCCAATTGAAAAATGGTCAAAGGATATGAACAGACAATTCTCAGATGAAGAAATTGAAACTATTTCTAGTCATATGAAAAGATGCTCCAAGTCATTATTAATCAGAGAAATGCAAATTAAGACAACTCTAAGATACCACTACACACCAGTCAGAGTGGCTAAGATGACAGGAAAAATAATGATGATTGTTGGAGGGGATGTGGGAAAACTGGGACATTGATTCATTGTTGGTGGAGTTGTGAACGAATCCAACCATTTTGGAGAGTAGTTTGGAACTATGCTCAAAAAGTTATCAAACTGTGCATACCCTTTGATCCAGCAGTGTTACTACTGGGATTATATCCCAAAGAGATTATAAAGAAGGGAAAGGGACCTGTATGTGCACGAATGTTTGTGGCAGCCCTTTTTGTAGTGGCTAGAAACTGGAAACTGAATGGATGTCCATCAGTTGGAGAATGGCTGAATAAATTGTGGTATATGAAAATTATGGAATATTACTGTTCTGTAAGAAATGACCAACAGGATGATTTCAGAAAGGCCTGGAGAGACTTACACGAACTGTTGCTGAGTGAAATGAGCAGGACCAGGAGATCATTATATACTTCAACAACAATACTAGATGATGACCAGTTCTGATGGATCAGGCCATCCTCAGCAACAAGATCAACCAAATCATTTCTAATGGAGCAGTAATGAACTGAACCAGCTATACCCAGAAAAAGAACTCTGGGAGATGACTAAAAACCATTACATTGAATTCCCAATCCCTATATTTATCCACACCTGCATTTTTGATTTCCTTCACAAGCTAATTGTACAATAATTCAGAGTCTGATTCTTTTTGTACAGCAAAATAATGTTTTGGTCATGTATACTTATTATGTATCTAAGTTATATTTTAATATATTTAACATCTACTGGTCATCCTGCCATTTAGGGGGGGGGGGGGGGTAAGAGGTGAAAAATTGGAACAAGAGGTTTGGCAATTGTTAATGCTGTAAAGTTACCCATGTATATATCCTGTAAATAAAAGGCTATTAAATTAATTAAAAAAAAAAAAAAAAAAAAAAAAAAAGAAAGTCCTTCTCCTGCCCTGAAAGGTAATGCTCAGTCTCACTGGTACTTAATACATGACTGTAACTTCAGGTCCTTTGTCTTCGGGAATATAGTATTCCAAGCCTTCTGATCATTTATTGTAGAGACTATCAGATGCTGGGTAAATCTGATTGTTGCTCCCTGATATTTGAATTGTCTTTTTCTGGTAGTTTACAGTATTTTTTCCTTGAGATTATAGTTTTGGAGTTTTACAACAATGTTCCTTTGGGGTTTTCCTTGTGACTTCTCTTTCCAAAGGTGATCAATGGGTTCTTTCAATGACTATTTCCCCTTCTCTCATGAGAATACTGGGACAGTTTTATTTTATTTTATTTTTTTGATGATCTTTTAAAGAATGCTATCCAGGCTCTTTTTTGTTTGTTTGTTTGGTCATGGTCTGTAAATAGACAAATAATTTTTAAATTATCTCTTCTGGATCTGTTTTACAGGTCAGTTGTTTTTCTAATGGAGTATTTAAATTTTCTTCCATTTTTTAGTGTGATTGACTGATTCTTCATGTGTCATAGAGTCATTAGCTTCCATTTGTCCCATTCTAGTTTTTAAGATGTGATTTTCTTCACTTAGCCTTTTGTATAGGGTCACAGATAGTGGGGGAATTCTGGGTGAAGTATAAGACCCTTTAGCCCAGAGGAAACCTGCTGACAATGTCTGGTTCCACTCCCCATTTCCTCTAAGGGCTCTCAGCCTTCCTGAGAAGTCAGGGGGCATTGACAAGCTATGTTGTAATTAAAGCAGTGTGATGCCAAGTGGCAAAGAGTCATCTACATATAATAGCAAGTTGTTTATGTGGCCCTGCATGTGCAGTATATAGTTAACACATGTGCAGTATTGTTTTGGTTATATAAGGTTATTATGTTATATAAGGGTATTAGTATATATAAGGCTGAGAGAATTTGGAATAAACAGACTCCATGTTTGACCATCCACATGAGCCCCTGTCTCATCACTCCTCTTCTAAGACTAAGGTTGGGCTAGTATCAAAATCCTCCAAAGAGGTAGTCCAGACACAACAGCTTTTATATCTTAATTGAGAAATGACTGAATAAGTTGTGGTAAATGAAGGTAATGGAATATGATTGTATAATACAAATAATGAACAAGCTGATTTTAGAAAGCCTGGATAGATTTACATGAACTGACACTGAGCAAAACAAGGAGAACCAGGAATATGTTGTACCCAATAACAACAAGAATGTGTGATAAACAACTATGAAAAGGTGGTTCTTCTCAGTGTTACAGTGATCCAAGGCAATCCCAATAGATTTTGGACAGAAAATAGCTTCTACATATAAAAAAAGAACTATAAAGAATGAATGTAAATTAACACATGCTATGGTCAATTCTTTTTTCTGTTTATTTTCTCTCCCATGTTTTCTCCTTTTTTCTAATTTTTCTCTGCCAACATGATTATATAAAAAATGAATAAATAAATGAAATTTTAAAAAATAATCCAAATATAGGATGTTACTATAAGAACAGAGAAGACTGGGATTAATCTTCAGAAGAGGGTATTGAAATTAAAGGGGAAAAAACCCTGCCCTCTCCCAAAGATGTTAAATTGCTACCTGCCAAAAAGCAACTCCAAAAAAAGATTTTAAAAATCAAATGAGAGATTATAGAAGAAAAAAAAACTAAAAGAAACTAATAGTAATCCATGAAAAAAGATTATAAAAAGCAAGTCAACCAATTAGAAAAATGAAATCGAGAATCTTTTTACAAAATTTTAAATGGTATTTTTATTCCCCAAATACACGCAAAGATAATTTTTTAACATTCATCTTTGAAAAACCTAGTATTCCAATTTTTCTCCTTCTTTGTCCTTCTCCCCCTTCCCAAGACAACAAGCAATCCAATATAGTTTAAATATGTGCAGTTCTTCTAAACATACAAATTCATCATACTGAGCAAGAAAAATTAGATCAAAAGGGAAAAAAAACACAAGAAAGAAATATAAATTAAGCAAACAACCAACAACAATAAGAAAGTGAAAATGCTATGTTTTGATCCATATTCAATACGCATAATTCTCTCTGGATGTGGATGATGCTTTCCATCACAAATCTATTGAAATGGCCTTGAATTATTGCATTGTTGAAGAGTTAAGTCCATCAAATGTTCATCATGTAATCTTGTTACTTTGTACAATGTTCTCTTGGTTCTGCTCATTCATTTAATGTCAGTTTATGTAAATCTTTTCAGGCTTTTCTGAAATCAACCTGCTCATGATTTTTTTAATAGAACAATAACATTCCATTGCCTTCATATACCATAATTTCCCCAACTGGTGGATATGCACTCAAATTTCCAGTTCCTTAATACTATAAAAGAACAGCTGCAAACATTTTGGCATGTGTGGGTCATTTTCCCTCTTTTATGATCCAGATCCAGATCCAGATTCTTAAGGAAGAAAAGACTGAAAATTAATACTGGGAAAGGGGAAACAAATGAAGTTATAAGAGACCAAGAAATAGTAAAACAAAATATAATAATAAAAAAATAGAAGAGAATGTGAGACATCACAGAAATAAAACAAATGATCCTAAAAACAAATCAGGAAGTAAAACATAAGAATAATTGGAGTATATGAAAGGTATGACCAAAAAAGAACATAGACATACCAAAAACATGAAGTAATATATAAGAAAATTATCCTGAAATGATAGAATAAAAGGGAAAAGTGGAAATAGAAAAAATTCACCTATCACCACTTGAAAGAGATCCTACAAGGAAAATGTACTGGAATGTCATTGCTAAATTTTGAAACTCCCAGATTAAAGAGAAAATGTTTTTAGCAACAACAACAGCAACGGTAGTAGCAAAAATCTTCAAATATGCTGGAAGTGAACTTCACGTCACGTGGAAAGTATCAGCAGTTACAATAAGAGACCATAGATCCTGAAACATTATATATTGACAATGAAAAGAATTAGGACTGTAACCAAAATTATTACATTCAACAAAATTAAGTATAATATTAAATGTCAGATTTTCAGTATTCTGATGTAAGCAAACCTGAACTCAATAAAAAAATCAATATATAAGACCCATCATCAAAGACTATTTTCACAGAGTTCAATAAGCACCAACTATTTTTGTTTTATATTTGGAATATGATCCTGTATGTACACAACACAGAACAAGAGAAACCTACAAAGAACAAATATGGATAGTTTTTACTACATTGTTTTTATTATACATACTTAAAATGTAAGTTAATAGTTACATATTTTGAATCCTCTTGTTTCTTCTACTGTGTACATGATTATTTTTGATTCCTTTTCTATTTTTTATATTTTCTATTTAAGTTTAAAATTAAAAATAAAAGAATCTCAAGGCAGTTTACCTTAGTAATATCTCTAAATATATTTAAATCTTTTCTTTCTTTTTTTTTGGATCATGGCTTTCAAGTAGCTAATAAGTTTTTAATTACGTTTCCTGTATCTATTTTCTAGGTCAGTTCAGTTGTTTTCTGTTTTCTTTTCTTTTTACTTTTTATATATTCATTCTTTCATTCATTTTCATTCAATGAGAGAAATTATGAAGTTATTAATGTAAATTTAGATGTAGATATATAGCTAGATATTTAGTATCAACATTTACTTTTATAAGATTCTGATTTCCATTTTTCTCCCTCCCTCTCTCCCCTCTTTCTCATCCAAGATGCCAAGTAGTCTGTTATAGATTGTACATCTACAATCATTAGGCAGGGAAGCACAGTGCAGGGAAGTCTAGAGTAGAAGGGCTTCTGCCAGGGGAATCTAGTGGGAGACTCTTAGCAAAAATACAACATCATTAGCTATTCTGTCCTGATTCAAAAAGCAGTGGATCAACAGACTAGCAGTGAGACCTCCAGAGAAAATACAGAAGGCAAATAGTGAACCCTTGGATCCCAGAATAATAAGTAGGAATTGGCCATACCCAATCAGCATGAGGAGGCCAGAAGTCCTGGGATGGTATGGGCTCTGGGTGCCAGAGAATCTACTGGGAGGAATCTATAGCAGTGTTGGCTACTCTGCCCTGGTTGCAAGCCAGTAGATTAGCAGAGGAGTTATTAAAACATCCAACACAAACACAAAAGGTATATAGTGAATCGCAAAATGACAGAATTTCATAAAACCTAGCCATACCTATCCAGCACTGGAAGTCAGTCAGCAATGATCCAGCACAGTGCTGCTGCTTGTAAAGGAAGCTTGGACCATCTCTCTCTTGCCCTAAAAACAGACCTCATCTTTAAAAAAAGAAAAAAGAAAAGAAAAAGAGCAAAAAAAGCAAAAAATACAAAAACAAAAACAAAAACAAAAAACAAAAAACTCTGACCAAAGATAGTTCTTATGGTAAAAGAGAAGAACAGATTTAAAACTATGAGGTCACCAAAAGCAGATTGTCTCCAGATGGAGCTCCAAAGGGTCATATAAATTGGTCCCCATCTCACAAGGTTCTTTGTGAAAAAATTAAAAAAGGATCTTGAAAGAGAGCTAGAAGAAAAATGGAAAAAAGAAATGAGAACTTTTCAAAAGGGTTTGGAAAAGAAAACACCAAAATTATTTGAAGAAAACTCCTTACAAAATAAAGTTAGTGAAAGCATATAATATCTTAGAAAATAAATTTGACTATTGGAAAATGGAAATGGAAAAAGAAAACTCCCAGAAAAACAGAATTTGTGAAATGGAAAAAAAAATCATAGAACAAAACTCATTTAAAAATTCAATTGGCCAAATACAAAAAGAACTAAAAAAGGTAAATGAAGAAAATAATTCACTAAAAATCAGAACTGAACAAATGGAAATGAATGACTTAATGAGACATCAGGGATCAGTCAAGCAAAACCAAAAGAAAAAAGTAAAAGAAAAAATAGAAGAAAATGTAGAATACCTATTTGGGAAAACAACTGACCTGGAAAATAGATCTAGGAGAGACAATCTAAGGATGACTGGATATCCTGAAAAAGGAAAAAAAGAACCTAGACATTATCTTACAGAAAATCATCAGAAAAAACTGCCCTCTGATGTCCTAGAATCAGAAGGTAAAATAGGCTTTGAAAGAATTCACTAATCATCTCCTGAAAGAGACCCCAAAATGAAAACTCCAAGAAATGTCATGGCTAAATTTCAGAACTATCAGAACAAGGAAAAAATATTACATGCACCCAGAAAGAAACAATTAAATACCAAGGAGCCATCACAAAGATTACCCAGGATCTATCAGCTTTCACCTTAAAGGATCAAAGAGCCTGGAAGCTGGTATTTCAAAAAGTAAAGGAACTTGGAATGCTGCCAAGCATAAACAACCCAACCAAACTGAGCATTTTCTTTCAAGGCAGAAGATGGACATTCAATGAAACAGGTGAATTCCATTTATTTCTAATGAAAATACCAAAGCTAAACAAAAAATTTGACCTGCAAATATAGAACTCAAGAGCAGAAAAAGGTAAAAAGAAAAGAACTCTTGAAAACTATATCTGTTATGGGTATACAGAGTGCATGTATAATTTGATTTTACTGTTATAATATTAAAAAAACAAAGTAGAAAAGGGATTGTACTGTAAAAGGAGAAAGTGGAGGAGGCAAAATGAAGGACATGATATCTCACAAAGAGGCAAAGAAAACCTATTATAATTGAGGTAAAGAAGGGAGGGGGATAAATATTGTGTGAATCTTAGTCTCATCAGATTTGGCTCAAAGAGAGAATATTAGCTATATTTCAAATTTCAAGTTTAAAATAGAAACTTCTCTCATCTTACAGGGAAGTTGCAGAGGAAGAGGAAAAGCAAAGGAGAAAGCTAATAGAAAGGAAAAAAGAAATAGTAGGGGAAAGGTATAAGAAAAGAAGAGGGGTTATTAAGGAGAAGAGCTTCTTGAGGCATGTGGAGCTCATAACCAAAATACTGGGGAGGAAGAAAACGGGGAAAGGAAAGAGAAAATCTTAATTTGGGATAAATAAGATGGAAGGAAATACAGAATTAGTCATTTTAACACTAAATGTGAATGGGGTGAACTCTCCCATAAAACAGAAATAAATAGCAGACTGGTTTAAAATCCCAAATCCTACAAAATGGTTTTATAAGAAACACATATAAAGCACAGTGATACATGCAAAGTAAAGGTAAAAATCTGGAGCAGAAATTATTATGATTCAGGTGAAGTAAAAAAAAAATGCAGGGGTAGCCATCATGATCTCAGATCAAGCAAAAGCAAATATTATCTAAAATAAATAACATAAAAAGATTAAAGAAAATCATCCCTAGGATAATAAACTATAACCAAGGAGGATTTAAACCAGGAATGGAGGGCTGGTTCAATATTAGGAAAACTAGTAGCATAATTGACTGTATCAAGTAAACAAAGTAACAAAAACAATATGATGATCTCAATAGATGCAGAAAAAGCATTTGGTAAAATCCAACATCCATTCCTATTAAAAACAATAGAGACTTTAGGAATAAATGGACTTTTCCTTAAAATAGTCAGTAGCATCTATTTAAAACTACCAGTAAGCATCATATGTAATGGGGATAAACTGGAACCATCTCCAATAAGATCAGAGGTTGCCCACTATCACCATTACTATTCAATATTGTATTGGAAATATTAGCTTTGACAAGAAGAGAAGAAAAAGAGATTAAAGGAATTAGAGGAGGTAATGAGGAAACCAAATTATCACTCTTTGTAGGTGAGATGATGGTATCCATAGAGAACTCTAGAAAATCAATTAAAAACTACAGAAACAATGCACAAGTTTATCAAAGTTACAGTATACAAAACAAATGCACATAAATCACCAGCATTTTTATATATCACCAACAAAGTCCACAGCAAGAAATACAAAGCAAAATTCTACTTAAAATAACTGTTGATAGTATAAAATTTTGGGGAATCTATGTGGCAAGGGAAAGTCAGAAATTATATGAACACAACTACAAAACACTTTCCATACAAATAAAGTCAGATCTAAACAATTAGGAAAATATCAAGGGCTCTTGGATAGGTTGAGTGAATATAAAATAAATGACAATACTGCCTAGATTAATCTATTTAGTGCTATATCAATCAAACTCCCAAGAAATTATTTTACAGACCTAGAAAAAATAATAACAAAATTCATCTGGAAGAACTAAAGGTCAAGAATTTAAAGGGAATCAATGAAAAAAAATACAAATGAAGATGGCTTAGTTGTACCAGATCTAAAAGTATATTATAAAGCAGCAGTCATCAAAACAATGTGGCACTTGCTAAGAAAAAGGGTAGTTGATCAGCTGAATAGGTTTCTCACAAAATAGTCAATGACTATTATAATCTAGTGTTTTTCAAACCCAAAGACCCCAGGTTTTTGGATAAGAACTCATTATTTGACAAAAACTGCTGGGAAAATTGGAAACTAGTATAGCAAAAACTAGGCACTGACCCACACCTAACACCATATGCCAAGATATGGTTAAAATGGGTGTATGATCTAAACATAAAGAATGATATCATAAACAAATTAGAAGAACATAGGACAATTTTCCTCTCCAATCTGTAGAGGAAGAAGAAATTTGTGACCAAAAGAACTGGAGATCATTACTGATCACAAAATAGATTATTCTGCTTATATTAAGTTAAAAAGTTTTTGTACAAACAAAAGTAATGCAAAGAAGATTAGAAGGGAAGGAATAAACTGGGAAAACATCTTTACAGTCAGGGGTTTTGATAAAGTAATCATTTCTCGAATTGACGCGAATTTATAAGAATTCAAGCCATTCTCCAATGATAAAATGGTCAAAGATATGAACAGACAATTTTCAGATGAAGAAATTGAAACCATCTCTAGTGATATGAAAAGGTCCTCTAAATCATTATTGATTGGAGAAATGCAAATTAAGACAACTCTGAGAAACCACTACACATCTCTAAGATTGGCTAAGATAACAGGAAAATATAATGACAAATGTTGGAGGGGATTTGGAAAAACTGGGAGACTAATACACTCTTGGTGGAACTGTGAATAGATCCAACAATTCTGGAAAACAATTTGGAACTATGCTCAAAGAGTTATCAAACTTTCCTTACTTTTTGATTTAGCAGCGTTTCTACTGGGTTTGTACATTCTAAAGAGATCTTAAAAGGAAAAGGACCCACATGTGCAAGAATGTTTGTGGAAGTTCTTTTTGTAGTGGCAAGAAACTGGAAACTGAGTGGATGCTGATCAATTGGAGAATGGCTGAATAAGTTATGGTATTTGAATGCCATGGAATATTGTTGTTTTATAAGAAACAATAAGCAGGATTATTTTAAAAAGTCCTGGAGAGACTTGCATGAACTGATGCTAAGAGAAATGAGCAGAACCATTGTACATAGCAATAACAATATTATACAATGATCAGTTCTGATGGACATGGCTTTCTTCCACAATTCACTCCAGTTCCAATGTCTTGTGATCAAAAGAGCCATCAGTACCCAGAGAGAGAACTGTGGGAACTGAGTGTGGTTTACAACATAGCATTCTTACTCTTTTTGTTGTTATTTGCTTGCATTTTATTTTCTTCATCAGTTTTTTTGTTTGATTTGATTTTTCTTGTACAGCAAGATAATTGTATAAATATGTATGCATATATTGGATTTAGCATATATTTCTACCATATTTAATATATATTGGACTATTCGCCATGTAAAGGAAGGGGAAGAGAAAGAGGGGAAACTGGAACACAAAGTTTTGCAAGGGGTAATGTTGCAGAATTATCCATGCATGTGCTTTAAAAAATAAAAAATTCCAATTTCCCCAGAAATTTTTGTCAAACATTGAGTTCTTATCCCAAAAGCTGGGGTCTTCAGGTTTGTCAAACACTAGATTATTAAAGTTATAACTGTTTTGTCCTTTAAACCTAACCTATTCCATTGATCCACTGGTCTATTTCTTAGCCACTACCAAATAGCTTTGGTAAACCTCTGCTTTACAATATGATTTTAGATCTAGTACAGCTAGGCCACCTTCATTTGATGTTTTTTCATTGAAATTCTTGACCCTTTGTTTTTCCATATGAACTTTGTTATTATTTTTTCTAGGTTATTAAAATAGTTTTTTGGGAGTCTGATTGGTATAGCACTAAATAGATTAGTTTATGTATTATTCTCATCTTTATTATATTTTCTCGCCCTATCCAAGAGCATTTAATATTTTTCCAGTTAGTTAGATATCACTTTATTTGTGTGGAAATTTATTTGTAGTTTTGATCATATAGTTTCTGACTTGCCCTTGGCAGATAGATTCTCAAATATTTTGTACTATCGGCAGTTACTTTAAATGGAATTTCTCTTTGTAACTCAAACTGTTGGATTTTGTTAGTGATATATAAGATTGCTGATGACTTATGTGGGTTTATTTTGTATCCTGCAACTTTGCTAAAGGTGTGAATTATTTCTGATAGCTTTTTAGTAGAATATCTGGGTTTCTCTAAGTATACCATCATATCATCAGCAAAGAGTGATAATTTGATTTCCTCATTACCTACTCTAATTCCTTTCATCTCTTTCTCAACTCTTATTGCCAAGGCTAGCATTTCTAATACAAAACTGAATAATAATGGTGATAGTGGGCAATGTTGTTTCACTCCTGATCTTACTGGGAATCATCCCAGTTTATCCCCATTACATATGATACTTACCTGACAGTTTTAAATATTTGCTCCTAACTATTTTAAGGAAAAGCCCACTTATTCCTATACTCTCAAGTGTTTTTATTAGGAATGGATGTTGGATTTTATCAAATGCTTTTTCTGCATCTATTGAGATGATCATATGGTTTGTGTTAATTTGGTTATTGATATAATCAATTATGCTAATAGTTTTCTTAATATTGAAGCAGCCCTGCATTCCTGGTATAAATCCTACTTGGTCATAGTGTATTACCCTGGGGATGATTTTATGTAATCTTTTTGATAATATTTTATTTAATAGCATCAATATTCATTAGAGAGATTGGTCTATAATTTTCTTTGTTTTCAGCCTACGTGGTTTAGGTATCAGTATCATGTCTGTGTCATAAAAGGAATTTGGTAAGACTGATTCCTTCAATCCCTATTTTTTTCAAGTACTTTATATAGCATTGGAGTTAGTTGTTTTTTAAATGTTTGGTAGAATTCACATGTAAATCCATCTGGTCCTGGGGATTTTTTCTTAGGGAGTTGGTTAATAGCTTGTTCTATTTCTTTTTCTAAGATGGGACTGTTTAGGATATTTACTTCTTCCTCTGTTAATCTGGGTAAACTATATTTTTCAAGGTATTGTTCCATTTCATTTAAGTTGTTGAATTTATTGGCATAAAGTTGGGCAAAGTAATTCCTAATTATTGCTCTAATTTCCTTTTCATTAGTGGTAAGTTCTCCCTTTTCATTTTTAAGAATAACAATTTGATTTTCCTCTTTCCCTTTTTTAATCAGATTTACTAACAGTTTCTCTATTTTGTTGGTTTTTTCATAGAACCAACTCTCAGTTTTATTAATTAATTCAATAGTTTTATTTATTTCAATTTTATTCATCTTTCCTTTTATTTTTACAATTTCAAGTTTAGTGTTTGACTGTTTTTTAAAAAATTTGTTCCTTTTCTAGTATTTTTAGTTGCAAGCCCAATTCATTGACTTTCTTTTTTTCTATTTTATGCAAGTAGGCCTTTAGAGAGATGAAATTTCCCCTTATTACAGCTTTGGCTGCATCCCACACATTTTGGTATGACATCTCATTATTGTCATTTTCTTGGGTGAAGTTGTTAATTATATCTATGATTTGCTATTTTATCCAATCATTCTTTAGTATGAGATTATTTAATTTCCCAGTTGTTTGTGGTATATTTTTTCCTGGCTTTTTATTTAATGTAATTTTCATAGCATCATGATCTAAAAAGGATACATTTACTATTTCTGCCTTGCTGCATTTGAATTTGAGGTTTTTATGTCCTAATATATGGTCAATTTTTGCATAGATTTCATGAACTGCTGGAGAAGAAAGTCTTCTCCATTTAGTTTTCTCCAAAGATCTATCATATCTAACTTTTCTATTATTCTATTTGCCTCTTTTACTTCTTTCTTATTTATTTTTTGATATGATTTATCTTATTCTGAAAGTGCAAGGTTGAGAGCTCCCACTACAATAGTTTTGCTGTTTATTTCTTCTTGCAGCTCTCTTAACTTCTCTTTTAAGAATTTAGATGCTACATCACTTGGTGCATATATGTTTAATATTGAAATTGCTTCATTATCTATCCTACCCTTTAGTAAGATATAGTGCCCTTCCTTATCTTTTTAATTAGATCAATTTTTGCTTTTGCTTGATTTGAGATCAGGATAGCTAGTCCTGCTTTTTTTTTTTTAACTTCACCTGAAGCATAGTAGATTCTGCTCCAACCTTTTACCTTTACTCTGTATTCATCTCCCTGCTTCAGGTGTGTTTCCTGTAAACAACATATTGTAGGATTCTGGCTTTTAATACAGTCTGATAACCACTTCCTCTTTATGGGAGAGTTTACCCCATTCACAATTATGGTTAAAATTACTAATTCTGTATTACTTGCCATCTTCTTAACCCCTGTTTACGCTTTTCTCCCTACCTTCCCCTTTATCCCCTCCCCAGTATTAAATGTGTGAGCACCACTTGATTCTCACAGTCCTTCCTTTTTAGTATCCTTCCCCCCATCTTAAGAGTTCCTCCCCTTATTTTATTCCCTTTCCTCACAATTTCTGTATTCCCTTCCATTTAGCTTACTCCTTCCCTTTTCACTTTCCCCCTCCCACTTTTCAATGAGTTCAGAGAAGTTTTGCCATAAATCGAATATTTCTAATATTTTTCTCTTTCAGCCAATTCTGATGAGAGAAATATACACACTATGTTCATCCCCTTCCATTCTTTCTCTCAGATATAATAGGTTTCCTTTGCCTCTTCATGAGATGTAGTAACCCCATTTTACCCTTTTTCTGGTACAACTTCCTTTCCACTTCTAGTTTCTAGAACAAATTATAAATGTCTTCTTTATATATCTTTATAACAGAAATATAGTTCCCAAGATTTCTTTTTGCCTTTTTAGGTTTCTCTTGAGTCCTATATTTTGAGATCAAACTTTTTGTTTAGTTCTGGTTTTTCATCAGAAATAGATGAAATTCACCTATTTCAATGAATGTCCATCTTCTTCCCTAGAAAAAATGTTCATTTTAGCTGGGTAAGTTATTTTTGCCTGCATACCAATTTCCTTAGCCTTTCAGAATATCAGATTCCAGGCCCTTTGATCCTTTAATATGGATGCTGCTAGATCCTGAATAATCCTAATTGTGGCTCCTCTATATTTGAATTGATTTTTTTCTAGCAGCTTGTAGTATTTATTCCTTGGTCTGATAGTTCTGTAATTTATCCTCAATATTTCTTGGAGTTTTGATTTTAGGGTCTTTTTCAGTAGGTGATCAATGAATTCTTTCAATGTTTATTTTACCCCACTGTTTCCGTAACATCTGGGCAGTTCTCTTTGATAATTTCCTGGAAAATAGTGTCTAGGCTCTTTTTTCATCATATTTTCAGGAAGTCCAATAATTCTTAGATTATCTCTCTTAGATCTATTTTCCAGGTCTGTTGTTTTCCCAAGAAGGTATTTGACATTTTTTCCATTGTTTCATTTTTTTCTGGTTTTGCTTGACTGATTCTTGGTGTCTCCTGGAGTCATTTAATTTCATTTGTTCAATTCTGAATTTTATTGAATTATTTTCTTCACTCACTTTTTTATATCTTTTTCTAATTGTCCAATTGAGTTTTTTAAGTGAGTTATTTTATTCTATGGAATGTTTTTCCCCCCATTTCGTCGATTTTATTTTAGAGAGCTATTTTCTCTTTCCAATTCACTAATTCTGTTTTCCTTGGAGTTGTTTACCTTTTTCAATTCATTAATTCTGTTTTTCAAGGATTTGATGCTACTTTTTTTATGGAATTTTTTGTTGTTGTTGTTGTTGTTCTTGTTCTTCAATGAATTTTGGTGCTTCACTTTACATTTTGATAATTCTGATTTATAGGGCATTTTCCTCCTCATTGGCTTTTTGTAAACACTTTACCATTTGATCTTGTCTATTTTTATAGTGTTATTTTTTCAGCACATTTTCTGTCTTCTTTACTAAGGTATTAAGATGTTTTTCATTATTCTTGCATCACTCTTTTCTCTTTCCAATATTTCCTCTACCTCTCTTACCCAATTTTAAAATTCCTTTTTTTTTACTCTTCTATGTCCTGAGACCAATGCATATTTCTCTTGGAAGCTCTAACATATAGGTGCTTTGACTTTGTCTTCTGCGTGTGCATTTTGATCTTCCTTGTCAGTATAGTAACTTTCTATAGTCAGGTTTTTTCTATTGTTTGTTTATTTTTCCAGTCCCTTGCTTTATTTTAACACTTTAAAATGAGACTCTGCTTCCAAGGTAGTGGGCAAATTATCTCAAGCCTCAGGGGTTTTGTGCAATTGTTTTCTGAAATAATTCCAGGTACCTATAATTTTTTAATTCTCCCAAGGTGGTAGATCTTAGATCTTAAGGAAAGGTGTTTTTACTGTTCTCCTGGCCTGTGCTCTAGTCTTTGAATGACCATAAGCATTCTTTTTTTCCTTAAACCAATGACAAGAGTCTTCATTCCACTGTGGCTGCCTTCTCTGGTGCGCTAACATTCCTTAATGCCCTTATACTGACTCCCAGAACTTTGACTGGATTTGAATATGGGCAAAGCAAGAGAGCCCAGTATCAGTTCTAGCAAATGAATACTTTTAATACCTTCTGACTAGTTGTCTATTGTCTGTGAGCTGAGAGCTTCGAAAATCATTACTTCTTCAGCTCAATTAGAGGGTCCCAAGACCTGCTGAAGACAGAGCTGTGCTAGTATGATCTGTCCTAGACTTTGTTTCACTCTTACCCAGATATGGCAGACCTTTCCTATTGTCCCTCTAAGTTTTCTTATGCTGGAAAAACTCTTTTTCTCCATGTTTTTTATGAGTTCTGCCACTCTTTAATTTGTTTTAAATCATAATTTAAAGGTATTTATAGAGACTTGGGTAGGAGCTTAGGTGAGAACCTGTCTTTATTCTGTCATGTTAGCTCTGTCTCCCATTTTTATTATCTTGAACAGAAGAAAGTTTAGTACTAAATAACTATAGCACCAAGAAGAATTATGCTAAATGAGAAGGATTCCCAATGAAAGGTGTGGTTCTCCAAATATTCCAGTTTGTAAATAACATAATTTTGCTTGCATCAAGCCTAAGAAGAAGACAGTTTTAGCTGTATGGAATTCGACAACACTCAAAAGAAGGCAGCCTGATCATCCATAGAGGAAAATTAAATGAGTGACAAATGACTATTATCTACATTATGACATGCTATTTATATAGACACCTTATACATCTTATACATAACTGTATGTATGTATGAGTGTATGTGCATGATAGCAAATATAAATGGATAAATATTTGATCTAAGAGTAAAACTGGAAAAGAAAAATGAAGAAAAAGAATAAAAACAGGCTGGATTACTTTTAGAAAATCACAAACCTCTTTTAATTACTTGAAGCACCCCATAAAATCAAAGGCTACTTTTTCTATTACCAAAATTCAAAATATAAATAATGTACGACTGTAAGACACTGAACAATTTCTAAAAACTAAAAAGTTTGTATGTCAGAGAATAATGGAGAAGCATGGGAAGAGACAAGGAGTGAGCATTCTGCAATACATAACTAATGGAAAAAGTTTGAGAAACAATCAGTAAAATCTGGTACTAGGGAGATGAGTGAAAGCAAAAGGAAAAAGCAAACATATGACCAGGATAGGGAATAAAAAATGTTCTAACCACATACTCAAAATTAAAAAAAAAAAAAAAAGATGTCCTCTACTATGCTCAGTGGCCTTTTTGCAGTGAATTTCAGGGAAGTCAAGAATGAGGATGGAACAGGGTGAGCAACCAGAAATGGTCATCTGGATCATCAGCCAGAATTCTAAAACCAATGATGCTGGAAATTCATTTGAACATTTATATACTTGGACTTTGCTTCTAGAACATTGCTGAGAGAATTTTTTTTATAAAATCACGATTGTATAAATGGAATGGATATTAGAGGGCTACATTGACACAATCTTTCGTTCTATAGATAAAGAACATGAAGAATAATGTGATTTTTCTCAGACTCATACTGTTACTTGTGAAGCTACTTAGAAGCAACACTGGGTATAAAACACAGGATTATCAATTCAGACCAAGTCTATTTTTCTAATGTGTCACAAGGACTTTCATATTCAAAAGAACAGAAAAGTAAGGTCACTCAGAGACTTTTCTTTAAGAAGTTTATCACATTCAAGAAATAGAGAATCCAGTAAAAATGTAAACTATAACAAATAAGTTGAGAGTACATTCCAACAAAAGAATAATGGGTATGTTAATAATTTAGTCACTGTTGAATTTGTTAGATGGAATCAATATTGCTGAATTAGGTGGATACTGGGGCCAAATACTTCAATTTATAAAGCCAATTTCTATCAAAAAGGGACATCAAACCAAATTACTCCAAAGTTTTATCACCTTTGTAGAGAGAACATCCTGATGATATAAGCAGGGAAAAAAATCCTTTGGTATGAATGGACATGATTTTTTGAAAATCATATTTTTTTGTTTTTTAAAAATATTTATTTAAGGGTATGAATTCATATGAATTTGCTAGTCCCAATGACTTCTTTTTAACTAATGATCACTTCAATCAATATGGTTTTGTATGTTACCTGATTTCAACCAGTTAATGCCTACAGTTGTATAAACATAAAGCTCGACTTTCCAGGTACAGATTACTTGGCAAACATCCCAGTGGTTCCATGACTTTCCTTCCCCAGCCAATCATCTTCTATTTGGGCTCAAAATTGCCAACAGCTGTGATCAAGCATAGAGGCTCTGGCCCAACTCCAAAAGAGGAGGAACTTGCAAAGAGCTTATATTGGCAGAATAATAGAAGTGATCATCTCAACCTATGTTTAGTTGCAAAATGTTTGCAAACTCAAGAAATGTTGACTCTTGGTTGACTATACAATGACTTTAAAAAGGAAACACCACTATTTTCTTGGCAGACTGGGTGATAATAAAAGGAATGTCCTACTTTGGGCTGCAAATCAGGTCAGGTTACACAAATGCCAATATTCATGAGAAAGTATACGCAGAAGATATTGAGAATGAAAGCAGGGGTATAATTTCTCATACACTTACTAATGTTAAGATCTACATTAGAGTGATAGTGTTAAAATTTTTATTGTTTTTTATTTGTATATAGTATTTGTTCCCATGCAGAATTCTCCTAATACATTATCATATCCTAGTAAGACAGATGGAAGGAGTTCTTGCAGACTCAAGTTTTTATTTCTGTAAAATTAATGGCAATATTAAGACACAACAATATTATGCCACCACTATTTGAAATGAGTTTCAGATTCATTCATTAATTATATTTTCTTTTCAGATAACTATCAAATTCATAAAAATTCAGATGTCTGGAATCTATGCTCTTCTCTCTAATATTTTTCAATTATTCAATTATAGATAGACAAATAAGAAAATGAACATTAAAATGAAAGAGCTAAAAAATATAAAATAGCTAACATGTTGACTAAAGATTTCTAGAATACAAGTTTGTTCAGC
Organism: Sarcophilus harrisii; assembly: GCF_902635505.1. Lineage (NCBI taxonomy): Eukaryota > Metazoa > Chordata > Mammalia > Dasyuromorphia > Dasyuridae > Sarcophilus > Sarcophilus harrisii. The sequence continues at coordinate 271,301,548 of NC_045428.1, forward strand.
CTCTTTTGGTAATTTATTCACATATTATTGAAAATATTAGTTGTCAAAAATTATTTTAAATAGTTTACTTAAATTCTACTTGATTCATTTACAGCCATTTTTTCTTTATCTAGTGAGAGAAAAATGATTATGATCTTCCATGCATGAAGTTGGCACCTGCTTATGAGCAGTAAAAATATTCTAGACCTCTTCTTGAATTTGTTGCTTATCTCTGAGAACCCTGGGAAAGAAGGGACAATAGAGATATCAATAAAATTGAACAATATGGCTCCTAACTTTTTGTCAAAAGAAGCTTCAGCTTCTCAAAAACTTGAAATAGAGTTCTCAAAGTGCAGTTAGACAGAAAGATATGACTGGAAGTCAGCCTGCTCCCCCTACTTATCCAGTTGTATTAAACATTAGCAGGGTAAGTAAGGAAGAGAGCTTTAAAATGGCACCTGGAATTCTGCCTTCTTTTTCTAAAATTCTGATGGATTTCAAAAAGGGGCATATGATTGAATCTTAATACTACCCTGCAATCAAGACACATAGATTTCACAATGGCCTAGCTAGAGAGTCCTATTATATAGTGCCTAACAGGATACCACAAGCTTATTCAGATTTATTTTGAATTTTGTCCTTCTCCAAGATTTCCAATTCTTGAATTTGCAATTTAAAATTCTGTGCCTTTCATTGTCTGCGCACCACCAAGGATGGAGAGGATATTATCACAGAGTTTCTATCATCTTTTTTTCTATTTATATGTTAATATTCATTTTTCTTAGCAAAAGAAATGTGTTGCATTATATTGCAATTTATATACAGATATATTTCACTATAATCTCAAAATATTTTTTTCTGTTGAAAGCATACCCTCAAATGCCCTATAACTTTGGGTCCTTCTTAAGCATTCTAATCTTTGCATGTCCTGGAAGAATTCAACTTCATTTTTCAAAATATGTGATAGTATTTTATTTCCCCCGATACATAATAAATACATTCCTAGCATTAATTTTATAAGATTTTTAATTCCAAAGTTCTCTCCCCTCCCCTCTTCTAAAAAAAATCAGTTTTGACCTACTTTATACATGTGTTATTATGTGAAAGATGTTTCTATATTAGTAAAAGTGTAAAAGAAGAAACAACTCAGAGAAAAAATGTGGAAGGGTATGGAAAATGAAAAAATGTTCTTAAATCTGCATTCAAAATGCATCAGTTCTTTATTTGATTATGGACAGCATTTTCCTTTATGAATCTTATGTACTTCTTTTGGATCATTGTGTTGCTGAGAAAAACTGAGTCAGTCATACTTGATGATCATACAATATGGTTGACACTGTATACATTTTCCTGGTTTTGCTCATTTCACTTTGCATCAATTTATATAAGTATTATAAGAATCTTTTGGAACCTACCTATTCAACATTTCTTTTTGCACAGTAGTATTCTAATCTGTTCATACATTACAGCTTATAGATAGATAGATAGATAGATATACTGGGATGTACAGCTTGGTTGTCCTTTGTGTATAATTCCAAAAGTCTCTTCAGAATGGTTGGATCAGTTCATAGCATCAATAGCATATTAAATTAATTCTTCCAATACTTTCTCCAGAATTTATGATGTTCCTTTTTGGGGGGTTATATTGACCAATCTGATAGATGTGAGATAGTATTTCAGAGTTATTTTAATTTTAATTTCACTAATTAAAACTGATTCAGACAACTTCATCATATATCTAGAGATTACTTTTATTCCTTCATCTGAAAACTGCCTATTAATATCCTTTGAGGATTAATCTATTGGGTATTGACTTATATTCTTCTTGGCTTATATAGTTATAAACTAAACTTAGTTCTCTATATACTTGAAAAATGAGACTTTAATTAGAAACATTGCAATAAAGATTATTTCCCAAGGGGCAGAGCCAAGATGGTGGAGAAGACACAAATGGCATACTAAGTTCCTCTTCTACCCTCACTACTAATTACCAAATTCAGCCTAGAAATAATGCTTGACTATTAAAATCCAAAAATGTTGAGAGTAAAACAAATTACCAGCCAAAGATAATTTGGAAGATCTCCAGAAAAGGTTTCTCCTGATCAGCGAAAGCAGGCCAGCGAAGGCAGGGACACACAACACAGAGACCAGCACACTGAGTGGACTGGGATAGGAGTGGTCTCCATGGGGGGAGAATTTGCAGTGAGGAATCTACCACAGTCTGGCTGTTCTGCTTTAGTTTCAAAGCAGTAAAACAGCAGAGAAGTTACACAAACACCAAAGAAAGAGTGTACTCCAAAAAAATGCCAGAATTTAACAGGATCTGGCTACACTCACCCAACACTAGAATCGACTCAGCACAGATCACAGCTGTACAGCTGTGCACCCCCATTCTGCAGCGGGAGGCTTTTGCCCAGAGGAACTCTGCCTGGGGCAGCCACAAATCTGCACAGCATGGTGGGGTGGAGAGAGCTCTGCCCAGGGCAGACACAAATCTGCACAGCAGGGGGGCTCTTCTAAGGCAATAAAACTTCCACAGCACCACTTTGCTTCCCAAGACAGAGCCACTTCCAGTGTGGGGGTCTTCCGGCACTTCTGCAGCTCAGCCACTCTTTGCAGCTTCTTTGCAGGACAGATATTTCCATATATCTATCCCTGTTCTGTAGAGGAAGCTGGTAACCTCCTTGCCCTGAAGGTAGACCCTAAAGGCTTTTTTTTTTAAATGAGTAAAAAAAGCCAAACTTACTCTAAGCATTGATAGCTTCTATACAGAAAGAGAGCAGGTTTTCAACCCCAAGGAGACAAATAGCAGACAGTCTCCAGACAAAATCCCAAAGGGGGATATAACCTGATCCCCATCATACAAGGTTCTCCTAGAAGAAATTATAAAATATGTTAAAAGAGAGCTAGAAGAAAAATAAGGAAAGGAAAAAGAAGCTCTGCAAGAGAGTATGGAAAAGGCATATAATTCACTTAAATAAAAATTTGATAAAAGTGGAAAAAGAAAACAACTTACTGAAATGAGAATTGGAAAAGGTAAAGAACTCCCAGGGAAACAGAATTTATGAATTGGAAAAAGAAAATAAGTCAGGAAGAAAAATTAATGAAATGGAAAAAAATTCCATAGATCAAAACAACTCATTTAAAAACTCAATTGGACATATACAAAAAGGAAAAAAAAAAGCAAATGATGAAAATAGCTCATTAAAAATCAGAACTGAACCAATAGAAATGAATGATTTGTTGATATATCAAGAATCAGTCATGCAAAACCAGAAAAATGAAAAAAAAAGGAAAAATGTTAAATAGCTAAAACAAGAGACCTGGAAAATAGATCTAGGAGAGATAATCCAAGGATTATTGGACTTCCTGAAAATTATGATGAAAAAAAGAGCCTAGACACTATTTTCAGGAAATCATCAAAGAGAACTGCCCAGATGTAATATAATGAAAAGGTAAAATAGGCATTGAAAGAATTCATCGAACATCTTGTGAAAGAGAACCTAAAATAAAAACTCCAAGGAATATTGTGGCTAAATTTCAGAACTATCAGACTAAGGAAAAAATATTATAAGCAGCCAGAAAAAAAAATTCAAATATGAGGAGCCACAATAAGGATCACTCAAGATCTAGCTATTTCCACAATAAAGGATCGAAGGGCCTGGAATCCAATATTCCAAAAGGCAAAAGAACTTGGAATGCAGTTAAGAATAAACTACAGGACTTCTGGCCAAGATAGCCATTGAAAGAATATCTTGCTAAAGGGTAGCATAGACAATGAAGCACTATCAATATTAAACATATATGAACCAAGTGGTAAAGCATCTGACTTCCCAAAGGAAAAGTTAAGAGAGTTGCAAGAAGAAATAGACATCAAAACTGTAATAATGGGAGATCTCAACCTTGCACACTCAGAATTAGATAAATCAAACCAGAAAACAATTAAGAAAAAATTAAAAGAGATAAATAGAATATTAGAAAAATTAGGTAAGATAGATCTTTGGAGAAAACTAAATGGAAAAAGAAAGGAATATTTTCTTCTCAGTAGTTCATGGAACCTATACAAAAATAGACCATATATTAAGACATAAAAACCTCAAACTCAAATGCAGTAAGGCACAAATAGCAAATGCATCCTTTTCAGACCATGATGAAATAAAAATTACATACAACAAAAAGCCAGGGGAAATTAGACCAAAAAATAATTGGAAGGAAACTAAATAATCTCATACTAAAGAATGATTAGGTGAAACAGCAAATCATAGACATAATTTCTTAAAAAAATGATAATAATGGACATCATACCAAAATGTGTGGGATGCAGTCAAAGCGGTAATAAGGAAATTTCATATTCTAGAAGCCTGCTTGCATAAAATAGAGAAAGAGAAAGGTCAACAAATTGGGCTTGCAACTAAAAATGCTAGAAAATGAACAAATTAAAAAACCCCAGTCAAACACTAAACAAATTCTAAAAATTAAACGAGAAATCAATAAAATTGAAAGTAAAAAATCTATTGAATTAATTAATAAATCTAAGAGTTGGTTCTATGAAAAAACCAACAAAATAGACAAACCCAGTAAATCTGATTAAAAAAAGGAAAAGAAAATCAAATTTTATTTAAAAAATGAAAAGGAGAACCGCCACTAACAAAGGAAATTAGAGCAATAATTAGGAATTTTGAACTTTTATGCCAATAAATTCAACAACTTAAATGAAATGGAACAATACCTTGAAAATATACACCCAGATTAACAAGGAAGAAGTTTCCCAAACAGTCCCATCTTAGAAAAAAAAAGAAAAAAATTTAACCAACTCCCTAAGAAAAAATAGGACCAGATGGATTTAATGTAATTCCCCAAACATTTAAAAAAAATTAACCCAATGCTATATAAACATTTGGAAAAATAGGGAGAAGGGTCCCACAAACTCCTTTTTGACACAGACATGGTATGATCCTAAACCAGGTGGTGAAAACGGAAAATTATAACCAATCTCCCTAATGAATATCGATGCTAAAATCTTAAATAAAATATTGCAAAAGAAAAAAATCATCCCCATGATAATACACCTATGACCAAGTGGATTTATACCAGGAATATGGTTCAATATTAGGAAAACTTTAGATAATCAACTATATCAATAAAAACAACAAAAAATATGATCATCTCAATAGATGCAGAAAAAAGCATTTGATAAAATCCAACATCCATTCCTAATAAAAACATTTAAAATATAGAAAAATGGACGCAAAAGTCAAGAATATATTTCCATCAGTAAGCATCATATGCAATGGGAAAAAACTGAAACCTTTCCCAGTAAGATCCGAGGAAGCAAAGGTTGCCCACTATCACCATTATTATTCAATTTGTATTAAAATACTACCTTGGCTAAAGTCGGAAAGAGAAAAAGGAATCAGAATAGGAATGAGGAAACCAAATATCACTCTTTGCAGATGATATGATGATATATTTAGAGAACCCCAAGATTCTACTAAAAGCTTTAGAAATAATTCATAACTTTACAAAGTTGCGGGCTATAAAAGAAATCCCCCAAAATCCTCAGCATTTTTATACATCAAAAAACAAAATACAACAAGAGATACAAAAGAAATTCCATTCAAAATAACTTGAACAGATAAAATATTTGGAATCATCTACCAAAGGAAAGTCGAATTATAGAGCAAAATTACAAAAAAAACTTTCCCAAAATAAAGTGAGACTTAAATAGGAAAAATATTAAGTGCTCTTGAATGGGAGCAAATATAATAAAGAGACAATACTCCCTAAACTAATCTATTTATTTAGTGCTACAAATCAGACTTCAAGAAAATATTTTAATGATCTAGAAAAAGTAACAACAAAATTCATATGGAATAATAAAAAGGTTGAGAATTCAAAAAATTAATGAAAAAAAATAAGGTGGCCTAGCTGTACCTGATCTAAAACTATATTTTAAACGCATCAAAAACTATTTAGTATTTTCTAAGAAAAATTGTTGATCAGTGGAAAAGTTGGTTCCAAAAACAAATAGTCAACTAATTTAATTATTTTGACAAACCCAAAGATTCTTTTGGGATAAGAATTCATTATTTGACAAAAACTGTGAGAAATGGAAGTTGGGAAATTAGGCATGGACCCCCTTAAGACCATATACCAAGATAAGATCAAAATTTTCCATGATTTAGGCATAAATAATGAGATTATAAATAAATTAGAGGAGCAAGGATAGTTTATCTCCAGACTTGTGGAGGAGGAAGAAATTTTGGGACCAAAGATAAACTAGAACCATTTTGATCACAAAAAGAAAATTTTGATTACATCAAATTAAAAAGTCTTTTCAAACAAAACTAATAAACAAGTTTGGGAAAAACAAACTGAACATCTTCACAGTTAAAGGTTTTGTAAAGGTCCATTTCCAAAATATATAAAATGACCTAATTTATGAAACCAACCATTCTCCAATTGACAAGTGATCAAAGGATATAAACGACAATTTTCAGATGATGAAATTGAAACTATTCCAGTCATAGAAAGGTGTCCAAATCATTATTAATCAAAAATCAAATTAAGGCAACTCTGAGATACCATACACACCTGTGAGATTGGCTAAAATGACAGGAAAAATAATGATATTTTGGAGGGCATGGGGGCTGGGAATGCATTGTTGGTGGAGTTGTGAATGAATCCAGCCATTCTGAAAACAATCTGGTTATCCCAAAAAGTTATAAACTGTACCTTTGACCCAGCAGTGCTATACGGGCTTATACCCCAAGGAGATAAAAAGGAAAGGGACCGTATACCAAAATGTTTATGGCACCCTGTTTGTGTGACAGAAACGGAAAATGAATTGGAAAATGGTTGGGAAATAGTGGTATATGAATTTATGGAATATTATTGTTCTGTAAATGACCCAGGAGAATACAGAGAGGCTTGGAGAAATGAACTGATGCTATAAATGAGAAAACCAAGAGATCATTATATACGTCCAAAACTGATGAAGTGTAGTCGATGGGTGGTTTTTTGACAAAAGACCAACTCAGTTTCAATTGTAAAGGGACGAAACAGCTACTCCAAAGAAAAGAACACTGGGAAATAATGTAAACTGTTTATTTTTTTTTTCTTCCGGGTTATTTCTACCTTTGAATCAATTCCCTGTGCAACAAAGAAAACTGAGGTTCTGCCCATATATTGTATCTAGGGAACACAACTATTCCAAATGGGACTGCTTCCATCTGGGGAGGGGGGAGGAGGGAGAGGAAAAATCAGAACAGCAGTGAATGCAAGGGATAATGTTGTAAAAATATTACCCTGGCATGGGTTCTGTCAATAAAAAGTTATTATAAAAAAAAAGAATATACTACACAGCTAAAATGAGCATTTTCTTCCAGGGAAGACGATGGACATTTAATGAAACAGGGGAATTCAATTTGTTTCTAAGGACAAAATCAGAACTAAACAAAAAATTTGACCTCCAACTATAGTCTTCAAGAGAAATAGAAAAAGGTAAAAAGAACTCTTGAGAGTCTGTTATGGACATACATAAAGAGAGCATGTATAATTTGATTTTACTGATATAATATAAAAAGGTAAGTACAAGTAGAAAGGGGATAGTATCAGAAAAAGGGAAAAGGATAGATTAAAAAGAGGGAAATTACATCCCACATAGAGGCAAAGGAAACATATCAGATATGAGGAAATTTAGGGAGGGGGAGGAACATTGTATGAATCATACTCTCATCAGATTTGGCTCAACGAGAAAATAATTGACATATTTGGTTTAGATAGAAACTTCTCTCACCTCATTAAAAAGTGGGAGAGTAAAAGGGAAAAGAAAAAGAGTAATAAGGGAAAGGTATAAGAAAGGGCAACAGACTCAAAGGGCCTGGGAGGGATTCTAAAGAGGGAGAGCTGCATGAGGCAAGTGGTGCCCAAAGTTTAATACTGGGCAGGGGGAGTAAGGGGAGTAAGAAAAAGAAAAGCATAATCTGGGGATAACAAGATGACAGGTAATATAGAATTAGTAATTTTAACCGTAAATGTGAACACGATGAACTCTCCCATAAAGCAGAGGCAAATAGCAGACTGGATCAAAAAGCCAGAACCCTACAATATGTTGTTTATGGGAAACACATTTAAAGCAGGGAGATACATACAGAGTAAAGGTAAAAAGGCTAGAGCAGAATCTATTATGCTTCAGGTGAAGTAAAAAAAGCAGGGGTAACCATCCTTATCTCAGATCAAGCAAAAGCAAAAATTGATCTAATTAAAAGAGACAAAAAAGGAAACTATATCTTGCTAAAGGGTACTTTAGACAAGGAAGCATTATCAATACTAAATATATATGCACCAAGTGGTATAGTATCTAACTTCCTAAAGGAGGAGTTAAGAGAGTGGAAAGAAGAAATAGAAACCAAAACTATAATAGTGCTAAATCTCAACCTTGCACTCTCATAATTAGATAAATCAAACCACAAAACAAATAAGAAAGAAATTAAAGAGGTAAATAGAATATTAGAAAAGTTAGGTATGATAGCTCTTTGGAGAAAATGGAATGGAGACAGAAAGGAGTACACTTTCCTCTCAGCAGTTCATGGAACCTATACAAAAATTAACCTTATATTAGGACATAAAGATGTCAAAATTAAATGCTTGAAGGCAGAAATAGTAAATGCATTCTTTTCAGATCATAATGCAATAAAAACTACTATTCACCAAAAAGTTAGGGTTAAATAGACCAAAAAGTAATTGGAAACTAAATAATCTCATCCTAAAGAATGATTGAGTGAAATAGCAAACCATAGAATAAATTAATAATTTCACCCAAGAAAATGACAACAATGAAACAACATACCAAAATTTGTGGGATGCAGCCAAAGTGATAATAAGGGGAAATTTTATATCTTTAGAGGCTTACTTGAATAAAATAGAGAAAGAGAAGATCAATGAATCAGGCTTGTAATCCACTATTTATTTCCTGCTTTATATGAAGTATTGTGCTTCACTAAATGTTTGCATTCTTCATTGTGCTGGGAATACAAAAAATAATGATTCTCTATCCTCAAAATTTTTTCTATTCTATTGGAGGAGACCAACTATGTTTATATACCGATATCCATAAATTAAGAATAAAAGAAAATTAGAGGAAAAGACTGGGGATGCCTATCAGTTGAGAAATGGCTGAATAAACTATAATATATAGATATAATGGAATACTGTTGTATAATAAGAAATGATGGACAGGCAGATTTCAAAAAAAAAAAAAAAAACAACAACCTGGAAACACTTGCATGAACTGATGAAAAGTGAAATGACCAGAACAAGTAAAATATCGCAAACAGTATCAACAACATTGTATGATTATCCACTATAAATGACTCAGATCCTTTCAGTGACACGATGATCCAAGACCAGAAAAAAAGGGCTCGTGAAATAAATGCTATCCACATCCAGATAAAGAATTGGTGAACTATAAATGAAGATCAAAACATATTTTTTCACTTTATTCTTTTTCATTTTTTTTCTTTTGATCCATTTCTTCTTTCACAGCGGTGACTCATATTTTACATGATAGATCATGAATTAATTATATCAAATTGCCTACTATCTTAGGATGAGGGGAGAAGAAGGGGAGAAAAAAGAAAATTTTGGAGCTAAAATCTTGCAAAATATGAATGCTACAAATTTTCTTCACACATAACTGGGGAAAACACCTATTAAGAATCAATTGGAAAGGTAGATTGAGCCAGGAATATAAAATATTTTAAAGACTAAATAGAGCAATCTGTATTTGACTTTAGAAATGAAAAGGATACAATGAAGTTTATTGAGAAGGAAAGTAATATGGTCATTTCAATGCTTAGGAAAATTAATTTGACAGTTACAGAAAAGATGGATTGGAGGTAGAGGTATCATATGGATTATCAAGGCCAATTAGCAAGTTAATGCAATAGTAAAAGCAAAAAGTAATGAGGATTAGAATTTAAAAGGTTATTTGACTTTGTTAGCAGAAGAAAAACAATGAATCCAGAACATGTGAGGTTATTATTATCAAAAATGATTAATTAGATTTGAGAGTTAGGGTGATGATTTTCTCACTTAGAAATTTTAGACATTTTCATCTATAAGGCCCACTTCAAAAGAACAATGATATAAAGAAAATTTTGTGTATTGAGGCCTTTGGCTAATTCATAGAAGACATCTATAGCATTTTCAGTAAAAAATTATAATAATTAATTTTTCCTCCAAGTCTTTTTTCTATCCATTAAAAAGTTATGCAGTATTACTGCAATATTGTACATTTAAGAAAATATCATTTTGCTTTCATCTACTGAAGGATAAAGGTTGGCATTTCATCCCCAAAACTTTATTTTTCTTATACTTTTACCAGAAGTTTTCAACTATGAAAGAAATAACAAAATTATAAGATAGAATAGGGGATAAACACAGCAATAACCAGTTCAATCTCAATCATAGCTACCCCAAGTTTGGATCAAACCCTTTGAGAGGACAGTTCCTGTGTGAAATTTATGTGCCTAAATAAATGCTTTTAGATGCTACACAAAGTGTTCACTAAAGCATGGTGAGAGCTTCAATTGAATCTCCAATTTACACTGCCCCAGGGTGCGGGAAGAAACATGAAGTACATTGTGTGACCTAGAAAATATTTGAGTTCTAGATGAATGACTCTTTAACATATTGGGTTTTTTTTCCCCTTCTTTTTACAACAGATAAATAATCCAAGTTCTTGTTCCTTGATTTTTATTTCTGGGTAATGTCACATAGTGACCTATAGGTATTTTAATTTTTTTATAGAAATATGCTAGTTGTATTATGAGGGAGATAAATTATTTTTCCCTGAGAATAAGATCCTCATCTCAATTTTATTTATTTTTTGAGTTTTAAAATGTGATTTTCTCCATATGAATTAAAATGATAGTTTATGCAACTTGAATCTCTGAATCCTACAGTTTCAATCTCTTGTGACACTTTCAAAATGCCCTTATGTTTTTAATCATTAAATGAGTGTATTTATTCTGTAGCATTTATGAAATAAAGATCCCTAAAAACTGAATACATATGAAATTATGTCTAAGTCATTCCAAACTTATCTTTTAAATGTTTCACTTTGTTTATCTTGGTCCATGTGAATCTACAATATACTCTTATTGGTCTGTGCACGTGCACATTTGGATAATGAAATATGTAGAAGAATGAATCTAGATTTTCAGGGAAGATGACCCAATAAAAGAATGAAGATGACCCAATAAATAGAAAAGAACAGTCTTCCCCCTTGGATTTCTTAAATATTCAAAAATGACCCCAGAAAGACAAATGACAAAATATTGAAAAGAGACAAAAGTAACCCTTATACTGTGGCCCCAAACTGCATGAAAAAAAATTGACTAGCATCCAGAAGAGTGAAATAAAGAGATCTCTCACCACAGAAAGTAGAATGAGATAAAGTGAAACACGAATATCAACCAGAGAATATCAACCAGAGTCCAGACAAATGAATCAGGAGTTAGAAAGGTAAATGAGAAGTAAAATGTACAAATGGATCTGAAGCCCATCAGTCAACATTCTGAGAAGAGATGTCACAAATTCTCATAAGCTTCAGCAATCAAAATCCAGAGGCCAGAAGCTAAACATGAACTGCAAGAACATAAATAAAGGAAGAGACAGTCCCTGCAAATCACTGTATAGCCAATGCTCAGATATGCATCCTTCAGAGCACTGGGACCCCCAGTAATAAACAAGGGCAGCTTAGTCCTGGATAACAACCACCAGTGGTAAGGGATTTAGAGTGATATTGGCACTATTTGGGAGGTCTGACAATAGCAAGGTCTCCTACATCCCAATGGGATCTATCAGAATTACAGAACTTGATGGGAACAACTGAAAAACTGGGGATCATATAAGGGGAACACAGAGTTTGGATGAGGAGAGAATTCATAGTGAATTACAAGAAAAATTAGAAAGAAATTGGATTGCAGCAGAGAGTGTTGGCTAATAGTAGTTACTCCCAAGCAAAATGGCAATGACATTTATATAACAAAAAGACAAAACAAGAAAAAAATGAAATAAAGGCTTTTAGAGGGAAGAATAGGAAGAAAATAATTTAATAGTTTAAACAGTAGTTTAAAATTCAAATGGAAATAGAGCCTACTGATTCATACATTAGGATGTTTGGAAGCCATACAATAAACTAGTTTTAAAATGAAAGGTGTCTACCTTTATTTTTATTTTTTGATAACTATTCCCCATGATTTGTGGGCCATACATTGTATACCTCTGATTTGCAACAAAAAATGATAAATCTTACCCAAGAAATAAACTCCCTAAAAGCTACGATAAACTCATAGATCAGTGTTTCCCTAATACAATAAAGTATTTGAAAGTAACTTTTTCAAAGAATATTGAAGGAGTTCAACAACAACAGTTTTGTAGTGGAAGTTGATTGTGTTGTTAGTGTTTCTAAGCAAAAAAAAAAAAAAACAAATAGAAAGAATAAACTAACATAAACAAGAAAATGAAGTAGAACTTGATATTTATATGAATTGATGTGCATGGGACAAACAGAATACAGTAAAGAGGAAGAAATGGGGGTATTGGGAATTAAATGAGCCTCACTCAGACTGTTCATTTGGTAGTTTAAATCCAAAATTGGATTTACTCATAATCTATCCAACAATACATGCTTACATTGTCATATTGGAGGGGGAAGGGAAATTCAAAGAATGAAAGAGAATTTGATCCAAAACAAAGCATAGTTTTAATCAAGTTCAATTTCCCAATGTGCTTTATATCACTGGTCTATGGTCACAATCCAGAGAATCCAGAAGGAACACCAGCTCCTCCTCTCCTAGTTATTTTGTATTCAGACAACCAAGAAGCTGTCAGTGCCTTAACATTTTTCTCATAAACTAATTAATTCTTGAGAAAGCTTTTAGTCCTTTTTAAGGAAAAACTTGAAAATGTTAAGAGGAGGGGAAGGAAAGAATTTTACTTCCACTACACTAATAATGCAGATTTCCTTCTTTTTCTGCCTCTTTTTTCCCTTGAAAAAACGAGATCAAAAAGAAAAACATAATATCTATAAAAGGTTATGATAGAAAGAAATACACAATTATGGATATAAAAAGCAAATGTAAATAGTATTAATTCAACAATAAAACAAATGAGGCAGAAGAAAGCATTAGAAAGTAGGATTCTTCATTATCACAAGAAATACACTTGAAAAATGAGAGTAAAACACCCAAACAGCTATAAAATCTTGCAAATCATTTGACCTACCTACCAATAACAGTACTAGGTGTGAATTCCAAAAGAAATTTTTTTTCCCTTGAGGAGATTGGGGTTAAGTGGTCCCACAGGGTCACACAGCTAGCAAGTGATAAGTGTTTGAGGCCAGATTTGAACTCATGTCCTCCTGACTTCAGGGATAGTGCTCTATCCACTGTGTCATCTAGTTGCTCCAAGAGATTTTATTAAATAAATAAAAGGAATTTATCTATACAAAAATATTTCATACTAGCTCTTTTCTTGGAAAAAAGAATTGGAAATTGAGGGGATGCCCGTTATTGGAGAATGGTTTAATACACTGTACTTTGTGATAATGAAAGAAAATTATTGTTCTATAAGAAATAGTGAGCTATCAGAAGTACAGCCCTGTAAAGCTAACAATGAGCCCTTTTTTTTGTTTGTTTGCTACTAGAAAAACCTGGAAAGCCATCCATGAGCTCAATGAGCAAAGTAAAATATATGATGTAAGTGATAATACTGTGTACATAGCAATTGTGGGATGATCAAGTGGAATGACTTTTCTTTTTTTTTTCTTTTTTTTTATTTTTCTTTTCTTTTTTTTCTTTTTTAATTTAATAGCCTTTTATTTACAGGATATATACATGGGTAACTTTACAGCATTAACAATTGCCAAACCTCTTGTTCCAATTTTCACCTCTTCCCCTCCCCTCCCTAGATGGCAGGATGACCAGTAGATGTTAAATATATTAAAATATAAATTAGATACACAATAAGTATATCTGACCAAAACGTTATTTTGCTGTACAAAAAGATCAGACTCTGAAATATTGTACAATTAGCTTGTGAAGGAAATAAAAATGCAGGTGTGCATAAATATAGGGATTGGAATTCAATGTAATGGTTTTAGTCATCTCCCAGGTTCTTTTTCTGGGCATAGCTAGTTCAGTTCATTACTGCTCCATTAGAAATGATTTGGTTGATCTCGTTGCTGAGGATGGCCTGATCCATCAGAACTGGTCATCATGTAGTATTGTTGTTGAAGTATATAATGATCTCTGGTCCTGCTCATTTCACTCAGCATCAGTTCATGTAAGTCTCTCCAGGCCTTTCTGAAATTATCCTCTTGGTCATTTCTTACAGAACAGTAATATTCCATAATTTTCATATACCACAATTTATTCAACCATTCACCAACTGATGGACATCCATTCAGTTTCCAGTTTTTAGCCACTACAAAAAGGGCTGCCACAAACATTCGTGCACATACAGGTCCCTTTCCCTTCTTTATAATCTCTTTGGGATATAATCCCAGTAGTAACACTGCTGGATCAAAGGGTATGCACAGTTTGATAACTTTTTGAGCATAGCTCCAAACTACTCTCCAAAATGGTTGGATTCGTTCACAACTCCACCAACAATGCATCAATGTCCCAGTTTTTCCGCATCCCTCCAACAATCATCATTATTTTTCCTGTCATCTTAGCCAATCTGACAGGTATGTAGTGGGATCTTAGAGTTGTCTTAATTTGCATTTCTCTGATTAATAATGACTTGGAGCATCTTTTCTTATGACTAGAAATAGTTTCCATTTCTTCATCTGACAATTGTCTGTTCATATCCTTTGACCATTTTCAATTGGAGAATGGCTTGATTTTTATAAATTAGAGGTAATTCTCTATATATTTTGGAATGAGCCTTTATCAGAACCTTTGACTGTAAAATATTTTCCCAGTTTATTGCTTCCTTCTAATCTTATCTGCGTTAGTTTTGTTTGTACAAAACTTTTCAGTTTGGTATAATCGAAATTTTCTATTTTGTGATCAGTAATGATCTCTAGTTCTGCTTTGGTCATAAAGACCTTCCCTTCCACAGGTCTGAGAGGTAAACTATCCTATGTTCCTCTAATTTGTTAATAATTTCATTATTTATGCCTAGGTCATGAACCCATTTTGACCTTATCTTGGTGTACGGCGTTAAGTATGGATCAATGCCTAGTTTCTGCCATATTAGTTTCCAATTTTCCCATCAATTTTATCAAACAGTAAGTTCTTATCCAAAAGCTGGGATCTTTGGGTTTGTCAAAGACTAAGGTTGCTATATTTGTTGACTGTTTTATCCCTTGAACCTAATCTATTCCACTGATCAACTAATCTATTCCTTAGCCAATACCAAATGGTTTTGGTAACTGCTGCTCTATAATATAATTTTAGATCTGGTACAGCTAAGCCACCATCATTTGATTTTTTTCATTAATTCCTTGAAATTCTTGACCTTTTGTTTTTCCATATGAACTTTGTTGTTATTTTTCTAGGTCATTAAAATAGTTTTGGGAGTCTGATTGGTATGGCTAAATAAATAGATTAGTTTAGGTAATATTGTCATCTTTATTATATTTGCTCGCCCTATCCAAGAGCATTTAATATTTTTCAATTGGTTAGATCAGACTTAATTTGTGTGAAAAGTGGTCTGTAATTTTGCTCATAAAGTTTCTGATTTTCCCTTGGCAGATGATTCCTAAATATTTTATATTATCAGTAGTTACTTTAAATGGAATTTTCTTTGTAACTCTGACTGTTGGATTTTGTTAGTGATATATAAGAATGCTGATGACTTATGTGGGTTTATTTTATAACCAGCAACTTTGGTAAAGTTGTGGATTATTTCTAATAACTTTTTAGCAGAATCTCTGGGGTTCTCTAAGTATACCATCATGTCATCGAGCAAGAGTGATAATTTGGCTTCCTCATTGCCTATTCTTATTCCTTTAATCTCTTTCTCAGCTCTTTTGCTGTAGCTAGCGTTTCTAATACAATATTAAATGGTAATGGTGATAGTGGGCAACCTTGTTTCCTCAGATCTTATTAGGAATGGTTTGCAGTTTGTCTCCATTACATATGATGCTTACTGATGGTTTTAAATAGATGCTGTGATT
Source organism: Sarcophilus harrisii (assembly GCF_902635505.1). NCBI lineage: Eukaryota > Metazoa > Chordata > Mammalia > Dasyuromorphia > Dasyuridae > Sarcophilus > Sarcophilus harrisii. The sequence continues at coordinate 271,317,722 of NC_045428.1, forward strand.
ATTTTAGGAAAAGTCCATTTATTCCTATATCTCAAGTGTTTTTAATAGGAATGGATGTTGGATTTATCAAATGCTTTTTCTGCATCTATTGAGATGATCATATGGTTTTTGTTAATTTGGTTATTAACATGGCCAATTATATTGATAGTTTTCTAATATTGAGACCAGCCCTGCATTCCTGGTATAAATCCTACTTGATCATAGTGTATTATCTTGGAGATGATTTTCTGTAGTCTTTTGCTAATATCTTATTTAAGATATTAGCATCATATTCATTAGGGAGATTGGTCTATAATTTTCTTTCTCTGTTTTCAGCCTACCTGGTTTAGGTATCAGTACCATGTCTGTGTCATAGAAGGAATTTGGTAGGACTCCTTCATTCCCTATTTTATCAAATAATTTATATAAGCATTGGGGCCAATTGTTCTTTAAATATTTGGTAAAATTCATGTAAATCCATCTGGTCCTGGGATTTTTCTTAGGGAGTTGTTTAATTGCCTGTTCTATTTCTTTTTCTGAAATGCGACTATTCAAGCAATTTACTTCCTCCTCTGTTAGTCTGGGAAGTCTGTATTTTTGGAGGTAGTCATCCATTTCACTTAGGTTATCAAATTTATTGGCATAAAGTTGAGCAAAATAACTCCTTATTATTTCTCTAATTTCCTCTTCATTGGTGGAAAGTTCTCCTTTTCATTTTAAGACTACTAATTTCATTTTCCTCCCTCCTTTTCTAATCAGATTTACCAAAGGCTTGTCTATTTTATTGGCTGTTTCATAGAACCAACTCTTAGTTTTATTAATTAGTTCAATAGTTTTTTACTTTCAATATTTTAATTTCTCCTTTTAATTTTAGAATTTCAATTTAGTGTTTGATTGGGGGTTTTTAATTTGGTCTTTTTAGTTTTTTTTTAGTTTGCAAGCCCAATTCATTAATCTTTTCTTTCTCTGTTTTATTCAAGTAAGCCTCTAAGGATATAAAATTCCCTCTTATTACCCTTTGGCTGCATCCCACAAATTTTTGGTATGATGTCTCATCATTGTCATTATCTTGAGTGAAATTTTAATTGTATCTATAATTTGCTGCTTCACCCAATCATTCTTTAAGATGAGATTGTTTAGTTTCAATTACTTTTTGGTCTATTTCCCCTAACTTTTTGTTGAATGTAGTTTTATTCATAATGATCTGAAAAGAAAGCATTTAATATTTCTGCTTTCTTGCATTTAATTTTCGAGGTCTTTATGTCCTAATATATGGTCAATTTTGAATAGGTTCCATGAACTGCTGAGGAAGAAAGTATATTCCCTTCTATCTCCATTTCAATTTTCTCCAAAGATCCAACATACCTAATTTTTCTAATATTCTATTTACTTCTTTAATTTCTTTCTTATTTGTTTTGTGGTTTGATTTGTCTAATTCTGAGAGTGCAAGGTTGAGATCTCCTACTATTACAGTTTTGTTGTCTATTTCTTCTTGCAACTCTCTTAACTTCTCCTTTAGGAAGTTGAGTGCCATACCATTGGTGCATATATGTTTTAATATTGATATTGTTCGTTGTTTATGACTACCCTTTAGCAGGATGTAGTTTCCTTCCTTATCTCTTTTAATTAGATCAATTTTACTTTTGCTTGATCTGAGATAAGGATAGCTACCTACTTTTGACTTCACCTGAAGCATAATAGATTTTGCTCCAGCCTTTTACCTTTACTCTATATGTATCCCTGCTTTAAATGTGTTTCTTGTAAACAACATGATTGTAGGATTCTGACTTTTGATCCAGTCTGCTATCTGCCTCCTCTATGGGGATTCATCCCATTCACATTTACGGTTAGAATTACTAAATCTGTTTTCCTGCCATCCTAATAACCCCAGATTGTGCTTTACTTATTCTTGCCTCCCCATCCCTCTTTCCCCTTTTAAACTTATGTACCCTCTTGTATCACGATACTTATCCTCTTTATAATCCCTCCCTCCCCCTTTGAGTCTTTCCCCTTCCTTCCCTTATTACTCTTTTTCTTTTTCCTTTTCCTCTCCCCATTTTTAATGAGTCGAGAGAGAATTTTCTCTAAAACAAATGTCAATTATTTTTTCTTTGAGCCAACTCTGATGAGGTAAGATTCACACAATGTTCCTCCCCTCTCTAAATTCCCTCAGATATGATAAGTTTCCTTAGCCTCTTTGTGGGATGTGGTTTCCCTCTTTTATCCCTCCTTCCCACCTTATTCTGCCATCATCCCTTTTCCATATCTACTTCCCTTTTTATGTTATATCAGTACAATCAAATTATATGTATTCTTTTGTATATCCCAACAGAAATACAATTCTCAAGAGTTATTTTTACCTTTTCTGCATCTCTTGAGTTCTATGCTTCGAGATCAAATTTTTTGTTTAGTTCTGGTTTTTTCTTCATGGAATTCATTTGTTTCATTAAATGTCCATCTTCTTCCCTGGAAGAAAATGCTCAGCTTAGCTGGGTAGTTTATTCTTGGCTGCATCTCAAGTTCTTGTGCCTCTCGGAATATCATATTCCAGGCCCTTCTTTCCTTTAATGTAGAGGCAGCCAGATCTTGGGTGATCCTTATTGTGGCACCTCGGTATTTAAATGGTTTTTTTTTGGCTGCTTGTAAAATTTTTCCTTAATCTGATAGTTCTGAAATTTTGCCATAATATTCTTGGGTTTTTATTTTTAGGGTTTTCTTTCAGAAGGTGTTCGATGAATTCTTTCAATGCCTATTTTACCTTCTTATTCTATTACATCTGGGCAGTTCTCTTTGATGATTTCTTGTAAAATAGTATCTAGGCTCTTTTTTTCATCATAGTTTTCAGAAAGTCCAATAATCCTCAGATTATCTCTCCTCGATCTATTTTCCAAGTCTGTCGTTTTTACAAGTAGATAATTCATGTTTTTTTCAGTTTGTCATTTTTTGTTTTTGCTTGACTGATTCTTGCTGTCTCAATGAATCATTAGTTTCTATTTGTTCAGTTCTAATTTTTAAGAATTATTTTTCTTCATTAGCTTTTTACTTCTTTCTGTATATGTCAATTGAGTTTTTGAATGTATTGTTTTGGTCTGTGGAATTTTTTTCCATTTCACTAATTTTTTTTTAGGGAATTATTTTCTTTTTCAATTACAGATCCTACTTTCTTCTGAGTTCTTTGTCTTTTCCAATTCACGGATCCTACTTTCTAGTGAGATTCTTTATTTTTCAATTCCAATTCTTACTTTCCTGAGATTTTCTTACTTTTTCCAATTCGTATTTCAGGAAGTTGTTGCTCTCTTGTAAGGCTTCTCTTTCCTTTCCCCTTTATCTTCTAACTCTCTTTTGAGACTTTTATGGTCTCTTTCTTAGGAGCATCATGTAAGGAGGACAGTCTAGATGCATTTTCTGTTTGAGGTCTCTTCAGGTTTGCTGACCTGCTCTTTTCTGCATAGTAGCTGTCGATCGTTCTTTTCATCTTTTTATTCATGTTTAGAAGCCTTTAGGGTGGGTCTCCTAGGCAAGGGGTTACCAGCTTCCTCTGCAGAGCAGGGAAAGATGTAAACCGATTTCCGGCTCAAGGTATGGGAGTGCTCTGGTGAGAGTTTTCCCTTCCCCAATAGGAAGTGGATTCAGCACTGGCGGAGCTATCAAACTGCTTAGTATGGGCTGAGTGGGTTAGCTGATTGCCCTCGAGCTGAGATACTAAGGGGTGAAAGTGTCACTGCCCCAGGCCGGAGCCTCTTGTGGGACTGTGAGTATTAGCAGCTGACCGCAGACCACAGACCACAGACCCAGACTTGCCAGAATCTCTGCCCCAGTGTCTCTGCCCAATGCAAATCAGCCCTGGAAAGCTCTATGGCCCCAAGCCAGCTCCCCACTTCGAGATTGAGCTAACCCGGGCTGCGTCCTCCTCACCGATGCAGGATCACAACTGCCCAAGGAAAAGCCCAGTACTGCGGGTTGGGGCTTGCCTTGCTATGCTGAGATCTGTGCCTTCACCCTTGGTTTGAGACTCTCCTCGGAACCTAATTTCTCTCCCCGTCTGCGCCGATCTCCCCCCTGGCCCCAGAAACCAACCTTTTTTGGCGAGACTGCAGATTTTCTTCGGCCAGTGAGTTTTTCTACTTCTTATCTTTATGAATTGTAGCAGTCAAGACTATTTTTGAGGCTCGATATAATATTGATAAAGAGGGTAAGAGAAGAGCTTAGAAAGTCTCGTGTGTATTCTCTGCCATCTTGGCTCCACCCCCCTGGAATGACTTTTCAATTCTCAGCAATACAATGATTCAAGACTACTCTGAAGGATTTAGGATGAAAAATATCATCCATACAAAGAGAAAGAAATAATTGTATATGAAAACATGAAGCATAATTATGTTTATTTTCATGAGGTCTTTTTGGGATGAATATCTGTTTTATTTTGCAAAATAAACTTTATGAAAATGTTTTTCATAATTTCATATGTACCTTCTCGATGAGGTAAGGGAGTAATGTGAAGAGGAATGAAGAGAAGCTGAAACTAAAAGTTTTAGAAACAATTCTAAAAATATGTTTTACTTGCAACTGAGGAAAATAAAATATTAAAACAAAAAACAAGAAATAAAAAAATTTACCAAAGTTAAAGTAAAAGGTAATTTATCTTGTTGCAGGAAAATTCCAAAACTAGAAAAAGAAAAAGGATTAGCAGCAAACATGATTTCAAGAAAACAATAGTAAAAATGTATAAGATTAAAAGATATAAGCAGGAAAACAATATATATTTTTAACTCATTATTACTATACTCAGATTCATGGTAAACTGTTGAGAAATATATTTCTCTTTCTAACTGTGCTTCTAATTTTATATCGTAAAATATTTGTATACTAACATAAGACAATTTGAGGTTCTTTATATAGATCTTATTGAAACTTAAATCTAAGATCATAGGTTTAAAGATGGAAAGAACTTTAAAGATGGCCTTTTCTTAACAACTCATTTTTTTTCTTAGTTTACTAGTATAGTAACTTTTTAAATGCACATTTCTTTATGAATCATGTGGAGGTGGTAAAATCAGAACAAAAATGAAAAACCATGAAAGAAAGAAAGAAAAAACAGAAAAAAGAAGTGAGCATAGCATGTGTTAATTTACATTCAATCTCCATAGTTCTTGTTCTGGATGCATCTGGCATTTTCTATCCAAAATTAATTGTGATTGGCTTGGATTACTTAAAACCTCAGAAGAAATAAGTTTTTCATAGTTGATCATCACACAAACTTGCTGTTACTATGTACTGTGCATTCCTTGTTCTGCCTGTTTTGCTCAGTATCATTTCATATAAATTTTTCCAGACCTTTCTAAAATCAACGTATTCATCATTTTCATAGAAAAATAATACTCCATTGCTTTCGTATATCACAACTTGTTCAGTCATTTACCAACTAATGGGTATCTACTCATTTTCTACTTCTTTGTTACAACAAAAAGAGTTGCTACAAACATTTTTGCACATGTTGGTCCTTTTCCCTCCTTTATTATTTCCTTGGGATACAGACATATTAGTGGCACCACTGAGTGAAAAGTTATGCACAGTTTTATAGCCCTTTTGGCAAAGTTCCAGATTGCTCTCCAGAATGATTGAATCATTTCACAACTTTACCAACAATGCATTAGTGTTTGAGTTTTTCCACATTCCCTCCAATATTTATCATTATCTTTTCCTGTCACATTTGCTGATATTAGAGGTGTGGGTAATATGTCAAAATTATTTTAATTTGCATTTTTCTAATCAATAGTGATTTAGAGCATTTTTTCATATAATTATAGTTCCATCATCTGAAAATTTTCTCTTGATAACCTTTGACTATTTATCAATTGGAGAATGATTGGTATTCTTATAAATTCGATACAATTCTTTATATATTTTAGAAGTGAGACTTTTAACAGAATCAGTGGCTGTACATTTTTTGACAACTTTGTACTTCCCTTTTAATCTTATTTATGCTGGCTTTTTTTTTTTTTGACAAACCTTTTTTAATTTAATAAAATCACAGTTGTCCATTTTGCATTTCATAATATCTAATCCACTGATCCACCACTCTATTTCTTAGCCAGTATCAAATGATTTTGATGATTGGACCTTTACAATATAGTTTTAGGTCTGATACTGCTAGGCTAACGTCCTTTGTATTTCTTTTGTTAATTCCCTTGATATTCGTGAGGTTTTGTTCTTCCAGATGAATTTTGTTATTATTTTTCTAGCTCTATAAAATAACTTTTTGGCAGTTTGGACAGCCACTGAATAAATATTAGGTAAAATTGCCATTTTTATCATGTAGAATGAGCAATTTATATTTTTCCAGTTTTTTAGAAATGGCTTTATTTGTATGAGAAGTGTTTTATAATTGTCGTCATATAGTTCTTGGGTTTTTTCCAGGAAAGTAGACCTCCAAGTATTTTATTTTGTCTATAGTAATTTCTCTTTCTATCTCTTGCTGGTGAGCTTTGTCAATAATATATAGAAAAACTTGTGATTTGTGTGAATTTATTTTATATCCTTCAACTTTGCAAAAGCTGTTAATTGTTCCCCTAGGGTTTTGGAAGATTTTACAACTCATTTTATAGATAAGGAAACTCATAACCCAAAATAATAAGTGATTTTTCCAAAGTCACACAGACCTAAAATTGGAACCCAGCTTCCCTAACCATATCCATGAGGCTTTCCACCATCTTACATTTTCATCATTATAATTTTATAAACAAAAGCAAGGCTTCATCATTACTTTTCCAGGACTATTCTTTAATTAGTTCTAGTTACACGACTAACATATCCCCTTCAGTCAAAATATCACTACTCATTAAATAATAAAGAATATATTTAGATGATATGTAAGTAATCATTCTACTCTTGCTCTGGGAAAGAGCATTTCATTTGAATACCATTTAGTATTGCATTCACCATCACCTGGAAGTAGGTCTTTGGTCTTCCTCGAAGACCAAACCATTTTTCCTTACTTAGCATTTCCTTAGATATTTTATCTCTTTTTATTAGAATGTTAAACCTCTCTGGTCAGAGACTGTCTCTCTTTGTAATTATGTTTCTTCCCCCTTGAAACAGTGCCTGATATATAGTATTTATAAATGAATTTTTCATTCATTCATGTTTTATTTGGATTTTTTTAACATCAGAAAAATTAATATTGTATCTTATATAAGCTATGAATAGCAATTCTGTGGTCACTAAAGCATTCTTGCTACTTTTCTGTTAGCTTTGAAGTCAAGCTGTGCTTCCTTTAGAATCTAGTTGGGGCCCTAAAAGGAAGACCAAAGCATATATATATATATATATATATATATATATACTTTCAGTTCTGAGGGAAATGCTGATATTAAAGCCTAAAGTACATATCAGCAAAAATGTCAACCATGAACATCATCCCTATATTGTTAGGATCTCTTTTTTGCAATTGTTCATAAATGAAGTGTCATAATTTCCATTCCCCTCCTGTTACCCTCAGCAAAAGGTCAATTTGTTTTAAATTTCAGAAGTTCTGCTCAGATGCTTGGTAACAACAGCCCAGCTTAGGGATGGAAGAGTACTAAATAGTGTGAAAATCAAAGAGAGAATAATCTTTCATGTATGTGTGTGTATGTGTGTTTTGCAAGCTGTCTTTCTAGCACCTATTTTACCTCTTTGCAAAAAATAATGAATGCAGTAATCACAGGGGATGTCATCTACCAGCCTATCCTTGGAAATAATGTTTTCACATTACTAGGGTAAGATTGACTCTGTCTTTCTTTACTTAGAGTTTTTGGAAAACAAGTTCACAATAGAGAAAATTATCTTTCAGAATTTTAATTGCATCCACTTCTCCTCCAGCTTTGCTACTACTTAATTTCTACAGACCTCCATGACACATAGGTCAAGTAAAAACAAATCAAAAAGGGAGGATATTTATATCTTTGAAAACTTTTCTGTGAGCTGTATTTTCAAATGCGATTTTAAGGCTCCTTACATATGGAAATATAGTCTCATTTTTAGTGAGCATCTATCCCAATCTCACCTCCCAGATATCTGCATCACACTTTAAGGGCTGGATCTGTGATAATATTCAATGGGACAAGTGATGCATACATTTACATAATGCACCTTTTAGCAAGGGAATAGGTAAGGACATATATAGAAACGTCTGCATGATTTTCTTTCCCTCCTGTCAGCTATCCTTGAGTTATCCCAGTAGTTTAAACTCTAGGTCAATAAAATGAATTTCAAAGCAATAGCCTTCCACACCATTGAGGAATTAACTGTATGGGGTTGCTTTAAAAAAGAGCTGACTTTTCTGTTTTCCATACCACATGCAATGAATGTTTCTCCAATTTTTGTCTTCTCTTGGGAGAATCCCTTATTCCCATTTAATTTGGCTTTCTCACAAGAATATTTTCAACACCATCAATTCCCATCAATAGCCACTTTTCTTCTCTGAAGAGGAATAGGAAGATGTTAGATATAGATTTTTTTTGGGTATTTTTTAGTTATTATTGCTTTGTTTTCTTTTAATTTTGTTGAAAGCATTAAATAAAAACAAATAGCCTCTTCCAAAAGCCTGTAAGAAAAACTCATAGATTAAAACCTATTTGACATGTTTTTATTGACAGTGTACCTTGTCATATAATTTTCATGCATGCTCCTCATCAGAGATTACAGGTGTTGTTTGATTTTTCAAACAACATTTTGTTGTCTATTTCCCCAGACTATCACTTCACTTTTAACTTTTTGTTAAAGTAGGGTTCTGTTCCCAAAGTAGAGGGTATACTATCCCAACTTTAGGCATTTTGTTCAGCTGTTTTCAGAGATCCTTTTAGAGATTTATAAGTTTTCACTTCTTCCAAGGTGGTATGATCTCAAGAGAGTTGTAGTTGCTACTGTCCTGGCCTGCACTCTGTGAGTGACCATAACCATTCATTTCTACCCTGGAACTATGGGGAAGATCCTTGCTCCACAATGGCTATAAATTCTAGTGTACTTGTGCTCCTCTTCACCTTGGGATTGCCAGGACCTTGACCTAGATCTGAGTATGATCAAAGCAGCAAATTCCAGCATCAATGTTTGATTCCTTTATTATATATAGGCTGAGAACTCCAGAAGCACCCACTGCCACCATTGATTTAGTGGTCCCCAAAGCCTATTCCTATACCTGGGTTTGGGTCTATGTTGGTGCTCCTTGTGCTGAACTGTGTTACCCAACCATGACAGTCCTTTCCTGCTGACATTTGAAGTCATCTTTGGATGGAAAAATATTTCACCCTTCCTTTGATGGGTTCAGCTGCTCTAGGAATTGTTTCATTGCATTATTTACAGTGTTTGGAAGAATTTGGGTGGCAGACCTCAAGTAAGTCATTATCTTTTCTCCATCATTATAACTCTATTCCTTCTCCCAACCTGCATGCTATCTCTTATCTTGGATTCTCTGATACTATTTTCTATTGATTCTTCACCCATCACTCTACTAGCTCTTTCTCAGTCTCCTTTCTTGTATAATTATCCATTTCTTTTTCTTAAACTATGGAACTAATGCAGTAGAAAGTGAATCATTCTTGGAGTTGGGAAGAACTTGGTTTAAGTCCTGGCTCTGTACTGATCTCTTTTTTCCCCTATCTACATTATTTTTTTTCACAATTATCTTATTAGCTCTCAAAGGTTATTATTGTTTTTATGAATGACTTCCAATTTTATATATCCAGTCCTATTACTCTATTGAAATTTATTCATACTGCTGCTTTTTTCAACAATGAGTTGACAGGCTAGTTGAAATGATCTTGTGATGAAGAGAGCCATCTATACCCAGAGATGATTATGGGGACTGAGAGTGAACATGACTTAGTATTTTCACTCTTTTTGCTGTTGTTTCCTTGCATTTTGTTTCCTTTTTGATCTGATTTTTCTTGTACAGCATGATATTTGTCAAAATATGTATAGAAGAATCACAAATATTTAACATATATTGGATTACTTGTCATCTAGGGGAGGGAATGGAGGGAAGGGAGGTTACAAGGGTGAATATTGAAAATTATTCATGCATATGTTTTGAAAATAAAAAAAAGCTTTGATAAAAAAAAGAGATGTGTGCATACATAATCAATTTGCTTATTGGACATCTCTATTTTCATGTTTTATGAGCTTCTTCAGCTCCACATGTTCTATATAAAACTTATCTTCCCTGTTCCTCTAAACTTTTCTATTTTATTAAAGGTATTATCAGTCCTTTTAGTAACTAAGATTCACAATCTCAAAATCCTTCTTGACTCCCTAATTCTAGCCGTATATAACTACTTATAACTTTGATCAATTATATGAACACAAAATCTCTCATTTCTACTCCCTTCCTTTCCCAGACATAACTCCACCCCTCTCCACTGTTAAAATTCCTTATCACCTTTCACCTGAATTGTTATGAGTCTCTTTAATGATGTCCTCTGATTTCTGTCTCCCTTCTCTAGTTCATCCCTGCACATAGAAACAGACACAGATACAGATACAGACACAAACACAGACACGCACACACACACACACACACACACACAGAGAGAGAGAGAGAGAGAGAGAGATCTAATTATATCACTTCCCTGCTCAAAAATCTCTGGTGACTTTATATTAACCCTAAGTAAAACACAGAAATTCCTCACCCCTGAAATATTTAAAGACTGATTTATGAGAGATGATCCACTGAAATATATACACTTTAAATATCAAGTTACTTGATGAAGTTTTCCTATAAAAATATCTAGAAAAAGGCACATTTAGGATAATGAATATTTTATGGTTAGAAGAAATAGCAAAAAAAACAATATTTGTAGTTAGGAGTTAACATTAATATTATTTGATCACTATAGAATATAATATATGCAATATTAGATAGTTTCCTACTTTTTCTACTTATTTCATATAATTTCATATTTCAGACATTTCATATAACTTTAACTAATTTTCCTTTTCATAAGCTACTCTCTCATACATAGGATATGTATGTTTTGAAGTCTTCCTCTATTATACCAGAGTCTCTGAGACATAAGGTTTTTTCCTTATCTTGAGCAGAACTAGGCTGCCATGATAGTACTCAGTCATCTGCATAGCATGCTACCTAAGTTCCAGACTTTCTACCTCTTACTTTCTACTACTGGATTCTTAGATATTTCCCATGGAAAACCAGGACTGAATAATTAAGCTTTCACCTTTTCTTGCCCAGAACAGCATTCCACAATATTTTCTAGTCACATCCACATTGTGCCTCCATCCCCAACATTTTTCAGTAACCATTTATGTATTGTCTTCCCCATCAAAATGTAAGCTTCTTGAGGTCAGAGACCATCTTGTTTGTATTTTTATTTCTCTCAGTTAATATAGATTCCTTAGATTACACCTCTACTGGAACTTTTTCTTAAACCCAATTATTAGTTTTCCCTCTTTCATCAAATTATCTTTTACTTAGTTATCAGCTTTCATATTAAATCTATTCCTTAATGAAATATAAATTTCTTGAGATCTGGAATGATTTTTGATTCTTATCTTTATGTTCCCATCACATAGGCATCGTAATGTAGTTGAAAGGGAGCCAGTTTTAAGATCAGAAGACTTAGATTAAATTCCCATCTCTGACATAATGGCCAACTGACACTGGGAAGTTGTTCTAGTAATTATCTGTGAATATAAGTTACAGGATAGTTACCTATCTGTGTTGGTAGAATAAAGTTCCTTACATGGAGTCCATACTAATAAAATCATAGGAACTCCATACTAATATAATCATAGGGACAAAAAAAAAAAACAACTAACTAACAAACACAAAGCCTAATACATATTATAATGCTTTATACATGTTAGGTAGTTTTTCTCCCTGTAATTTTAATTCCTCAAGCATGATGGCAAAATGTACCTAATACTGCATATATTATATTCTGTAGTAATTAAATAATATTAACATGTTAACTCTCAAAATACAAATATTTCTTTTTTGCTGTTTCTTTTAATCATAAGGTATTCATTACCCTAAATGTGAATTTTTCTATATATTTTTGTAAAAAATTTCATCAAGTATCTTGATATTTAAAATGTATATATTTCAGTGGATCATCTCTCATAAACAAAGGCTGACAGGAATAATTTGTCAATGACCCAAGTATGATCACGACACCAATTTACTACTCTATTTGAAAAATGGCTTAGTCCTGAGAATATTCCCTGTTCTGCACAATTTCTAACAAAGTAAGTTAAATTGTTCCTGGGCATTTGATGTTACATGAGGTCAACAAGTCACCCAGAGCCATGGAAATAGGCGGACAGCATTCAATTACATTTTTTACTAATGGGTACCTGCTAATTAAGATGGTCTCAGTAGTCAGAAGTTCTAAGTCATCTGTGCTGCATTGTTCTGTCATTCTCTAATTTTCTTCTTTAAGTACATGACTTCAAGGAAAGATAAAGATGCTAGTGTTTGCCACATACATCAAAAATGAGGAAATATTCAAGACAGGAGAATTCCTTACATTCCCTAATTTACCAACTCTTTCAATTGACTAATGACAATATGGGAGAAGACATAGGCACTCACAATAACTTGCATTTCTTAAATACCAAGGAGAAATAGAAATGTCTAAGATTTTGACAAACTGGATATAAGCTGGTGGCCCCAAGTCTAGGCAATACAAACTTCTGAATTTCTTTAATGCTTCTTTTCCTTTTTTAAAGGGATCTCAAGAAAGAGAGTTATTCATGAGGATAAGATACAGAGGGGAAACTCAATTTAATCATAATCCTTTAGCTGACACCTAAAGACTTTGTAGCAATCATCTAATCTCTCTATGCTCATTTTCTTCTCTGTAAAATGTGAATATCAGAAGCAGTCCCCCTCATGTAGCTATCTTAAGGAATAATGAATAGAAATGAATTATAAATATGAAATGACATATAAATCTTTTAGCACCAGAGATTCAGAGTATTTTAAATACACAAAGGAGACAAAAATAAGACTTTCTGTCCAGTATCTTATCTCTACACAAAAAGTAGAATACCAGTTTTTCTTCACACATCATGGCACCATGGAAAGACTACTGGACCAGGAGTAAGGAGATCTGAGTTCTCATTCTATATTTGACACTTACTAGCCATATGACTGCAAGGGAAAACATTTTGCTTTGAGTCTCAATTTCCTCTTATAAAATTTAAGGGCTACCTAGAATGATCCTATAACATCCCTGGCATTTGATGATTCAAGAAAGTTTGATTTATGTTAAAAACACACTCCCATCAAAACAGAATGAAGCTCTCTTAAGTTTTTCATCTCTGGACTAAGCTACTCACATTTTATTTAAAGTACACACTCAGATTAAGAAGGCATAGGTTTGATTTGATTTGCAGTATAGCAAAAGCATCATCTACAATTTTCCAAAGGCAAATCTTGTTCAATCAAATTTTGCACTACTGACATCTACCTTCTTTGGAGTCATTAGATGGTGGAATAAATTAATGATAGGGTTATTTGCATATTATACAATCAAAACAGTGACTGAAATTATTTCAAAACCAATTCTTCTCATGCAACAAAATAACTGTATGAATATGTATACATATATTGTATTTAACATATTCTTTAACATATTTAACATGTATTGGTCTACCTGCCTTCTGGGGGAGGGTGTTGGGGAATGGAGGGAAAAATTGGACCAAAAGGTTTTGCAGTTGTCAATGCTGAAAAATTACCCAAGCATATATCTTATAAATAAAAAGCTATTTAAAAAAAAAGAAAATGAGAGCAAGTTTTAATTATGCTAATTCAATTTATATAAATTTTTGAAACTTAACCCTAGATTGCTATTCTCATCATAATTTTACTTATTTGCTGTTTAGAACCTATGATTAACCTGTTATGATGCAAATAGCTCCTGGGGTCAGAAAATCTGAACTTAAGATTTAGCTATATCAGAATCAGTTACTTATTGGTTCTAAAATTGGAAGGAACCTTAGAAATATTCTAGTTGAACAAAAGCAGAATTGGATTAACATAAAGAATAGCATTAAAATGCAATTGGGGAAATAATTAACAAAATTTTAAAAATTCAATGCAATACAGATAATGTTGATTTGTTGTTTTCTAAGTTCTTATGTGATATCTATTTCTATTTCAGTTTGATACTACTGCTCTAGTCCAAGTAATTTATTTCTTCTGTCCTTGAGCCCCAAAGATCTTCCTTATAGCACTGGTGCTCAACCTGTATTGGAACCCTAAGAAACTTTCTTCTCCTGATCTTTCGAGATTCCCAGAGTCTGAAAAAGAATAAAGACCAGGACTAAAACACATTTCACTGTGGCCTCTGACCACAGAGGAAAAGATTCAAAGAGGATTATCCCTTCACAGTGTAGTCTTTCAGCACACATAAAGAAAATGAGATTCTAAGAAGATAGGTAATTTATCTTAAACATGTAACATAAGGTTGAAGACTTTCTTGTTATGTGACCTTAGGAGAATCATTCAAACTCTCTGAAAATTATTTTTTTTACATTTGCAATATGATAGGATGTATATTGGTTTACTTTCTATCTAGGGGTGGGGATTGGGAGAAGAAAGGGAAAGGAAAACATTGGAATACAAGGTTTAGCAATGATGAATGTTGAAAACTACCAATGCATATGTTTTGAAAATAAAAAAAGCTTTCATAAAAAATGTTTGTAGCAGACCTTTTAGTAATGGCAAGAAATTGGAAATGAGTGGATTAGTTAGAGAATGCCTGAATAAGTTTTGCTATAGGAATGTAATGGAATATTATTTTTCTATAAGAGCAAGATGATTTCAGAAAGGCCTGGAGAGATTTACATGAACTGATGCTAACTGAAGTGAGTAGAACCAGGAGAACATTGTACACAGCAACAGCAAGATTATACAATGATTAATTCTGACAGACATGGCTCTTTTCAATAGTGAAGTAATTCAGGCCAATTTCAATGGTCTTGTGATGAAAAGAGCCATCTGCATCCAGAGAGAGGGCTTTGGGAACTGAATATGAATAGTAACATAGTATTTTTACTTTTTTGTTTCGGTTTGTTTGAAATTTGTTTTATTCTCTTTTTTTTCCTTTTTGATTTGATTTCTCTTGTGCAGCATGATAATTGTGGAAATATGTATAGAAGAACTAGATATGTTTAACATACATTGTTTTTACTTGCTGTCTAGGGAAAGGGGTAGGGATAAGAGAGTGGAAAAAAAATTTGGAGAAGAAGGTTTTGCAAGAGTGAATGTTGAAAATTATCTAAGCAAATGTTTTGAAAATACAAAGCTTTAAAAATATGATGCTTATTCTACTTTTTTATAAGGATATTATAGAAATCAACTGAGATAAATAAAAAACAACATTTTGTATTCATCAAATGTTACACAAATATTAGTTATTTTTAGAGACAGAATAGTTTAATAATCACGTTAGTTTGAATCTTAATTTAATAGATGGATTATATGAGAAGGTATGTGTGTATTATATCTACACATATACATATGTACATATATATTTTTTCTAATTTCTACTCCATTTCTAATAAAATGTCCTTGTATCCTAGAGGTTCTGACTAGATAAAGCACAATTGGAAAACTAGGACTGCTCCATACATAATAAGAATCTCTTCTAGGCTATATGTGTTATAAAATGATTTCTATGAAGGAATTGACTTAAAAATTCAATTTCAAAAAATTTTAACAAACACCAGATGGATCAATACCCACCTTATAGAAAAGAAATGAAAATTTCACTCTCTTTTAACCTCATAATTTGAGGGGGACACATTATATGAAAGCCCATTGAAAAAGAATTACTGTATTGTATATATAGCATGCTTTTGCCCAGAGCAAAGCAGGCTATATTGCTCCTTAAGCTTCTAAAGTAACTTCAGAGTTTGGAGAAGAAGAATGACTCATTTTTTCTGTCAACAGCTAAAGTTTCTTCTGGATGTGTGCTTTTATTGTTAAGGCCAAATGGCTACCATGCTAGTTCTATGTAACCAACATTAACTGACCTCTACAAAAGACTATTTACCTCAAAGATATAGCCAAAATAAATATACAAATGTTTTCCCTAATATCATGTGTATGTTTTTTCCCATACCGCTTGGAGAGTAGAATGAATATTAATGATTAATTCTCCTCCTCCATTGGATTTGTCCTCCTTAGTTTATATGCAGATATAACATATTTGTCATTCCTCATCTCTTTTTCTGCTAGCCTGGACTCCCATACAATTTACTGAAAGTTAACTGTTGCTCCTAATAACATTAATACTTGGTTGATTGTAGTATCCATCTTGTAATGACTTCTATCTTAATTTTTCAGAATGCCAAATGTCTGAAAAATATAGAGCGCAAAGATTGGGATCCATTTTTCAAAGATTCTGGTCTTAGAGAGATGATCCAAAGGATCCAAAGGGAACATTCTGTTCCCTCACAAGATGCTTTGACCAGAGTTGCTGAATAAAACAGAGGCTATAAAGGTGAAGAAAAGAAGACTGGAGGTGACAGGTCATTTTTAATGTCTCTGAAACCAATCAAATAACTGGTTGGACAATTCCAGCCTATAACAAAATGTTTACATTAGCTTTACAACTTTTTCAAAGAAAATTATATAATTTTTTTTCAGAAAGGGAAAATGTGTGAGGTTATAGGTACACAGATATAAGTAAAAATTCATTTTATTTTGTAACAGGAAAAATTATCAGGAATTATATTTGGACAAACTGGTCAAATGTGGACTCTGAATCGGAGGCAGAGAAAAGGGAAGCAGTATGCAAGACGCTACCTCATGGTAAAAGGTGGGGAGAGAAGGTCATGTGCATAGGATAGTTATTTGGGGCAGGTGGAGTTAGTGTGGAGAAAAGTGCATCTCAGACATCTGTTAGCTTCTTATTTTAACAAATTATTCTTGATATATAAGTGCTAGGCTCTGTTGTTTCCATGCTGCTTAAGACCTGCAAATGCTATGAGAACATTCTAAATTTAGTATTTTCAAAATCCACATCTCTGAGGCAAAGTCAGAGTTACCCCACCCTAATAATGGTTCTAATTAGGCAGAATTTTCTCCATTGCAGCACTGACACTTACCATAAGCAAGTTATTTAACTTCCTCTACTCTCAGGATAGGATACTATAAAGGATTATTAGGGATTGATGAAAGAAACAGGGAGTGACTGGAGTTCAGGATATATAATAGAGAATTACTTTATATTGTTTTCATTGTTTATTTGAAGTCTTTTTTTCTTTTCTTTTTCCAGTTTCCTTTAATGCCTTCAATAAAGTTGTTTCTCTTAGGTATAATATAAGAAGAGAGGTATTAGACCATGATATTAACAGAGAAGACAAATTGCATTTTGAAAGCCTTGAATTTCCTCTAGATGTCAATCTCCAATTAATTACGCGTCTGGTATGTCTTTGCCTTTAGTAATGATGATAAATAATGTCACAGTCTCTGAGCACACCTTCAATGTTTACTTCCAATAATAGCTATGGTAGCACTTCTCACATTGTGAGAACTTCAAAATTAGGTATGGAGATGTTTTCCAGATAATTATTTAATTATACTTTTTTTTTTCTTTTTGAGAGCTTTTTATTTTCAAAACATGCAAAGTTTTCAACATTCATCCTTGCAAACTTTGTGTTCCAATTTTTTTTTCTCCCTCCATTCCTCCCAACCCCCCCCAATAGTTGGCAAGTAATTTAATATACTTTAAATATGTACAGTCTTTCTATACATATTTCCACAATTATCATGCTATATATTGTTCCATATTGCTCTCCAGAATGATTGGATCAGTTTACAACTCTACCAACAATGTATTTGTTCCAGTTTTCCCATATCACCTCCAACATTCATCATTAGTCAATCTGAGAGATGTGTAGTGGTACAACAGAATTGTCTTAATTTGCATTTCTCTCATCAGTATTTAGATTCAGAGTATTTTTTCATATGCCAGAAATGATTTAATTTCTTCATCTGAAATTTGTCTGTTCATATCCTTTGACTATTTATCAGTTGTAGAATGGTTTGTATTCTTATAAATTTGACTCAATTGTCTATATATATTTAGAAATGAGGACTCAGGATCCTTGGTTATAAAACTTTTTTCTCAATTTACTGTTTCCCTTCTCATCTTGTCTACATTGTTTTTTTAACTTTTAAACTCAATATTATCAAAATGGAGATTTCTTAAAACCTCTCCTAACCACTCAAAATATTCCATTTTCCCTTGAAAATGTAGTAACCCTATGTTGTCAATCCAAACTAATGCAATAAGCAACTAAACATTGATGCTGTTATTTAATTATTCAGTTATGTTTTCTTGGCAAACATACTGGAACAATTTTCTGCTTCTTTCTCCAGTTTTTGCAGGCAAGATTCAAATTATTTCTCCCTAGTCACACAGTTAATAAGTGTCTGAGGTCAAATTCAAACTCTTGTATTACAGGTCTTACTACTCTAGACCTAATGGTCTTATCCATTGCATTCTCACTTAAATGCCCTATTTTAATTTTTACTTCATTTTTCAAAGATTGGGGATATAGGGTGTAGCATAAAATATGATAAACATAAACTCTGTATCTCTCATAGGTGATCCTATTTGAGCTACTTGCACAGATCACAGAACAGTTAAATAGAAACAGCTGTAACCTGAGGCAGTGTAAAATATCCCGAGATCCATAGTTTAAAAATGTAAAAATAAATTAGTCAATTTGAATTAAATTATATTTGTGAAAAGATAAAAAAATGATCTTGAGACCAGGAAGAATCTGGAAAGGAGAAAATGAACCTCAGAGGAGGAAAGGTTTCTTGCAGAAGAAGGTTCTGGAAGTGACAGTAGCAAACAAGGAATTTGCTAATTTCTGCTCTTGGATCAGTGTGTCAAGAATATCAGAAAAAGAGAAATCCTCATTGGAAGATGAGATATCTTCAGGAGATAGGCCATTTTCTTTACATGATATAAAATGGAAAGTATAAATTACATTCTTCTTGTTTCTTTTTAAAAATTATATTGCATAACATTGATAATAGCAAGAGATAAGAACTTCAATATGACTATACTTGATTATCATATATAGTTTTCTAAAAATAAGTGTAATATATAAGTGCTAGAACTAAAACAATACAATCTAATTAGGAATGTTGGAAAGGCTGGCACCAGTACTTGTGATTTCTCACTTCTGTCAAGGGAGGCTGGTTTCTCCTCAGAAACATAAGGTCTTAAATAGTTGCCCAGAGAATTGAGAGGAAATTGCTTAAGGTCACATAGTCATGTATAAGTTTCCAATAGAGGATTTAAAATCAGATCTCCCTACCTGATTTTTAAAAGATAGTTCTTTTTTCAATTCAGCGTGCTGTGTAAGAATGTAAGCTGAAAACTAAGACAACTCTGAAGTACAATGTCACACTTCTCAGATTGACTAAGATGATAAATGTTGAGAGGATGAGGGAAAACTGAGACACTAATACATTATTGGTGGAATTGGAGTTGTAAACTGATAGAACCATTCTGGAGAACAATTTCGAACTAGACCCAAAGGGTTATCAAACTGTGTATACCTTTTGATCTAGCAGTGTTTCTACTGAGTCTGTATCCCAAAGAGATAAAAGAGGGAAAGGGACCTACATGTGCAAAAATGTTTGTGGCAGTCCTTTTTATAGTGGCAAGAAACTGGAAACTGAGTGAATGCCCATAAATTAAAGAATGGTTGAATAAGTTATGGTATATGAATGTTACAGAATATTATTGTTCTGTAAGAAACAATCAGCAGGATGTTTTCTGAGAGGCTTAGAGAGACTTACATGAACTGATACTAAGTGAATTGAGTAGTGCCCAGAGAACATTGTTCAGAGTAACAACAAGATTATGTGATAATCAACTGTGATAGACTGGCTCTTCTCAACAAGGATGGGATTAAGACAAGTTCCAATAGACTTGTAATGAAGAGAGCCATCTGCATCCAGTGAAAGGACTATGGGGAGTGAATGTGGATCACAACATAGTATTTTTATCTTAAAAAAAAAAAAAGATTGTGAGCTGAATAAGATCACTTCATCTCAATATAGCATCTTCTAGTAAGATATATACATAGCTTCCATTTCCCGTAACTAGAAAAATCTTTCAAAGAGGAAGGGGAAGCCCTTGGGTAAAAATGTATCTGGATCATTGTAGAAGGTATAGAAACGACAGTTGTATCAACGTTGATAGTTGTAATGACTAAAAAATAAGTATATTAACCTTATAAATTCAATTATCTTTGTAGCTCTGATAAATCCTCAACAGACCTTAGTGAAAGATTGGCTTTAATAAAGGATGTGGCTAATGGTTCTGATATTGTCAAATTACGTTGAGGAAAGTTTCTCACATTTGATCAGCAAAACAGTTCCACGTTGACCCATTGGTAGGACCTTCACCAACAATTTTTATTATAGTACCAATTTAGATCAGTTTGATAATTTCTGACTAAAACAAACTAGGAGGGAAAATGCAAATAATGAGTATTCTGATACATCTAGGTATTGACAGTCAAGACAAGTCCTAAGTAATTTTATTTTTAGTGATTTATAAAGACTGACTTCCACTGTGTAGCATAGAATGCCACATGAAACAATGAAATATTGGCAAATGTATCTTAGTCATTCTCTTGCATAAATCTATACTGCCACTTAAATCTGACTATTTGCTTAGGAGTAAAGAGGGCTGATAATCACAGATTAAATAAGATTTTTATCTACAAATTCTTTAAACTCAGTGAAGGCAAACACAGTCAGTATCAGATGTCAAAACCTCTAGAGTGGATATTTTCTCTGAGGCATCTCAATAGATATGCTTCACAGGACATTCCAGAAAAGCAGAAATAAAAGTGGATTCTGATGACATATCATCACTGACAGTTCCTTTGTATTCTCTGCCCAAATTCCCATGTTACTTGCTTGTAAGTTGCCATAAAAACAAGTGGAATTTCAACAACTACTCCCCAGATAAGAGAAAAGGGCATGAGGAGGGAAGGACAGAGAGAAAGAGAGAGAGAGAAAGAGAAAGAGAGAGAGAAAAAGAGAGAGAGAAAGAGAGAGAGAGAGAGAGAGAGAGAGAGAGAGAAAGAGAGAGAGAAAAAGAGAGAGAAATTCCTATGGCAACTTATTGTTTACTGAGGAATATTTTAGATATTAAGGGAGTATTTGTGTGAAGGAAAATAAGGTTTAATAACTGTAGATTTGGAAAGTTTTTGAGTTTTTATTTTTTTGAGATTCAATAGTCTTATAGATAATTCAACTCGTTTAACAGAAGAGAAAACAAACCCACAGAGACTCCCCAAAGTTATACAGTGTCAGAGACAGAATTTGAACACAGATCTCTCACTTGAATGTCAGTACTCTTTCCAATATATTATTTCTTTTCCAGGCTTTTTTCATATTCACTCCCTTTCATATATTCTATAATCTCTGTTAAAATGGATTCTGGGAAGGAGGGATCCATGGGTAAGAGGAGGTTAAGAAATAAAAAGGCAAATTAAGAAGCAAAATTAAAGTAGAAGAATTAGCAGAGACAGTAGAGATAAAAATAAATACTACAACAAAGACCAGGAGTAGAATTATTAGGGAAAAAAGTGTAGCTAGTAATCATTAAATTTAGATAAAATCAAACTTAAAGAATCAATGAAAAGAGAGATCCACATTATATGTCAGATATGATATTGTATTAAATGTATGTTCACATATGGGCAAATGTGTTTTATATGTGTGTGTGTGAATATATATAGATATGTATGCATTTCATTCTATGTTTGTATGTATATAGATATATGTATATGTGTGTGTCTGTGAGTGGTTGTCAAGTACATGTATATGTGAGTTTACTTGTGTGTATATGTGTGTGTGTGTGTATGTGTGCTCTTAACTATAGCCAGCTTAGGGGAAGTGGGAAAGCTGAAAGGGGAAAAAAGATTAAAGTAAAAAAAAAGTGCATAGCAGAGAACAAAAAACAGCTACAAAGAAGCAAATAACAGATGTATATTTATGAATATAATTTCTTCTACTATTATTTATTCATTTTTGAATTGGAAATTTATTGTTACATACTTTGAATTTTCCCTGATGTTCTGCAGATAACATGACAATGTTCTATTTTTGTTTTGTTTTCCTTTTATTTTTTCTATTCTCTTTTTTTTAAAGCAGAAATTTTTTTAAAGGAGCTTTAGAATTGAGTGTATGAATGGATGACACTGGCACAGTACTGTCTAGCATGGCATGCCCTCATCAGAAAAGGTGCAATGCTCTATGAGTAAAAAATATTGTAGAGAGCTGGAAATCTGGAAAAGTATACTTGAAACAAGGTGTTAACTAAGTGGAATTGATGAGATAATTCTGTAGTTCACATATATACTTAGTACTTAGTATGGTGATGTAATGGTTCTCTAGTTCACATATATCCAGTGTGCCATAAAGATGTAATTATAAATGGGTATATAAGAACTGGGGACACGCACTCAGACAAAAGTCAGACTGGTAGACTGATTGAGACTGGCAGATTGGCAGACTGCTGAAGGAGACTGGGTCAGACTATGACACACACAGACTTTGTAAGAGACTATAAAGACTTTGGACTCTATTCTTGTCCATTCTTTTGATATCTATTCTGCTGAGATCAAGGCCTTTCCAGAGGACCTCCAGAAAGCTAGCCCAAACATTATACAAAATGAAGTAGCTCATAAGAAATATGAGATGTGCAAAGTAGAGAATCCACACCAACTGTTCATATAGACTATTTGTGCCCATTCTGAAGCAGAGCATTCTGAGCTCAGATTGGTCTGATTGGCTGGACACATTGTAACTTGACTCTAACATAATGATGTCATTTTGATCTTCTTCAAGAACAAAAGACAATAACTGATCAACAACATGTTAAAGAATAATATTGACAGGAGCAGCTAAGTGGTGCAGTGGATAGAGCACCAGCCCTGAAGTCAAGAGGACCTGATTTCAAATCTGGCTTCAAACACTTAGCACTTCCCTAGCTGTGTGATATTGGGCAAGTCACTTAACCCCAATTGCCCCAGGGGAAAAAAAGAAAAGAAAAGAAAGGAAAAAGAGGAAGAATATTGATGTATTATATCAATTTATCAATATTGTACTCCTACCAAAACCTACCTTTAAATTGTTCTCCTTTAATTGTCACCTTGAAATGTGACCTTGGCAAGTATGAGCCAGTATTTATAACCAGTTTACTCCTCCAAATATGTTTTGCTAGATTTTCTATCTATTTTTGATAATTATAAAAAAATCTTAGTTAACTAGTCATGTCAGATAAATAATCAATGGATAACTATGCATTTTGAATCAGAGATATGAGTGGTACTTTGTATATTTAGTACCATTTTGAAAAAATGGAGGAAGGGCTGGCAAAACCATTATGAAGACATCTTGGTTCCTTTCCATAGAAGAGTAGATGTTTTAACTGAATTTTGCCAAGGAGCTTGGCATAGCTCACCCTTTTTTATAGTTTTTCCAATATCAGAATTGATTCCAGGTCACCAGGCACAGCTTCTAGCCAAGACCTTCATGCAAACACTTTTTTGGAATTGATGGATATAATATGGCCAAGACAACCACCTTCTGGCATGAAAACACAATTTCCACATAAAATATATCCTTTATGTGTGAAAATAACTCATTTCAACTATTTGTGAATAACTTGAATTATTTGAGCAGATTTTCCATTAACTGCTTCTTTGTCAACTTTTCATCCCATGCTGTAATCCTATACAGTTAATCATGGGATTTGATCAATGTAAAGAAAGGAGACACATTTATTGACATTAATATTTCTAATGCAAAATAAAACAACCTTGAGATATCAGTTCACACATAAAAGACTAGTTAAAATGATAGAAAGAGAAAGGGGCAAATGTTGGAGTAGATGTGGAAAAAATTTGGGCAATAATTCATTATTGGTGTAATTGTGAATTGATCCAACTATTTGGGAGAGCAATCTGCAATTACTCTCAAAGAGTTATTAAACTACTCATACTCTTTGACCCAATAATACCACATATTGGTTTATTTCCAAAAATAATTAGGGAAAAAGGAAAAGAACCTATATGTTCTAAAATGTTTATAGTATATCTCTTCATGATGGCAAAAAATGGAAATTTCAGTAATGTTCATCAGTTGAGAAATAATTGTGGTATGTGATTGTGATGGAATGCTACTGTGCTATAAGAAATTATGACTTCAGTGACTTTAGGAAAAAAAAAAGGAAAGAGCTGCATGAAATGATGAAGAGAGGGGTGAGTAGATGCAAGAAAACATTGTATATAGTAACATCAATATTGTTTCAAGAATAATTTTGAAGAACAAAGCCAATGAAAACAAGATTGGAAGGAAAGTAAAAGACTCGGGGGGAAGTGGGGGAGAATTTTACAGCCAACATTTCTGATAAAAGCCTTATTTTTAAAATATATAGAGAAATGACTCAGATATATAAGAATACAAGTCATTCCCTACTTGATAAATGGACAAAGGATAGACAATTTTGACAATTTTGAGATGAAGGAATTAAATCCATCTATAATCATATGAAAAAAATGTCCTAAATCACTATTGATCATAGAAATGCAAATTAAGACAACTAAGACACCTTTCATATTGGCTAAGATGACAGGAAAAGAGTTGGGGGAAGTAAGGAAAAACCATTACACCAATACATTGCTGGTGAAGTTATAAAATGATCCAAACATTCTGGAAAGCAAGTTGACATGATGGCCAAAAGACTATGAAACTGTGCATATACTTTGCCTCGGCAGATCTACTAATAGGTCTGTATCCCAAAGAGATAATAAAAAAAAGAAAAGTACCCATATATGCAAAAATATTTGTAGCAGCTCTTTTTGTAATGTCAAGGAGCTAGAAATTGAGTGATTGCCCATCAGTGGGGGAATGGCTGAAGAAGTTATGGCACATGAAAGTAATGGAATATTATTATACTTTAAGAAATGATGAGAAAGCTGATTTTAGACTACTCTAAAAAGACATATAACAAAATGCTGAGTGAAGTGAGCAGAACCAAGACAACAGTGTCACAGTAACAAGATTATATGATGATCAATTGTGGTGCAATTGGCTCTTCTCAATAGTGTGTGGATTTAAGGCAATTCCAACTGACTTTGGATGGAAAATGCCAATACCATACAGAAAGAAAACTATGGAGATTAGCATACTATGTTTCCCTTTTTGCCTGTTTGTTTGTGTATTTTCTTTCCTGTGCTCCCCCTTAGTCTGATTTTTCTTTTACAGTATGAAAAATGCAGAAATGTGTTTTAAAAGATTATACATATATAACCTTTGTCAGATTGCTTGCTGTCTTGGAGAGAGAGAATATAAGAGAGAGATGGACAAAAATTTAGAATACAAAAGTTTACAAAACTGAGTATTGAAAACAATCTTTACACAACATGATTCATAGGTAAATGTATATTTTAAAAATTAATGTACATGTATAACCAGAAATAAGAATGCAATAAAAAAAAAGAAATTGTTCAGTGAATGGGTGGGTAATGAGAGAATGAAATAAATGCCTATAAAATAAATTAATTTTAAAAAGAAAATATGGAAAACTATCTTTATATGTATTTGGAAAAATAATATTAAAAACATGACTGAGGAATTACGTTATTTTGGCTATTATAAATACATAGATTAATTATAAAAGAAATATGAAGAAAGACACTATCTACATCCAGAGAAGAAAACTGATAAATATAAGCATGTATAAAATAATTTTACACACATATACACAAACACATACACACATTCAATGTGTGTGTGTGTGTGTGTGTGTGTGTGTGTGTGTAATGATAGTCATCTCTAGGGTGTGAGAGAGAAGGAAGGCAAAAAGGAAGTAAAGGAAATTTACCTGATAATTTTGTTGTATATTTGAAAGGAATATTTGAAAGATTTGTATTTCATAGACAATCTTTTTTTTTTATTGTGGTGCACTATGGAAACATTTCTTTTAGTCCATACATTTTTTAAAAAGAGAAAGAAAAGAAAGATTTGCAGTGGAGGTGACATGGCTTAATCTGGGATCTGCTTCAAATTTATTTGTTATAATGTCATATTTCTTAGAATTCTTGCCACAACAAAGAATTTAGACCCACTAAATTTCAATAAATTACTAACAATGATAGCAAACATGTTAACTCAAAGCTATATAGCACTTTATAATTATCAAGTTCTTGACATATTATTCCATTTGATGCTCCACAACCCTGTGAAGGAGATAGTATAAGCATACAAAGGAGAAAATTTAGTTAAAGAGAGGTTAAGTGGCTTTCCCAAGGTCAAGTAGTTAATAGTAGCACAATGCCACTTGAATACAAATATCCAAATACTAGGTTTAGCAGTATGTTCACAAGAACAAATTACTTTGTCTTAAATTCTTTTTCTCTATTTCGTAACTCAGTGGGGCAGCCAACTCACCTTTTGTAAGAAGACTTTCTGTGCCCTTCTTAATTCTGGTGTCTTCTCTCTGAGATTATATCCAAATCCTCCAATATTTGTGTGTGTGTGTGTGTGTGTGTGTGTGTGTGTGTGTGTGTGCATATTGTCTCCCCTATTATATTGTGAGTTGCTCAAGGTTAAGGATTGGGTTTTGCTTATTGACTTGTTGGTATGATAAAGTTGAATTGAAACTATGTATTTTTTAGTTTTTTTTTTTAATGATTTTGAGTATTTTGCATTGTGTGCCAATCCTTTTTTTAAAAAATCAGATAAAAAAAGGTTTCATAAAAGTTTTTGCTTTTTTATTTTATTTTATTAAGAGGCACTTAAATTTTTTTTGATTCACTGATTTACTCATCTTCTTAAAAGTAAAGAATTCCGTGAATTTAGACCATTGATAGTTATCTTATGGGCCATATTCAGGCAGAATTTTTGGTGTCATTGTCAACTGAAAGAAGTATTTTATTCATTTGACTCACTTCAGGACCATGAAAGATCAAATGTGAACTTGTTTAAGCCTGTATACGTTTATGTTTGTAAACCTTCCATTGATATAATATAGTAACAAAATTGTTTTTTTAGTCCCCTCAATGAGACTAATCTCATTTAGTTCCATGAATGAGAGGTAAATGAGCAGAAATGAGAAGAACAAAATTTAAATATAATTTGCTACTTGGGACAGGTCAGATTATACTTATTGTAAAAGATAGACCTTTCACCAGGATGTAACAGGATGTAAATGTAAAGTCACTTCAGCCTTTGCTAGTCCCAATTAAATAGCTAGGAAGGTGCTTCAATTCATTTATCCTCCCAAAGACATTAAAATAAGGAGAAAAGAGTTTAAAATAGAATAATATTACGTAAGAATCAATGCCTGTAAAAGTGAAACAAAATTGACCATACCTCAGGGATTATCTATAAATAATCAAGTTGAGGAATGATAAGGTAATTCTAAATACTGGAGTGTGTGTAGAATTTTAGCTGAGTCCCTTAAGAGAAAACACTTGATGAGAAAAGAAAATTAATTAACTTTGAATTTGAGTGAGTCTCCTTTCTTTCCACTCCCTATCTTTGGCCAGAAGAGGACCTTTCAGTTTGGAATGATCCATAGAAGTTGTACTTGCCATGTTCTTATCAGTTTCCTGGCATTGTATCCATATTAATACAGCTGTACTTATCTTCCTATTGGTATTGTAATTGATATCCATGGATCAACTTACAGCATAGTTCTCATCTTTGAGAATCAAGGACAGACTAGACTCACAAATCTATAAGGAATTTGTAATATAAACAAAATGAGCATCCCAAGAATATGAGGGAAAGAATTATCAAAAATTTAACTGTTATACCTTTATCATAGAGACTCTTTAAAATTGAATCAACTCCCCACACACACACCCCAGTTTTCCATATTCTTGTGAGAAAGTACATGATAGATTCTGGAAAAAAGAAGGGGAAGAACATTGTATACCAAGTGGCCTTATTGCCCCAGTTTAGTAAATATTCCTTTCTAGAAGTTAATTGACTAAACTGATTCTCAACTCATACAATATTGGTAAAATTCATGCCAATTAAAGCTCAAGCTAATTGCATTAGAGAATCATCCATGGCCCTTCAGAACTCTGATTATGTAATATAGCCATCCTAACTCTGGAAATTCAACTCCATAAATGGAGAGTTAAAAGTCAACACATATGATATATGGGCCATAAATATAATAAACTCAAAAACTGATTTATAATGACAAAGGAAGCGAATTAATACAAACATGTACATCATATGTCAATATACACTAAATGGAATGAGTATCAAGTAATAATTTAGACCTTGCATTCTTAATCTGATATCTGTGAATAAATTTCAAAGGGTCTATGAACTTGGATGGGGATAAAAATTAGATATTTGTTTCAATATATTTGCTTTACTTTGAAATTTTATAGATTTTATTCCATACATTTAAAATGTTATCTTGATAAAGTGTCTATAGGCTTCAGTCAATGTCCAAAGTAGTTCATAATGCAAAAATTGTTCCTGAATTCATCTAAACTGCTAAGATTCCTTTAAAAGAATTTTAAGAATGAAAAAGTATATTCTTCAAATTTATAACTATGAACTGGACAGATTTTTGAAAACTCTTTGTTGTTTTCAATTATTTATTCCTGGAAAATGGTTCCATTTAGTAAATGTTTTAATAGCCCTGGATTTTCCATGAACAACTGCTTTTGTCTTTAACTCGATAAATGCTATTCCATACCACCTCCAACCCCAGGTATAAGCTGATTGTGTGAAATCAGGTGATTAACACAGGTTGATTCTTAATACCATCTTAACTCATGCTCAGCTATCTCTCCCCTCTGACTTGTGGATAAAAAATAAATTCTTCCCATATCCTTTCTTCATAGGGTGCTCCTGAACTCCCATTTTCCATTAATAGCTCTTGACTTCTACTGCATCCTCCATGACCTCACCCCACAACATCCCATAGGTTAGTCCCCTTGGATTTTAATGTTTTTGAGGAATATTGCCATTTTTTTCTTATTTATATTCACAACACTTAGCATAGATACTAACACATTGTTGTTCAGTCATTTTTCAGTTGTGTCCAACTCATTGTGATCCCATTTAGGGTTTTCTTGACAAAGATACTGGAATGGTTTTCATTTAATATCTCCCTGATACTATTATCATTTCTCTCTTCAATGATCTTCCAGCTGTCCCTCCCCCCTCAGATAATATAGAATCAAAGAACATTAAAACTATGAAGGCCACATAAATCACCTAGTTTAACACTTTTTCCATACATATGAAGGAATTAAAGTCCAGAGAGGTTAAATTACTGATTTAAAGGGACAAGGTTATCTCTGCCTGAACCTAAAACACAAATAAACCAAAAAGATAAGGGATAAATGTTTTTCACATCTGACTAGAGGTGTGGGAAAGAGGGAGGAAAATATGATAGAATTTGGGAAAGTTTTAACAGAATAGAATATGATATAATAACTGCCTGGAGGTCTACATGGAGACATTTCCATACATCTAAACTTGTTTTAGATCTTACTGTAACTGTAATCTACAATTACAGTTTCTCTGAAAACCATAGATTTTATACTTATATTCAAAATGAGGCTGGTAGGTAGAAGTAGAACATTTATCTATATTATTATTGTAAACAGTTATGTACAGGTCTAAAGAGGTAATGCATCATCACAAAGTGAGCAGTTTATTTCCCTCTCATTAATCAAATGAAATTATATTTGAATTTTTTCCCTAAAATTATATTTGCATGTGTTTGGTTTTAAAATTACAACAAATTTTTCTTCATATAAGCAATATGAGAAAAAAAGAAGTGTGAGAAAAATGGAATAACAACTAATATGCATTTGATATAACTTTATGAAAGTTTGAAAAATAGGCTACTTAATGGAATTTGGTAAGAGATTTTAAAAAGTTTTTGTTTGGTCTTATTAGATTTAGTAAAATGAGTGGGAAAAAGTTACAATTTCTTAATCAAAACTTCCCCACAGCAAAACATTGGGTTTAGTTAATGTGTGTATATGTCCATTTTATCATACTAATAATTCATAAGTATCCTGTAACATCCAAAATGCTAGTACTTTGGGCAAGTGCAGATGGTAAGGATTACATTTTCCTTGACATAAACACTGGAACCTTCTGTGTATTGACAGCTTTATCATGTTACAGTTGAAACTTTGAAGCAATCATTTGTAATGATCATATTTGGATGAATTTGCATGAATCTCAACACTATGAAAAATGTCAAAATTGATCATTCAGATTTCCTCCTCTTGGACTTCTCTTCTTCAGATTCTTATAATTCTGCCTTTTTTTGCTTATCATAAGGGTAGCTCATATAGCCGTGCTTCCTTTGTCCAGCAAACATGACCTAGACTTAATAATTGTTGCTAGCTTGTTGCTTTCTTATAGAGGGAGTGGGAGAGTTAGAATGGACTAGGCCAAAAATTCAAAACACCTCATAGGGATCATTGTTCCTAAGTTGACCTAAAACTACTACTTCCTTGAAAAGAATTTCTGTTATAAGAAGAATGTCAAAATGTGTTCTCCAAAACCATAATTGTGATCTGGCATTTATCCCTTCTCATTATGGGTTTTTTCATGTTGAAAAGTAGCTCCTTTTAGGAAAAAAAGATTTAAAGGATGAATAATACCCAAACATCCAGATGTTCTATTAACCTTTAATGCTTGTCTATATAGCTGGCAATTCTTTATAAAGAAATAAGAAACAGAGAGGGCATATCACCCTAAATTTACCCTGTATTGGCTTCTTGAAAGTCTATGATATTCAAAGGGTAATCATTCATTTCAAACAACTTCTAGTGACAGAGAACTCCCAGACTCCTAATCTCTACTCACTCTCACCCCATTGAGTCTAAGTAAATTAATTGACACTATAGGAAACCAGAATAAAAGGTAAGTAACCAGAAGTTATATCATACAGAAAGGATTCTCATCACCCATTTCCTAAAAGCTATCACTTTCCAACTTCTAGAGACTAAACACTATAAATACATTCCCCATTTCATACTCAATAATTGTGCTTTTAAAAAGAATAAAATTTGAGAGAGTGCAGTTATTCTATTTGGCATATCTTGAAAGGAAACAACTAATATATATATATAGATATAGATATATACATATTTATTATATATGTCTGTGTTTGGGTGCATATATAGGCATGCATTTTTATTTTTTATTTTTTGAAATTAATGATGAAAAATAATTTTTAGTGGAATAAAGTAAAGACAAAAGCACTGGATTTGGAGTCAGAAGACCTGAACTGCCATCCTTGCTTTGTTGCATTACATCTTGAAGTTATATTACACCTGGAGTATGACACCTTGGAGAAGTCATTTTACCTCTGACTCTCACTTGTTTAAATCTGTAAAATAGAGATAATAATATTTGTTTTTGCTCACCTGTCTCTGACAATACAATAGGAAAATATATGGAAAGTGATCACAAAATTCTAGAGAAATGTACTATTCTAACATCATATAACTAGTGGGATGGAGCTTTTTCAAGTTTTATTTCCACTAGAAAAACAGCAGAATTTGGAACTCAAGATGTTAAGTCATATGATTAGTTTATATCTTTTTTTTAAAAAAAAAAGTAAAGTAAAGCTTCAACCCTTTAGCTTTTAGCTTTTATATAGTACTTTCAATTTTTTATTTTCAGCATCTCTTGGATACTTGACTATTCATCATCCTCTCTGAATTATTAATGTTAAGCATACTCTTCCATGAATAAAGCTGTATTTCCTACATGATACAATAAGACTGCCAAATCAGTTGTGTTCTATAGCTTGCAGAAAACTAAGCTACCTTTCTTCCCTCCATTTTTTCACATGAAAGCCATTGCACTGCAGAGCCTACCATCTGTGAGCTAATTCTAAACTTGTTAATGGCAAGGAGTCAGAGCAATTGGAATACCCTTTAAAGTGCCTGTTTTAAGATTATCTATCTCCATTCATTTGATTAGAAGTGTGGAAAACTGTACCCTGCTGCAGCTCAGGGTTTCAGGCAAGATCTTTCACTTCAATGCCTTTGATTGGCTTTAGGAGAATTCTTAGATCTAGATCAACTCCCAAACACAAAATAAATTTGTGTTGCTTGATTTGTGGCAAAACTAAGACAAATTTTTTATTGATTTCCCTGCCAACCACAAATGTTCTTCATCCCCTCCTTTCAAATCTAAGCTTTAAGGAATTTACAGGGGAGAGGAAAAAATTGTGATAATATGTTGGATGAGTGTTCTTCCCTACTTAGGACCTATGCTTCCATGTGCTCATGTAGACCATTATTGGAGTCAGGGAACCAGGGTTCACGTACTAGTGTGATACTTACTTTAAGCCAAACATGTAATTTCTAAACTGACCTCTGCATGACATAGTATGTTCTTTAAAGTTTTTGCACAGATTATGTTTTTATATATTTTTTTCTTTTATGAAGCAATTGGGGTTAATAAACTTGATTAAGGTCACACTACTAGGAAGTATTAATGTCTAAGGCCAGATTTGAATTCAGATCCTCTTGACTCCATGGCCAGTGCTGTCCACTGCACTATCTAGGGACTCCCACAGGCTGTTTTCATAGACCACAATTATTTCCCTTCTCAATTTTGCTCTTCGGAACACCAGGCGTTATGTCTTTATGTCTAGATCATGAACCCATTTTGACCTTATCTTGGAATAAGGTGTTAGGTGTGGGTCAGTGCCTAGTTTCTGCCATACTAGTTTCCAGTTTTCCCAGCAGTTTTTGTCAAATAGTGATTTCTTATTCTGTTTTGGGCCAGAACTTGAAACAAGGTGCTAAGTGAGTGGAATTGATAGAGACAATGATTATTTAGCATGGTATTTAACAGCTCTCTAGTTCAGTACATGTACTTAGTACTTATGATAATTCTACAAAATTCACACCTTTAAGAGAGCATATATAAGCTAGGAGGCACAACCAGGATTCAGTCGGGGAGATTCAGAAGCCAGAGAAGGCAGTTGGGGAGATTCAGAAACCAGAGCTCAAGCTCTTAGAACCAAGACTACAGAAGGCCTAACCTACAGAAAGCTAACCTGGACGCAGGAAAAGAGACAGGACTCAGAAAGAGACAATAAAGGATTTGGACTTTAATACCTGGCTGCATTTGGGTGATTACACAACTGAAACTAAGGCTGCCTCCAGTGACCCCAAGAAAACCTCAATAAAAGAAGATTACATTTTAGAGAAGAATATTATATTATTTCATAAGTTTGGGTCTTTGCATTTGTCAAACACTGAATTGCTATAGCCATTGACTATTTTGTTCTGTGAATTTAACATCAAGTGTTTAATTTCTTAGCAAGTACCAATGGTTTTGATGACCACTGCTCTATAATATAGTTTTAGATCTGGTACAGGTAGGCCACCTTCATTTGCTCTTCTTTTCATTAATTCCCTTGAAATGCTTGAACTTTTGTTCTTCCAAGTGAATTTTGTTATTATTTTTATAGGTCAGTAAAATAGTTTCTACCAAAAATTTGATTGGTATAACATAAATAAATAGAATAGTTTAAGTAGTACTGTCATCTTTATTATATTCACTCGACCTATCCAAGAGCACTTGATATTTTTCCAATTGTTTAGATCTGACTTTATTTTTGTGTAAAGTGTTTTGTAGTTTTGCTCGTGTAGTCCCTGACTATCCCCTGGCAGATAGATTCCCAAATATTTTTTACTGCCAACAGTTATTTTAAATTGAATTTCTCTTTGTATCTCTTGCTATTGAGTTTTGTTAGTGATGTATAAAAATGCTGATGCTTTATGTGGATTATATTTTGTATTTATTTTGTATATTTTGCATTTTGAAAAATGCTCTAAATAACTATTGATTAGATAAATGCAAATTAAAACAATTCTGAGGTACCAATTCACACTTCTCAGACTGGTTAACATGACAGAAAAAAATAATGATAAATGTGTAGGAAAACTGGGACACTGATGCATTGTTGGTGGAGTTGTGAAATGATTCTGCTATTCTGAAGACTAATTTAGAACTATACCCAAAGGGTTATCAAACTGAGCATACTCTTTGACCCAGCAGTGTCACTAATGAGTCTCTATCCCAAGGAAATCATAAAGGAGGGAAAAGACCCACATATTCAAAAATGTTTATAGCAGCTCTTTATGTGGTATAAAATAATTGGAAAATGAGTAGATGTCCATCAGTTGGGGAATGGATGAATAATTTGTGGCATATGAAAGTAAAGGAATATAAAAAGTGATAAACAATTTGATTTTAGAAAGGCCTGGAAAGATTTACAGGAACTGATGCTGAGTAAAACAAGAAGAAATAGGAATACATTGCACACAATAACAGAAAAAAATGCTCAATGATCAATTATGAAAGACTTGGTTCTTCTCAGTGGTTCAGTGCTCCAAAGCAATCGCAATAGAATTTGGAAAAAATGCTATCTGAATCCAGAAAAAGAACTAAGGAGACTGAACATAAATTAACACATGTTATATTCACTTCTTTTTTTCTGTTGGTTTTTCCCTTTTGCTCTGATTTTTCTCTCACAACATGATTCATAAGGCAATGTGTATTAAAATAAATAAATTCACTTAAAAAAAAAGAACTTAGAGATTCTGATTTTGAATCCTGTCTCAAATACTTACTTAATTTGTAATCTTGTACAAGCTACTTAATTTCTATCTGCCTCAGTTTTCTCATTTATATAATGGAGATAATAGTATCTATCTTACAGAATTATTGTTGAGATAATGAAATGAAAAAGGAAAAACTGAAAATCTTAAAGTACTATATAAATGCTAACTAAATATTCTTATTCTCTAATTCACTTTGATCAAATCCCCAAAACCTCTGGACCCCAGCTGATTAGGCTCTAAAATAAGGAATTTGTACTAGATAAGATCCAATATCCTTTCACATTTCTATCACACTAAAATTATGATCCTTAAGCTGCCCAGACTACTTCTCCATTATTCTATTAACTTTGATTCCTTTCCAATGTCGTTTCTGCCAGACATCTGCTTAATTTGATTCAATATAATTCAACAAATATTTAAATATCTATATTCAAGTCATTATACTAGGCTTTGAGGAGGTAAAAACCAGACTTAATACTTGTGGAATAGGCATTCTAATCTCTAAATAGTAGATACACTTTCCCCTGTTTACCCTTCTATGCTTCTCTTGAGTCTTGTGTTCATAGGTTAAATTTTATGTTTAGTTCTGTTTTTATTTTTGATAGATTGATAGAGAGTAAATATAGATTTTTGAATAAAAATACTTTGAAATTAAGGGACCTTGGAGGTAAAGAGAACAGTTAGAAAGGTACTGGGCAAATTCCCTGAACATATAAATGAGTACTTGAATTAGGGTGGCCATATGAGAAAGGAAAGAAAAGGACTGATATCTTATCTTTATCAGAGATAAAATCAAAAGGAATTGGTTGCTTGATTGGAAGTAAGAAAAGAGGCAGAGAAAGAGACATCAAAAATAAAGTCAGAATTCAAGGCACAGATAGAGAAGAATGGTATTGATTGTTTGATAAAAACAAAAACCAATTTTTTTGGAAAAGCAATTTCAGAAAAGAAATAAAAGATATAATGTTTTAAAAATGACTGATGTATCAGTGAGACATCTTCATAGAGGTGTACATAGGTTAGAAATTCAGGTCTCCATTTCATGATAGATAAGGAAGGGCCTGACATAGATTTGAGAATAATCTCAAATTTCTGACTTCCTCTTAATTCAATTCAATAAACCTCCATTAATTTCCTATTATGTGTGAGACACTGAATTGGGAGTTTGATATACAAATTAAAAAGGTGGGAGTCTATTGATTACCTTTTCCCATTTAAACGGAATTACCTTTGTTAGGTGAAGACATTTCTTAATTAAATCAATCAGTCAGAAATAGGTGTGAATTAAGGTTTACTCTTCCTTGAATCAATCAAAGACATTTCAATTAGGTTGTAGAAAAAATCTGTTTCGATTGGGTAAAGGATTTGACCCTGAAGAAATTGAATAAAATTAGAAACAATCTCTGAATTACCTAGATTTTTCAAGTTTGTGCTAATGAAGGTAATTGCAAATGTATGTAATTTTCCTGTTACTATTTATTAGTCTTATTGTGTTGATATAATAGTTAAATTTGCATTTATACTTATTTAATGCCAATAGAACAAAGGACTTAATACATAGAAAGATTAATAGCTATTATTGGGAAAGGGGATTTCTCTAAATAAATACTTGCCAACCTGATAGGAAATCTAACTTTGCTAATTACTTTTTTTTTTTTAATTTAATAGCCTTTTATTTACAGGATATATGCATGGGTAACTTTACAGCATTAACAATTGCCAAACCTCTTGTTCCAATTTTTACCTCTTACCCCCCCCCCTCCCTAGATGGCAGGATGACCAGTAGATGTTAAATATATTAAAATATAAATTAGATACACAATAAGTATACATGACCAAAACGTTATTTTGCCGTACAAAAGAATCAGACTCTGAAATATTGTACAATTAGCTTGTGAAGGAAATCAAAATGCAGGTGTGCATAAATATAGGGATTGGGAATTCAATGTAATGGTTTTTAGTCATCTCCCAGAGTTCTTTTTCTGGGCATATAGCTGGTTCAGTTCATTACTGCTCCATTAGAAATGATTTGGTTGATCTCGTTGCTGAGGATGGCCTGGTCCATCAGAACTGGTCATCATATAGTATTGTTGTTGAAGTATATAATGATCTCCTGGTCCTGCTCATTTCACTCAGCATTAATTCATGTAAGTCTCTCCAGGCCTTTCTGAAATTATCCTGTTGGTCATTTCTTACAGAACAGTAATATTCCATAATATTCATATATCACAATTTATTCAGCCATTCTCCAACTGATGGACATCCATTCAGTTTCCAGTTTTTAGCCACTACAAAAGGGCTGCCACAAACATTCGTGCACATACAGGTCCCTTTCCCTTCTTTATAATCTCTTTGGGATATAATCCCAGTAGTAACGCTGCTGGATCAAAGGGTATGCACAGTTTGATAACTTTTTGAGCATAGTTCCAAACTACTCTCCAAAATGGTTGGATTCGTTCACAGCTCCACCAACAATGCATCAATGTCCCAGTTTTCCCGCATCCCCTCCAACAATCATCATTATTTTTTCCTGTCATCTTAGCCAATCTGACAGGTGTGTAGTGGTATAACTTTACTAATTACTTAAGAAATGTGTTGAAATTTTAGCAATTAATGATCATATATCCAAATATAACTTTGAAAGATAGAAGTAAATCTGTTTCTGAAGATTCCTGTACTAAACAGGATTTTCTACTTTCTCATTTGTTGTTTTGGTTCAATCATTTGCAGCCATGTCTGAATATTTGTAATCTCTTTTTGAGATTTTCTTGGCAAAAATACTGGAATAGTTTACCATTTTCTTCTCCAGCTTATTTTACAAAGGAAGAAACTAAAGCAGTGTTAAATGACTTGCCCAGGATCACACAGCTGTAGCCAGATTTAAATTGAGGGACATGACACTTACTGACTCCAAACCTTTCATTCTATCTACTTTACCACCTAGTTGCAAATGTTTACAAGACATTCTGGATGTTAAG
Organism: Sarcophilus harrisii; assembly: GCF_902635505.1. Classification (NCBI taxonomy): domain Eukaryota; kingdom Metazoa; phylum Chordata; class Mammalia; order Dasyuromorphia; family Dasyuridae; genus Sarcophilus; species Sarcophilus harrisii. The sequence continues at coordinate 271,355,377 of NC_045428.1, forward strand.
TTCTAGAGCAATTAATTTAGAAAAAAAAATAGATGTTAAATGAAGGCTCATTTTTAAAAGTAACTGCTTTTAACACTCGACCTTTCCTAACATATAGGGAAATTTTTTATTTATATGATAATTTGAAACAGCCCTGAAGTTCAATATGGCCTTAGTCACTTAATACTTACTGTCTGTGTGACCCTGGGTAAGTCCCTTAACCTCAATTGCCTCAGCAGAAAAAAAAGAAATAAGAAGGGAGGGATGGAGAGATGGATAGACAAAGGGTGAGGGAAGAAGACAAGGGAAGGACCCTTGGGTGGGAGGGAGGTTAAATAAATATAAAGCAAGTTAGGGAGCAGAATTTAATTAAAGAGTCAGCCAGGATAGAAAAGACAAGTGTGTGTGTGTGTGTGTGTGTGTGTGTGTGTATGTGTGAATAGAATTTCATATATATATATATATATATATATATATATATATATATATATATTAATCCTTCCTGATGTCTTACTGGGCACATGATAATATTTTCTTTTCCTTTATTTTAATTTTATATTTTTTCTGTCCTTTTTTCTTACTCCATTTTTTAATAAAAAATTTTAAAATGAAAGTAAAAAAAAGAATAGGATAAAAAAATTTTAAAAGAAGGAAATAAATACTATTGAAGCCATGAACAACAACAGACAAGGCAAATACCTCAAATTTTAATTAGTAAAAATTTTTAGTTATCTCAGATAACAACTCAAAATAGGTCATTGTCTCTAAGCCAAATTAGAAGAGTTTTAACTTATCTGAAGTTAATAGAAAAAGAACATATTTTGGGAGAAAACTAGAATTCCTGAGGTGAGCAAGTTCCTTTAAAATAGAATCAAGATAGCAGAGCGAAACTAGTAAGCTGCTCTTGCTTTCCCAGTTTCCCTCGAAAACCACATGAAACCAAGCTCTGAACAGAGTCTGGTAGAATGAAACCACTCTACAATTCAAGATAGATTGGAAAAAACTTCAATAAAGTTCAGTCTTACTGAGTGAAAAGTCTGGGAAATCCAGTGAGAAAGTCTTATTCACAATAGAGAGCAATCAAACCAGTAGGGCAGTCCCCAGTCACAACTCAGAAGGGAAATTCTGGGCAATCAGGATATTCCTGGAAAAAGCAGATAAAGTTACCCTCTGCAAACACAAGAGGACTCTGTGTTTGAAGCCAAGGATAAAAACTACACAGGAAGCTTGGGATAGCACTACCTTTATCCCAGGAGCAAAGCTAGACCACAAAAGTAACAAAAAGGGGGGAGATATCAAAAGAAAAGGAAAGAAAATGAGCAATAAACAGAAAAGAACCTTGACTATAAAAATTACTCTGGTGATAGGGAAGACCAAAACACCAACTCAGACCAGGACAAAATGTCCACAGAGGAAATTTCAGAGTGATAAAAATTGGTCTCCAGACTAAAGAGGCTTCTTGGAAGTGCTCATAAAAGACTTTAAAAGGCAAATAAAAGAGAAGAAAAAACTAGAGATATGCAAGAGAAAATTAAGTTTTGGGGAAAAGAAGACAATTCCTTAAAAAATGTGATTGGCCAAATGCAAAAAAAAAAAAAAATCCACTGATGAAAACACCCCCTTCAAAAGTAGAATTAACCAAATGGTAAAACAGATAGAAAAGCTCAATGAAAAAAAAATCACACATTAAAAACTAGAATGAGATAAGTGGAATCTAATGACTCTATGAAACATCAAGAATCAGTCAAAGAAAATAAAAAGTATAAAAAAGAAAGAAAATGTAAAATACAACCTGGAAAATAGACCCAGAAGAAACAATTTAAAAATTACTGGTCTATCTGAAGGTTATGACCAAAAAAAGAACCAGGATAGCATTTTTCAAGAGATCATCAAGGAAAATTGCCCCGATATTCTAGAAACAGAGAGCTAAATAGTCATTGAAAGAAGCTACCAGTCACCTCAGATAGAGATCACATAAGCAAAATCCCAACAAACATGGTGGTAAAACTCCAGCCCTACAAGGAAAAAGTACCGCAGGCTACCCGACAAAAACAATTCAAATAGCAAGGAGCAATAGGCAAAATTGCCCAGAATCTCACAGTTTCTACAATAAAGGAATAGAGGACCTGGAATACCAAAATCTAGAAGACAAAGGACTTGGGGTTATTACCAAGAATTAAATAACCAACACGATTCATCATCATCACTTAGGGGAGGTGATGGATCTTCAGTGAAGTGAGAGACTTTAAACCATTTCTATTTAAAATAAAGCAGGGGGTGAAGCAAAGATGGCAGAGAGTAGACAAGTCTTTATTTGAGCTCCATAAAGTGTCCCTCAGATCAACACCAGGTTAAAACCTCTGAACTGGTTTTGGAGTGACAGAACCCACAAATATTTGAAGTACAAGAAATTTCCAGAAGAAGATACTTGGAAGAACTGCATAAAGGATCTCTTCCAACTGGGCAGAGAGGGAAAGTACCAAACCTAGCCCACAGCACAGAGAGCGCAAAATAGTGAGCTGGAGCAGGGACCCAGGACAATGTGGTGTCTGTAACCTAAAGAATCTACTGCAAGACTCTTAGGCTACTCTGTTCTGGTTATTAGCTAATGGTTAAGCACATTTGCTGTGAGACATCCAAAGCAAACAAAAAGGCAAACAGTGAGCCCCTACATCCCAGAAAAATACAGGACCTGATCACGCCTACCCAGCACTGGAAGTCAGTCACCAGCCCCAGTACTAAGGCAAACTAAAATAGCAGTTACCCCTTTGCCTTAATAATAGACTTCAAACTTTAAAAAAAATGAGCAAAAAAGCAAAAATAATTCTGACTATTGACAGCTTTTATGGAGAAAGAGACCAGACCTCAAACCCTGAAGTTAAAGGCAAATCAGCTCCAGATGAAGCCCCAAAGTGTGATATGAGTTGGTCCCATTTCACAAAGTTTCCCTGAAAGAATTCTAAAAGAAAAATGGGGAAAGGAAATGAAATTTAACAAGAGTTTTTGAAAAGGAAAAACAGAAATTATCTGAAGAAAATTCCTTAAAAATGGATTTAATGAAATGAAAAAAAGCATATAACTCCTTAGAAAATATATATGGGAAAGAAATCAACTCACTAAAAACATAATCTGTGAAATGGAAAAAATGCAGTGAATAAAACACTTCATTTAAAAGTTCAACTGGACAAATGCAAAAGCTAACTGAAGAAAAAAGTTCACCAAAAATGAGAATTGAACAAATGGAAGTGAATGACTCAATGAGACTACAGGAATCAATCAAACAAAAATTTTTAAAAATGAAAAAAATAAAAGAAAATGTAAAATACCTCATTGGAAAATCAAATGATCTGGAAAATAAATCTAGGAAAGACAATCGAAGAATTACTGCACTTACTGAAAACCATAATGAAAAAAGGAGTCTGTACATCATCTTTCAGGAAATCATCAAGGAAAACTGCCTGGATGTCCTAGAACCAGAACATAAAATAACCACTGATAGAATTTACTGATCACTTCCTGAAAGACTTCAAAAATCAAAACTCCAAGGAACATCATAGCTAAATTTTAGAATTATCAAATCAAGGAGAAAATATTGCAAGCAGCCAGAAGGAAAAAACTCAAATATCAAAAAGCCACAATCAGGATTACCTAGCAGCTTCCACTTTAAAGGATCAAAGAGCATATGACCTGATATTCCAAAAGGCAAAAAAAACTGGATTGCAGCAAAGAATCAACTATCCAGCAAAATTGAGCAACATCTTTCAGGGAAAATGATTAACATTCAATGAAACAGATGGATTTCATTTATTTCTGATGAAAAGACCAGTGCTGAATAGAAAATTTGATCTTCAAGTACAGAACTTAAGAGAAGTATAAAAAGGTAAAAAGGAAAGAAAAAATAACATTCTTTTAAAAGTTAAAAAGCTTATATCCTTATATGGGAAAACTATATGTTTAACTCTTGAGATCTGTATCTCTGTTATGGATATACTTAGAGTATGCAGGTATAATTTAATTTTATTGTGATGATATAAAAATAAACTAAAGGAGAAAAAAGTGATTCTATACAAGGTAGAGGAAAATGGAGTTAAAATGGGATAAATTACCTCTCGTGAAAAGGCAAAAAAGATCCATTGTAATTGAGGGAAAGAGGGGATGGGGTGAGCACTGTGTCCCTCTTATCAGATATGGCTCAAAGAGGTAATATCAGACACATCAGAGAAATTTATCCCACCCTATAGGGAAATAGGAGGGGAAAGGGAAAAGGAAGAGGGGAAGCTAAAAGAAGGAAGACAAGAAGAAGGGGAAAGGTATAAGAAAGGAGGAGGGGCTACAAAAGGGGAGGACTGTTTCAGAGAAGGGTGGTCAGTAACAAAATATTAGGGAGAAGGAAAAAGGGGAAAGTGAAGAGAAAAATATAACTGGGGGAAATCAAGATCGCAGGAAATACAGAGTTAGTAATTTTGTCTGTGAATGTGAATGGGATGAACTCTCACATAAAAAGGAAGTAGATAGTAAACTAGATTCAAAGCCAGAATTTTACAATTTGCTGCTTACATGAAGCTCACTTAAAGCAGAGGGGTACATTTAGAGTAAAGGTAAAAGGCTGGAGCAGAATCTATTATGATTCAGCTGAATTTTTTAAAAGGAGGGGGAGTAGAAATCCTGATGTCAGATTAAGTAAAAGCAAAAATAAATCTAATTAAAAGAGATAAGGAAAGAAAACACATCCTACTTAAAGGTACCATAGATAATGAAAAATTATCAATATAAACCATATATGCACCAAGATGTAAGGCATCCAGATTCCTAAAGGAGAAGTTAAGAGAGCTGCAAAAAGAATTAGACAGCAAAACTATATTAGTGGGGGATCTCAACCTTGCTCTCTCAGAACTAGAGAAATAAAACCATGAAATAAATTAAGAAGTTAAGGAGATATATAGAATCCTAGAAAAGTTAGAGACAATAGATCTTTTGGAGTAAATTGAACAGAAACAAAAAGGAATATCCTTTTTTTTTTTCTCAGCAGTATGTGGAACCTATTAAAAAATTGACCAAGTGACCGTGTATTGGAGCATAAAAACCTCAAAATCAAATGCAGAAATGCAGAAATAGTAAATGGATTTTTTACACTGTGATGCAAAAAAAAAAAATCCATGCAATAAAAGGCCAGAGGAATATTGACCAAAGATTAATTGGAAACTAAATAATCTAATCCTAAAGAATGATTGCATAAAACAACAAATCATAGACAGAATCAATAATTTCATCAATGACAATAATGAGACAACATACCAAAAGTTGTGGGATGTTGCCAACCCGGTTAGTAGAGGAAATTTTATATTTCTAGATGCTTACTTGCATAAAATAAAGAGATCAATGAATTGGACTTGCAACTAAAAAAACTAGAAAATGAACAACTTAAAAACGTTCAATAGCAAATTTTAAATTCTGAAAATAAAAGGGGAGTTTAATAAAATTGGAAGTAAGAGAACTATTGAATTAATAAATAAAAGTAATAATTGTTTTTTTTAAAAAAAAAAAAACAACAAAATAGATAAACCTTTAGTTAATTTGATTAGAAAAAAGAAAGAAAATCAAATTGTTAGTCTCAAAAATAAAAACAGAGAACTTTCCATCAATGAAGAGATAATTAAAGTAACAATTAAAAGTTATTTTGCACATGTCAATAAATTTAATAATATAAATGAAATGGAGGAATTTCTAAAAAAAATATATAGATTGCCCAGATTAACAGAAGAGAAAATAAATTACTTAAATATTACCATTTTAGAAAAAGAAATAGAACAAGCTATTAATCATCTTCCTAAGAAAAATCCCCAGGACCATGTGAATTCCACCAAACATTTAAAGAACAATTAACTACAATATTATATAAACTATTTGAAAAAATAGGGAATGAAGGATTCCTACCAAATTCCTTTTACGACACAGACATGCCACTGATACCTAAACCAGGTAGTACAAAAACTGAGAAAGAAAACTGTAGACCAATCTCTCTAATGAATATTGATGCAAGAATCTTAAATGAAATATTAACAAAGAGATTACAGAAAGTCATTCCCAGGATAATACACCATGACCAAGTAAGAGTTATACCAGCAGTGCAGGATTGGTTCAATATTAGGAAAACTATTAGTATAATTGACTATATCAATAACCAAACTAACAAAAATCATATGATTATCTTAATAGATGAAGAAAAAGCATTTGATAAAATCCAACATCCATTCCTATTAAAAACATTAGAGAATATAGGAATAAACGGAGTTTTCTATGAAATGATCAGTAGCATCTTTTAAAAATCATCTGCATGCATCATATGTAATGGGGACAAACTAGAATCATTCCCAATGGGATAAGGGATGATACAAGGTTGTCCTATCACCATTACTATTCAATATCGTATAAAAAGGATAGCTTTGGCAATGAGAAGAAAAAGAGATTAAAGGAATTAGAGTAGATAAAGAGGAAACCAAATTATCAGTGTCTGCAGATGATATGATAGTGCTCCTCTCCAACCCCAGTCAATGTTCCAAAGTAAGTCTCTTGAGTGGCTCCCTGTTAAACTACAAACAATATGCAATTTTAGCAAGGTTTCAGGATACAAAATAAAGCCACATAAATCCTCAGTATTTTTATATATTACCAAAAAAAAAGTCCAATAGCAAGAGATACAAAGAAAAATTCCATTTAAAATAACTGACAATAATATAAAATATTTGGGAGTCTATCTGTCAAGGCAAACTCAGGAACTATATGAATACAACTACAAAACACATTCTACATAAAAAAGTCAGATCTAATCAACTGGAAAAATGCCAAGTACTCATGGGTAGGAGGTGTGAATATGATAAAAATGTAAATACTACCTTAATTAATCTACTTATTCAGTGCCATACCAATCAAACTCCTAAGAAATTACTTTACAGATCTAGAAAAAAATAATAAAATTCATCTGGAAGAATAAAAGATCAAGAATTCCAAGAGAATTAATGAAGAAAAACCGCAAATGAAGGTGGCCTAGCTGTAGCAAGCCTAAAACTATATTATAAAGCAGTTGTCAAAAAAACCATTTGATACTGGCTAGTAAATACAATGGTAGATCAGTGGAATAGATTAGATACACATAACACAACAATCAAGGCACATAGTAATCTAGTATCACAACAATGATAAATGTTGGAGGAGATATAAGAAAACTGGCACACCAAAACATTGTACACAACAACAGCAAGAATATGTGAAGGTTAACTATGAAAGACTTCTTTCTTCTGAGTGATTCAGTCATCCAAGGCAACCCTAATAGATTTTGGATAGTGAATGCCATTGGCATCCAGAAAAAGAACTATGGAGATTGAATGTAAAGTAACATGCTATGTTCACTTCTGTGTTTTGTTTTGTTTTTTCTTCTCCATGGTATTTCCCTTTCATTCTTATTTTTGTCTCCCAACATTATTCATAAAGCAATGTGCATTAAAAATAAATTAAATAATTACTTTAAAAGATTTAAGTTCCTTTAAAATATATATATATATATATATATATATATATATATATTTAAAAGTTCCTATTTATATTTTAGGAATTACCATTCTTCCAGTCTACCAAATTCAAAATCTTTATATTTATTTCCTTTAGCCCTTTTAAACAATTACTGCATGGTTTTCTGTTGTTTTGTTGTGGTGTCAGTGATGCTAATTGTGTTTATGGTGGTAATTTCTTGTTTGTTTTCAATCTCCACAACATCTTTTACATAACTACTCATACTATACCTTGGATAAAGCCTTAAAACTCTTCTGGTCTATATTATTACAATTTTAAATTGCCACAGCCCTTTCCTCATTTCCATCTGTTCTGCACATTGCTGAAAAAACAATTTTCCTTGAAGAAAATCTGACCATATCACTCTTTTATTCAATAAATTCTGGTGACTTCCTAATAAATTATATTTGTTTAGTTTCTGAAGCCCCTTACAACTTTGCTCCAACTTGTATTTCCAACCTCATTCCAATCTCATAATTTTTGAACCTCCACTTTGCAATTCTGCCAAACACTTCGTTCTTATCTCCTGTTTCGAAAACTTTGTACTAGCTATCCAGCATGCCTGAATTGTACTTCCTCCTCACCCCTGACTTTTAGAATCCCTTTCAATTTCAAAAACATCATCATTTGCCTGATGTTTGTCCTGGTATCCTTAAGTACTGGTGCCCTTTTTCTCAAATTACTTTATATATTTTTATATTACTTTATATAATTTAGTATTAATTTTAAGTTATTATTTTAAAATAATTTTCTTCATGTGTAGATGTGTTTATATAGAGGCATGAGTATGTCATATGAAGATAGATAGATAGGTGATATATATACATATATGTGTGCATAAACATATAATATATACATATGTGTGTTTGTCTTTGATGCCTATTAAGGTAAAAGCTCATTGAGAGCAAAAATTATTTCATTCATGTTACTTGTATCCCCAGTGTCTATAGATAGCATAGTGTCTAGCACATAACTAATGGCTGATGATTGAATAATGTCTTTTTTTAACATTAACCAAAATAAAAGAAGTTGTGGTGGATCAAATGGAACATTAAATTGAAAACACTGCATTTAAGGTACAATGTTAATGTCTTATACAGGATTTATATATAGTTTTTACAAGTTTGTTTAAAGAAATCTAAGTTCATGAAAACTACAAATCTGGTAGAGTAACTATAGTATTTTATGTTCAATTAAGAAGCAAAAACTAAATAGTGCTTTTCCTCATTGGACATCAGGATGATATAGCAGCAAAACAGCAAAAATCTCTCTCCATCTCTTTAACAGAAACCATTATAGTTTTATAGGGCTTTCTTAACGTATATTATATATATATATATAATGTACATATGTACATATGTACATATATAAAATGTATATATATATGTACAAGTAGTATTTAATTTTTAAGAAAGGTTTTTTAAAGGAATGCATCTAATAGTGTGTAAGCATTGTTGTTACATTATGTATTCCTAAATGCTTTTGCATCGAAACTCTAAAGTTGTATCCTGATTCATCTTAATGGCTTGGAAGTGACCTTGAGTTCTTAAAAGCTATACCAGTGAACCACAAGAATTTTTAAAGTGTTAGGAGGTCTTGCTATGCTTAAATGGTTTCAGTGATACCCTCTCTAAAACACAATCTTCTTTCTGAAAACAAACTTAGTTAAGTGTGGACAAGCCACTATCTATAAGTAGATAGATAGCAATAAGAAAGATTTAGTTTTAACTGGCCTCAAGTACTTACTAATTATGTTACCCTGGGTAAAATACTTCATCTCTGTCTGACTCATTTTATTAATTTTTAAATGGGAATCATAATAGTGAGCATTACTCAGGGTTGTGAGAATAAAATGAAACATCCGTAAAATACTTTGTAAAATTAGAACACTATATCAGTGCTACCTCTATTATTATTATTATTAAAACTAAATGAAAGTAGTTTCTTATCGCCATAACACCATGAAAATAAGTGTCCTGTTCCGTTTCCTTCAGTCTGCGGTGGTGGTGACAGAGCAACAGAAAAAGGAGTCAAAAATTTGACTTTCAGATTACCTATAAACTTTAAATTTGCTTTTGGTTGCTTTCAATATGACATTCTTATCCAGTGAATAATGTTAATAGAGAAGCAGAACTGTATCAATCTTGACATTCTTAGTTGAATTGAGCCAGAGGGAAGAAGGAAGTTGTCTTTAAATGGAAGAATAATTCAAAGGTTTTCCTTGGAGAGAAAAATAAAGGAATTGGTGGCATTAGTTTTATTAAGCATCTAAAGACAACAGAAATAAAACATTCTGAGACATTTAGTTATATTACTTGGCAATGTCTGTAGTAAGTATTTATAAATGACTCCCACAGACTGTGGGAAGCAGAATAATTATTTTTAAAAATTCTTAATTCTTAAAATTTCTAAGAGTTCAAATTAAATATTCAGTGATTTTAATACCCAAGTAGGAACACAACACACACACACACACACACACACACACACACCATATCTACATATGTTTATAGATATAGATATACATATATACATACATACATATAATATGTGGAAAACCAAAGGAGAATGAGAGTGAATAAAAGTTTATAGATTATAAAGAAAATTTTGGCAGATGATATGAAAATAGAAATGGTGAGGAATATAAAATGATTACATAAAGAATACTTTAATGAAGGAAATAATAGGCACTCAGAGCAAAAAACATTATCAAAATAAAATTTATTATGTATTAGCTGATGGGAAATGATTCATTGTTGATTTGTGCATCTTTCCTAAATCAAATTTCCTATGTAGCATCATTTCTGTGACATGCTAGAACAAAGATAAAAATTAGTTCAAAGCTGGAAGAAAGAATAAAAATGTGAAAAATACATGGTGTTCAAATTCAAAACACTCCTGACAAACTCAAATAAATTTTGGAAGATAAATGAAAAAAATAAAAATAATGGCTCACATTTATACTATGCTTTAAATTTTGAAAACTGCTCCATTTATATTTTAATTCTTATAACAACCCTGTGCATTTCTGATATCATAGTTCATATACTATATAATATAACATAATCTATATTATATAGTATAGTATGAGTAAATTGAGACTAAGGACAGTTAATGATTTACTCCACGTCACTCAATAAATATCAGGCACCTCAGGCAAGAGTCAAACACCAATCTTTCTGACTTTAAATCCAAAAGATCCACTGCCCCTGCCCCTTCCCCTGCAGAGAAGACTTAGAAATCATCTATAAAGATTTCATACATTAATTTTTATCAATATAAATTAATTACCACAATAAGGAGGCAAAAGACTAATGCTGCCTTAGTCAGTGAACATTTGACTTACTCAAAAATCAGAGAAAATATGATAGTCAAAGACAATATAGAATGTATATAACATGTTATAAAGATTGTTACAAATAATATCACCTTTACCTATCAGATTGTTGCAGAAGGAGGAACTTATGACTAAAGAAGAACTAGAGAACATTATGAAAGGCAAAATGAAAAACTTTAATTAAATTAAATTAAAAGTTTTTTCACAAACAAAACCAACAGAAACTAGATTGAAGGGGAAGTACAAAACAGTATTTCTGATAAAGGTCTTGTTTCTAAAATATATAAAGAATTGTATCAAATTTGTGAGAGTACAAGTCATTCCCCAATTGATAAATGATCAAAGGATATGACAATTATCAGATGATGAAATTAAAGCCACCTATATTCCTACTGAAAAAAAATTGCTCTAAATCATTATCAATTAGAGAAATGCAAATTAAAACAACTCTGAGGTACCACCTCACGCCTCTCACATTGGAAAAGATAGTGATGAATGTTGGAGGGGATATGGAAAGACTGGGACACTAATGCATTGTTGGTGGAGTCCTGAAATGATACAACCATTCTGGAGACCAATTTGGAACTATGCCCAAAGGGCTATAAAACTGGGCATACCCTTTTACTCAGCAGTGCCACTAATGGGTTCGTATCCCAAGGAATTCATAAAGGAGGGGAAAGGACCCTCATGTACAAAAATGTTTGTAACAGCTCTTTTTGTGATAGCAAAGACTTGGAAAAGGAGTGGATGCCCATCAATTGGGGAATGGCTGAATAAGCTATGATACCCAAAGGTAATGGGATATTATTGTTTTATTTAAAAATGATTAACAAACTTATTTTAGCAAGACCTGGAAAGATTTACATGAATTGTTGCTTAGTGAAACAAACATAACTAGGGATACATGGTACACAATAACAGCAAGAATATGTCATGATCAACTATGAAAGACTTTGTTCTTTTCAGTGGTTCAGTGATTCAGGGCAATCCCAATAGATTTTGAATACAAAATGGCATCAACATCCAGAAAAAGAAGCATGGAGATTGAATGTAAATCAACACATGCTATGTTCATTTTTTTTTAATTTTTCTTCTCTGCTATGGTTTTTTCTTGTGTTCTGATTTTTTTCTCCCAACATGTTTCATAAAGCAATATGTACTAAAAATTAAACAATAAAATAAAAATTGTGAGATCATGGAAAAAAAATAAGAGAATTAAACTTAAGCCCCTCACCCATATTTCAAAAAAAATTCAGAAATAAGGAGTTGTAGGTAAAATCAGATTAAAGAAACCTTAAAAAGATACCCAAGTAAACAAAATTATCCCAAGAACACTAAAAGATAAACATAGAAGGATAATAAACAAAACAGAGCTCAAAAACTTTTGCAATCACTGTTTTACAAGAAACATTTTTCTACAATCAATGACAATAGAACCATTGTGCATGGACCCTAAAAGGATAGTACTAAATCTTCTTATAGAGGAGATCTAAAGCAAAAAATATGGAGAAATTAAAATAGAAGTTTGTTCTATAATCAAGACTATTGTGAAGACACTGAAGAATCATTTCAAAAGTTGACTGAAGGATAAGATTAAAAAAGCTTGAAAAAAATTCTAAACTTTACTAATACCTTAAAAAACATTCAACTGTCATTAATCTATATGCCCACTTTACACTACTCTGTACAAACACCAAGGATCTGCTCAGATCAGGGAAGTATCAGGAAGTAAACAGATCTTTGTCTTTAACATAACACAACTGACTGAACAGTGTAGAAATATCACCATGCTTAATGTTTTTTGATTATTTTTTTTAAAAGAATTGATTGTAAAACAAAGCACCTCCTCAAAGATTCTAAAAGATGTGCCTGTCAGCCACACACCAAAATTATTTAAAATTTCTTTAATATTATGTTGTAAAGATAACCTTGATCAATCACTCTGAAAACAAAAGTCAGATAAAGCACAATGAGGGGAAACATGTGTTTACAAAACATGTTGTATATTATCATATAGGAATTCCAATGCAAAGTCAAATGGTTCCATATGAATGGTGAAATTCTCCAAATCCTTTTTTTTTTTTTTTGCAGATGTAACTGTACTTATTGTAAAAAGCCCTAGAACATGCAGAATTTTGTGGAAGAGATCTAAAATCATTTTTTAAAGTTGGCTCTAACCATTCACAAAGGACTATGATCCATGTATTACCTTTATCTATTGTGTCCATCCAATGTTATGCATTAAGATGGAAAATCTTCAGAGTTTATTTATTAATATTTGTATTTTCATATTAAAATATTAATTGATCATGAATTGGACCCATAATAAAACAGGAGGAGGGTTTCCAATTTTCCCAGAAGTTTTGTCAAATAGTGAATTCTTATCCCAAAAGATGGGACTTTTTGGTTTATCAAATACTAGAATGTTATAGTCACTGGTTATTTTGCTCTGTGAGGCTAACCTATTCCACTGATCAACTAGTCTATTTCTTAGGCAGTACCAAATGGTTTTGATGACCACTGTTTATAATATAGTTTTAGATGTAGTACACTCAGGCCACCTCCATTTGCTTTTCTCTTCATTAATTGTTTTGAAATTATTGACCTTTTGTTCTTCCAGATGAATTTTGTTGTTATTTTTTCTAGTTCAATATAATAGTTTCTTGGGAATTTGATTGGTATAGCACTAAATAAATAGATTAGTGTAGGGAGCACTCTCATCTTTATTATGCTTGTTCAACCTATCCAAGAGCACTTGATATTGTTCCAATTGCTTAGATCTGACTTTATTTATGTGGAAAGTGTTTTGTAGTTTTGCTTATATAGTTCCTGAATTTCCCTTGGTAGATAAATTTCCAACATTATATATTATCAACAGTTGTTTTAAATGGAATTTCTCTTTGTATCGCTTGCTGTTGAGTTTTGTTAGAGAATGCTGATGATTTATGTGGATTTATTTTGTATCCTGCAACTTTGCTAAAATTGTAGATTATGTCTAATAGCTAGATGATTCTCTAGTGTTCTCTAAGTATACCATCATATCATCTGCAAAGAGTATTAATTTGGTTTCCTCATTAATTACTCTAATTCCTTTGATCTCTTTTTCTTCTCTTATTGCTGAGGCTAACATTTCTAATACAATAATGAATAGCAATGGTGATAATGGGTAACCTTGTTTCACCTCTGATCTTATTGGGTAGGTTGTAGTTTATTCCCATTACATATGATGTTTGCTGATAGTTTTAAATAGATGCTACTGACTATTTTAAGGAAATGTCCTTTTATTTCTATATTCACTAGTGTTTAATAAAAATGGGTGTTAGATTGTATTAAAAGCTTTTTCTGCATCTTTTGAGATAATCATATGGTTTTTGTTAATTTGGTTATTGATATGGTCAATTATGCTAATAATTTTTCTAATATTGAACCAGCCCTGCATTACTGGTATAAATCCTACTTGGTTGTGATGTATTATCTTGGGAATGATTATCTGTAATCTCTTTGCTAATATTTTGTTTAAAATTTTTGCATCAATATTCATTAGGAAGACTGGTCTATAATTTGCTTTCTCTGTTTTTGTCCTTCCTGGTTTAGGTATCAGTACCGTGTGTGTGTCATAGAAGGAATTTGGTAGGACTCCTTCATTCCCTATTTTTTCGAATAGTTTCTATAATATTTGGAGTTAATTGTTCTTTAAATGTTTGGTAGAATTCACATGTGAATCTATTTGGTCCTGGGGTTTTTTATCTTAGGAACTTGATTAGTAGCTTGTTCTATTCCTTTTTTCTAAAATGGGACTACTTAAGTAATTTTTATCCTCTTTGGTAAATCTGGCCAATCTATATTTTTGGAGGTATTAATAAAATATTTGGAGACTTTAATAAAAAAAATAGAACAGAAAAAAGCAGGAGGAGGGTGAGAAAAATTGGATAGTTTTCAGGAAATTGCAAAGCTCTTTTAATGATTTTAGACTCTGACTATATTCAAAGACCCATTTTTAATACAATCTTTATTGAGGCTGATCCTTTCATCTTTCTTTTTTTAAAGCTTTTTATTTACAAAGTATATGCATGGATAATTTTTCCAACATTGACTCTTGCATAACCTTTTTTTCCCTAAATTTTCCCCTCCTTCTCCCCACTCCCTCCCCTAGCTGGCAGGTAGTCCAATAAATATTAAATATATTGAAATACATGTTAGATCCAATATATGTATACACATTAATACAGTTATCTTGTTGCATAATAAAAATCAGAGCTAGAAAGAATAAAAATAAAAAACTGAGAAAGAAAAGAAAATACAAGCAAATAACAACAAAGAAAGTGAGAGTACTATGCTGTGTTACACACTCTGTTCCCATGGTTCTCTTTCTGGATGTAGATGGCTCTCTTCATCACTGCACAAGTGGAACTGGTTTGAATCATCTCAATGTTAAGAGAGCCAGGTCCACAGAATTGATCTTCAGATAGTCTTCTTATTGCTGTATATAGTGATCTCCTGGTTCTGCTCATTTGACTTTGTATCAGTTCATATAGACCTCTCCTACTCTGAAATCATCCTGATGGTTGTTTCTTACAGAACAATAGCATTCCATAACATTCATATACCATAATTTATTCAGTCATTCTCTAATTGATGGGCATCCACTCAGTTTCCAGTTTTATTCCACTACAAAGAGGGCTGCCACAAACATTTGTGCACATTTAGGTCCCTTTCCCTCCTTTAAAACCTCTTTGGGATACAATCCCAGTAGAAACACTCCTGTATCAAAGAGTATGCACAGTTTGATAACTTTATTAGCATAATTCCAAACTGTTCTCCAGAATTGTTGGATCCATTCATATTTCTACTAACAATATATCAGTGTCCCAGTTTTCCCACATCCCCTCCAACATTTTTCCTTTCATCTTAGCCAATCTAATAGGTGTGTAATAGTATCTCAGAGTTTTCTTTATTTGCATTTCTCTGATGAATAGTGATTTGGAGCACTTTTTCATGTGGCTAAATAGTTTCAATTTCTTCATCTGAAAATTGTCTATTCATATCCTTTGACCATTTGTCAAATGGGGAATGGCTTGAATTCTTATAAAGTTGAGTCAATGTTCTATATATTTTAGAAATGAGGCCTTTATTAGATCATTTGGATATAAAAATGCTTTTTTTTTCCAGTTTATTGCTTCCCTTCTAATCTTGCCTGCATTAGTTTTGTTTGTACAAAAACTTTTTAACTTAATATAATCAAAATTATCTATTTTATGATCAATAATGATCTCTAGTTCTTCTTTGGTCACAAATTCTTTCCTCTTCCACAAATCTGAGCGGCAAACTATCCTATATTCTTCTAATTTGTTTAAAATATCATTCTTTATGTCTAGATTATGAACCCATTTTTGACTTTATCTTGGTATTGATCCTTTCATTTTTCTAAAAAATGTACTGCAGAATCTGTATAGCAGATTTCTTATAAAGAAATCCATGATGCTATTATGCAGTTCTTACATAGGTTTACAATTTTTCTTTAGCATGATAGTGTGCTCTTATCTCAAATAGCCAGAGCATGGTTACAAGAGGAATATTTGATTTATATTTTTATCACAAGATATAATTTTAGAGCAATACAAATAAATCATAGCTTATTTATCAAAATATCAGGATTGTTTTCATAACTTTATAGAATCATTTCAAGCAAAATAGATAATCCTGTGCTCAATTTGTTCCTCTCCTTGCTTTGGTATTTGGTTAAATAAGCTTTGCCACTTACTATGTGAATCACAAATTCTGAAAACCTCAGTTTTTCTATGTTTTATTTAAAGAACATTGTTTTACCTAAACTGTTTTACCTAAAAAAAAGCTGAGCTAGATGAATGATCTCTGAGGTCCAATTTAACTCTAAACTTATGGTTTGTTGAAGATATGTCAACAAATAATAATTTCCATTAAATTAGAGTATTGTCTTATTAATATTACTTATGGACACAATGATGACAAACTTTTCAGAACAAAAGAAAACTATGAAAAGTTTGTTTTGTTTTGTTTTGTTTTCCTGAAAGTTGAGCTTTAAAAGAAAAAAAATTAACTATGGGTATTGGACAAAATTAATGTAGGCATACAGAAATAGAAAATTAATGAAGGTGTATAAATTAGAGAAGATAATAGAGACATACAAGTTAGAATCATTATACCTCAATAGCTAAGGGAGCCAGATTTTTACAATATTGTGACTAAAAGGTAAAATATTAATGGTTCATTGATTCTAACTAAGAGCACAAGTACTTCCATTGTTCTGAAGAAAGCATATTCTTTTATGGCCAAGAAATCAAGCATACTTTTGATGTAAATTGTGTCCCCTTTAATCTTTAGGGGTAACCCTGATATAAACTATATCCCCTTTGGGGGGAAGGGTGCTCCTGACTTTCAAACCCTCCTGACCTCTGGAATTTCATCATGTACACACACTCATCAGCACATACACACTAGATTGGTGACCCACTGTATTATTTGTGACCAAAAAAAAATTACATATTTTGAAAGGAAGCAATTTTTTGGTAAGGAATAGGTAAGACTTCACATGATCTTAAGTTGAAAAAAGAAAAGAATATAAATTATTTTACTCTGATACATGTAATTCTAGTGATATTTTAATATGTACAGGGAAAATCTTTTCAATGCTTAGTGTAATAAAGTGACTTTCTAATCCTTTCGAAGAAGAAATATAACAGATAATTCTGTCAAAGAGATAAAAGTAATGTGATTCATAGATGAAGCAGACCTCATCCATAAACAAAACTTTAGTTGTAGGTCAGGAAATTTGAGGGTGAAGCTAGAAATAACTATAATTATCATATTCTTATTTGAATCAATTATATTTTCCACAATTATGCTGTTAGACTTCTTCAAAATATAAATAATACAACAATAAGAGAGGAATGAACTAATTATTTTATAAAATTACAAGATAAAGCTCTATAATTTGGTCTATAAATTCATAAATTTAGCACTAGAAGGAAACATGAATGCCCTCTAGTTCAAATTACTCATTTTATACATGAAGACCCTAAACGAAGATAGGTAATAAAATTTGCCCAAAGTCAAAATGATACTAAATGGCAAATATACATTTAAACCAAGATTGTCTTATTTCAAATCTGGCCCACTTTACCCCACACCATGATGGATGAATTGATATATCTATAATCCCAGAGAATTGGAAATTAGAGAACATGAAACTTAATAAATTTTATAGTTAGGTAGATTAATGTCTATGCAGCCCAAAACTCTTTCTATGTCTATGGTACTATTTGTGGAAGGATAAGCACCACAAAAACAGAGAGCCTATCATAACATATCTTGTTTATAGTGTTTAGACAGCATTTTGTCCTTGGCCAATTCTCAAAAAAATTAATGAATGAATAAAAAACTTCTTTAATTTTTCTTAATTATTAGTCTATTATACAAGAATTTTTCCAAGCTCTTTGTCCAATGAACTCTGTCTTTCCAGAAATTATCTTTTTCAAGATAATAAAATTCTCAAGTTTACTACCCTCTATGTGGAATCCAGAAAACACAGAACTTTTGTCTGTTTCTGAGATTCACAATTAGTTGTTTGGGAAAATCAGTTATTCAAATAAATAATGACAAAAAATGGTTAATTAAAACATGTAGCCTAGATGTAGCATGGAACTCTACCCCACTCATAGTCTGTAAATTAGCTCGAATACTTCCAACATGCCCTCATACCATCAAAGGATAGTATGCCACATTGATATAACTTGAACTCTCAAACTCACAGTTCCCAAGACCCTGAAAATAACCATGATGTAGGGAAGATATCATCTTGTTGATGGAGCAGGAGATATATGAAAGATATGTGAGTGATATAAGATGAGGAAAAATAAAAGAGAGAACTGTGGATAAGTTTCCTCGATGTTTTCAATGGTATGAGGCAAGGTTCCCAGATAAGATGTTAGGAGAAGGAGAGTACTGAGGAAGGATAAAAAAGTTTGAAAATCCTCAGGTGAATGTAATAATGGATTGGTTAAGTAAGGTTATGTGAAAAGGATTGTCTTACCCCCTTGAGATCAAATAACATAAAACTGCAGAAAATGGAGACAGGATAGTTTTGTAATTTTTTTACAGGGTTGTCCAAGAGCATCTGTATAGGAAGAGAAGTAATGAATAATGGGAGTAATCTAAGGCTTAGATTTAGGATAAAGCAACAAGGGATGCAAAAGTGTAGAGTGTAACTGATTCATGAAGATGAAAGACAAGAGCAAAGCAAGAATATGGGTGACAGATTAGGAAAGAACTGAGAGATTGAGAGACTGGCTGTTGTGATGAGTACAAAGAATAAAGTTTGGAATTACAAGGCAAAAAGAAAGATGAAATAACAGATTGTGATCATATAAAGGATTTTCAGAATTTGTGAACACTGAAGTGGAACATTTGTGGATAATGGAATCATCAACAACTAAAAAATCAAGATGATTATTATTTATGGTAAGGATGAACAGGATTTGAAATTGTCAGACTGAGGGAAAGATGAAAAGACAAGTGATCAGATAAGTGAATGTCTGTGTCAGGTATAAGCCCAACAGTCCTTAGATAATGTTCCCAAGGTCGCCAAATAGTTATTTGACTTATAATTTTGTCAGTTACAAACTTTAACATTGTAAAAAAGAGTTACATATAAAAGGACTGCAATTTTGCAGGCATGATCATTTAAATAATTTGTATTCCTTTAAACATGGTTCTTTGATACATTTATTTGAGGGGAAGCTTTCTATATGGTCCTTAGAAGAATCTGTCTTCAATATTTTATCCAAGAAGTTGCTTCATTACAAGTTGTTTTTCATCATTTTTTCCTTTACACAAATGTCCTATCACAATTAAATTATTAAAAGAGCAGAACCTTATACCTTATACCTTAACAGGTAAACAGCAGGAGACAATCAGGGGAACCTTATTGAGCTGGTTAAGAAACTTTTTTTTTTCAAAATATAGGTAGGTAAAGAAATTATCAATCATTTCAAAATTCTTTGAGTATGATCTTACTGGCTAAAATTGAGTAGCTCCTAGATGCTAGATTTTTTCCCATTTCTCATTCTAAGCTTCCATCTCTTTCTGCATGAAGTAAATATTCTGGGGTCGAATTGTCAAAGTACAAGTATAGTGACAACATCTCTGCATTATCAAACCATGAATCTTGATATTTCATTAACTCTCACTTTCAGCTACTCAGAAATACCTTGGAACTCCCCTTTCTATGAATTATATCACTTTTTCTTTAATCAATTATTCAAATGATCATCTTCTTTCTTTTTCTAAATTCAAGTCTTCTGATATAATTTCTACACCCAAGAATAAGGAACCCAAGAAATTCCTTCATCATGAATCTTCTTCCAAACAACAATAAATTTCTTGGTCTGCCATTAAACATTTGAAACCATGCTAGAAAACTTCCACTAAGGACAATATAAAATACATTTATTATACTTTTGGTATTTTAATAGCTTGGTTCATTTGACTTGGAGTTAAAAAGACATGGGTTAAATTCTTTCCTCAGATATTTACCAGTTGTGTGGTTCTGGCCAAGTTACTTTACTTTTCAATTTGCTTCCATATCTGTAAAATGGAGATAGCAACTAACATCTATTTCACTGGATTGCTTTGAAAATAGTCAGGAGCATCTATTTAAAACCATCAACTGGAACCACTCTTGATAAAATCAGAGGTGAAACAAGGTTGCCCACTATCACCATTACTATTCAATATTGTATTAGAAATGCTAGCTTTGGCAATAAGAGAAGAAAAAGATTAAAGGAAATAGAGTAAGTAATGAGGAAACCAAATTATCACTTTTTGCAGATGATATGGTATACTTAGAGAACCCTAGAAAAATCAACTAAAAACAATTAGAAATAATCCACAAGTTTAGCAAAGTTGCAGGATACCAAATAAATCTACATAAATCATCAGCACTTTTATACATCATTAACAAAACTCAACAGCAAGAGATACAAAGAGAAATTCAATTTAAAATTACTGCCAATAGTAAAAAATATTTAGAAATCTATTTGCCAAGGGAAAGTCAGGAACTATATGAGCAAAACTACAAAAAACTTTCCTCGCAAATAAAGTCAGATCTAAACAATTGTAAGAATATTAAGTGCTCTTGGAAAGGTTGAGCGAATATAATAAAGATGACAATATTACCTAAACTAATCTACTTACTTAACGCTATACCAATCAAACTCCCAAGAAACTATTTTAATGACCTGGAAATAATAACAAAATATATCTGGAGGAAAAAAAGGTAAAGAATTTTAAGGGAATTAATTAAACAAAAAAGCAAATGAAGGTGGCCTACCAGATTTAAAACTATATTATACAACAGAGAGCATCAAAGTCATTTGGTACTGGCTAAGAAATAGAGCAGTTGATCAGTGCAATAGGCACTGCAACAGAACAAAATAGTCAATGACTATAGCAATCTATTGTTTGACAAAGACACCAGCTTTTGGGATAAGGATTTACTATTTGACAAAAACTGCTGGGAAAATTGGAAACTAGTATGGCAGGAAGTAGGCATTGACCCAAAGATAACACTGTTTACCAATAAAAAGTCAAAATGGATTCATGATCTAGATATAAAGAATGATATTATAAACAAATTAGAAGAGTATACAATAGTTTACCTCTCAGATCTGTGGAGGAGGAAGGAATTTGTGACCAAAGAAGAATTAGAGATCATTATTGATCACAAAATAGATAATTTTGATCATAGTAAATCAAAAAGGTTTTTGTACAAGCAAAATTAATGCAGACAAGATTAGAAGAGAAGCAATAAACTGGGGAAACATTTTTACATCCAAAGGTTATGATAAAGGTCCCAGTTCTAAAATATATAGAGAATTGATTCAACTTTATAAGAATTCAAGTCATTCTCCAAATGATAAATGATCAAAGGATATGAACAGATAATTTTCAGATGAAGAAATTGAAACTATTAGTAGTCATATGAAAAGGTGCTCCAAATCACTATTGATCAGAGAAATGCAAATTAAGAAAACTATGAGATACCATTATATATCTCTCAGATTGGCTAAGATGACAGGAAAAGATAATGATGAATGTTGAAGGGGATATGGGAAAACTGGGACACTGATACCTTGTTGGTGGAACTGTGAATGGATCCAACCATTCTGGAGAGTAATTTAGAGCTATGCTCACAAAGCTTTCAAACTCACTTATTCTTTGACCCAGCAATGTTTCCATTGGATCTATATCCCAAAGAGATCTTAAAGGAGAGAAAGGGACCCATATGTGCAGAAATGTTTGTGGCAACCCTTTTTGTGGTGGCAAGAAACTGGAAACTGAGTGGGTGCCCATAATTGGAAAATGGCTGACTAAGTTATGATATATTAATGTTGTGGAATGTTATTGTTCTATAAGAAACGATCAGCAGGATGATTTCAGAAAAGCCTGAAGAGATTTTCATGAACTGACACTAAGTGAAATGAGCAGAACCAGGAGATCATTATACACTGCAGCAAGAAGACTATATGATGATCAATTCTGATGGACGTGCTCTCTTCAACAATGAGATGAATCAAACCAATTCCAATTGTTCAGTGATTAAGACAGCCATCCACTCCAAGGAGAGGACCATGGGAGCTGAGTATGGACCACAACATATAATTCTCATTCTTTCTGTTTTTGTTTGCTTGCATTTTGTTTTCTTTCCCAGGTTTTTTTTTTCCTTATTGATCCAATTTTTCTTGTGCAGCAAGATAACTATAAATATGTATGTATGTGTGTGTGTGATTTAACATACATTTTAACACATTTAACATGTATAAGAGTACCTGCAATCTAGGGGAGGGGATGGCAGGAAGGAGAGGATAATTTGGAACAGAAGATTTTTCAAGGGTCAATGTTGGAAATTACCCATGCATATATTTTGTAAATAAAAAGCTTTAATAAAAAAATTAAATTTAAAAAATTTTAAAAAGAATTGCAGAACAAGTTCATATTTAGCCTATACATGATCAATATATTTTCCCATTCTTTATCTTTCCAGAATTCATTTATTCTCTCATTATTTGTCACAGGAGGACCATGATGTCAAACAACTTATATGAGTAAAACTGTCCCACAAACTGGAATTGGTCATTTGAATGACTCCTTCCTTTTTTCCTTCTTTTTTCTTTCTTCCTCCCTCCCTCCCTTCTTTCCTTCCTTTCTTCTCTTCCCCCTTATTTCCCTTCTTCTTTCTTTCTTTTTCCTCCTTTTGTCCACATAGTGTATCATACCCTTATCTATAGAATAGGTGCATTCTCAGTCAAACTGAGACTTGTTGAAGACCTTAGTTTAAAAAGGCCAAAGTCTCCCACAGCATCCAGGGACATCTAAAGTCCTCTTGATCTATATCTAGCCACAGGACTCAGAAGACTGTGGAGGAGAATATGAAGCAGGTGAGGCAAGTGAGGCAAGTGATGACCTTGCCCAGCCCTCCCTCACTTAAGTCCTCACTTGCATGTCATGGCATCACCTTCCTAATCTCATGGTCCTCTTTGAGAACAATGGACAAACAACAACAACAACAGCAACTTGTCACAATGAAAACACAGATTTACTAAATGTCACTACCAATAGATTCAGTGTTACTGGTTTCCATTTCTATCTAATTAGTCAGATCATTAGCTCAACTTGATCACTTGTTTTTTTTTTTTTTTTTCTGTAGGCTATCATAAGTAAATTAAGCCACTTATATTTTTGCCCACTATATTTATGATAAAATATATTTGATATCTTTGACCTTATAAATTATATTTTGTGCATCTGAATCTTTCACCCAAAACCTTGTATGGAGTTAAATTGCCACTTGATATTATAGAAAGGTTTTGCACTTTCCAGAACACAAGTTACAAATATACAAAATCTCACTTTATACGATAGATGTGCTCCTCATAGTTTGTACATAAATGAAACTTTTTAAAAAATAATATAGAATTGAATCTTCTGTGGAGCAATTTATCTGTCCATAATTTATTTACTTTGTAAATTCAGGTAATTTTCTACACCCACTGCCAACTTACAGATTTCCTCTCCTTTGTTAATGTTTTCCCCTTTCCCTCCAATGTAAAGTCCAGGCTAGCTCCCTGGAGGCCCCAGGAACAGCCAGAGTCAGGATAAGTAAAAGTCCTTGGTCTTTAGGGGGAGAAGTGAAGGACACAGACAAAATTGCCACAAGGTTCCTGGATTTTTGAGTCCAAAATTGCCACCTCTCTCCTCTACATCCTGCAGGTCAAGTGCAGTTCTCTTGCCTCTCTCATCCCACCCTCTAATCCTTACCTATAATTCTCTTAACCCCAAACATTGAGTGAGCATTAACTGTGAGAAGAGCAATTCCAAACATACACTACTAGAGTCATTATCTTATTTTGAATAGGTAATTAGTCTTAAGTGCTCAGTTGTCTGATTCTAGTGCACATATTCAGAGTTTCAACCCTTTAAACTCCAACAAATTATTTTACATTTATTTTTCATAAAAGACAGTTTAGATTGAAGTAAATAGAAAGCCAAATTTGGAGCATACTTCTACATGATCTATCTCTGTTACATATTCTCTGTTTGACCCCAGGAAATTCCTTTAGCCTCTGAGTTTTATACTGAAATTTCTAAACCTATAAATTGCAAATAATGTAACAATCCACACAATTTGATGAAACTCCTTCATCTAGGAACTCTCTATAATGATGAAATCGTAAAATCAATTTCCATTCCTATTTTATATTATATGTGAATAAACATATATGTAAATGTACATAGATGTGTATGTAATTGTAAAAAGATATGCATTATGTGCACTGGGTTATTCACTTATTTGAATACATTATGCTTTATCAATTAGAGAATATAAACTCATAGACTTTTAGTAAATGCTTGTTACATTGATTGAATCAGTTCATTTACTAAGGACCAATAAAAGATGAAAAAGAAATTAAAGGAATTAAAATCAGTAATGAGAAAACAAAACTATTACTCCTTGTAGATATGATAGCATGCTTAGAAAATTTTAGAAAATCAACTAAAAAACTACGTGACATAATTGAGAACTTTAGCAAAGTTGCCAGATATACAATAAACCCACATAAATCATTAGCATTCCTATATATGGCCAACAAAGTGCAGCAAGAGAAAGAAAGAGAAATTCGATTTAAAACTACTGTACACCATATAAAATACTTGGCAGTCTACCTGCCAAAGTAAGCTCAAAAACTATCTGAATACAACTACAAAAAGTCTATACAAAGTCATATCCAAATCATTGGAAAAATATAAGTTGTTCATAGTATGGCCATGCCAACATAATAAAAATGACATATATACATAAATTAATTTTCTTATTTATTGCCAATACCAATAAAGCTATGATTTGCCAATGATCCATACATACCATCTTCTATACTAAGACATCTCCCCACTAGTACAAAAATCACTATGGAAAAATGTGCATTAAATTTAATTCCCTGTGCATTTATATAGGTGCCTGTTATGTAAAATGAACTGTATTAGGTGTTGGAGATACTAAAATAAGCAAAAATATAGACCTTATCTTTAAGGAACAACTAAGAATATATAAAGCATCTCTGTCCTCAGAAAAGAAGAGGAAGAGCTATGAAAATCAAAAACAACTTGAAGGATTTGACCCTCATGGAGGAGCTCTGCCCAAAAGTATGTGTACATTTTTATATTTCCTTCTAGCTTATTATGCTTTCCAAATCTCTACTGAAAAGAATTCCATCTCAGTTAATGCATTTAGGGTTATAAATTTTACTGGGAGTATTAAAGCATGTGTGTGTATGTATTTTGTGTGTGTGTGTGTGTGTGTGTGTGTGTGTGTATCATCATTCAACATATTATTGTTAATTATCTTGCCAATTTTCTTGGATTTTTTTTTTGTCTCTGGACTTCAATGACTCTGGCAGATTGAGGCTGATAATTTTATACAGCACTGTTTCATTCAAAACCAATTCATGCATAAGCCAAGACATTACTTTATGATGTCATTGGTCCTCTTCAAGAATGAAATATGAACAAACTTCCTTAGCTTTGTATCATACTGGATAAAGTACTGTAATAGGAGTGAGGAAAATTTCAGTTCATCTTATATCTCAGACATTTACTAGATGTACACTAAACTGAGGAATTTTAGCCTTAGTTTCCTTATTTGTAAAGGGAAAGAGTTGTATTCATTGGTCTGTAAGGTCTCTAATAACTCTAAATCTATAATCCTATGATCAGGATACATGCACTGGAAATATAGGGGTAAGGAGAAGAATAAAGGAGAAAATGTTGAAACTCAGAACACTTTGGGTTTTAGAACAAACCTGGGAGAGGTTTACAATGAAGGCCCTAGGAATGCTTAAGGATACTAGATGCCTCAATTTTCATTAAAAAGTTCATTAGGAAAAGGTTGCCAAAGACAAATGTTTCCTAATTACAAATTTTGCTTAAAGCTTCCCCTATTCCAAGGGAAAGCAAGAGTATAGAAAAACCACACTGGGATATTCCTCTATAGCTTTCTCCTAACTCATGTATCTTTGATGGCAGCCATTTTTGGAAGTGACCTATTTTATGGTGATTTTCTGAAAATAGCACCCAAACAAATCTTTTGGTTTAAAATTATAAAGCATCTCAAATATCATCAAGTCAAATCCCCTCATTTCACAGATGAAGAAACAGAGAATTTATTTAGGCTGTCACTTATCATAAAAGTAGGAAATTGAATTCAAGACCTGACTCCCTAAGACAATAGAACTTTATGCAGTTATTTTCTTCCTTGATGCCTGCTGCTTTACTCTCCATGGCAAATCTTTAAAGACCATTTCTAAGTGGAGATAGGCCACTCACTGGGACCATGAAGTTTCACCCATAGCTGATAATTTTCTACCCTAAAGCTAAGCCTACCCTTTTCCAATGTTCATCCTCCTTTCCACCTCTCACTCTAAAAAAACATTATTTTTGCTTTTTAAAAAAATGTCAGTTGGTTGACCCATTATGCTATTCATCATTTATGACTCCACAGTCCCAATAAATTCCACTTCCCTACATATGTGTTTCTCTCCCATTGGAATATAAACTTCTAATGGGCAGAGACTACCTCTTTTGTATTTGTTTCCCCGGCACTTAGCAGAGTGCCTGGCACATAGTTAGCACTTAAAAGCTGCTAATTCATTCATTCTTTTATTCATTTATTTTTCTATTATATTGTGAGTTTTCTTATCTTTTCTGGTTCAAAATATAGCCAACATTTTTAGGATTTTCATATATATATATATATATAAATTTGAGAGGCTTTGATTTTCATTCAGTTCATTTTCCTCTGGATACACATTCCATTGAGGAATTGTTCTTCCCAGAATAATTTAGGTTTGTGATTATTCAGTCATTTCATTAATATCTAATACTTTGTGAACACATTTGGCATTTTCTTGGCAAAGATACTAGAGTCCATATTCTCCTCAGTTTATTTTACAGATGGGGAAACAGAAGGAAATAGGGTAGGTGACTTCTTCAGGTACACACAGCTAATGATTGTCTGAGGCCAGATTTGAAATTCAGGTCTTTCTGAATCTAGTCCAAGCACTCTATACACTGTACCACCTAACTGCCCCAGAATGTAGATATAAAAGAGAAAAAAAAATCTCTTACCATATAATATTAGCAGACAATATTTACCAGCCATAAAGGAAGTATTATTTTCTGTTACTTCCATAAACAAATAAAGATTAAATGTGAATTCTAAACAATCAAAAACTCACATTATTGTAGTGTCTTCTTATCAAGAACCCAATGGAGTTAGATAATGCAAGAATCGCTATTTCAACTTTATGGATAAGGAAATCATTCCTGGTGAATAGATATCACTTGCACATGATTAATAAATGATGGATCCATGACTTGAATAAAAATATTTCTACTTCAAATTCAGTGCTTTTCCTCCTACCTCAGAGGCCTGTAATTTGGATCCATAGATCCTCCAAGAAGTGTATGAATAGACTGAATGGAAATAATACTTGTTGGTTTATTGAAAGGAAATCACATCTTCCGTTTTTGAAAATCTTGCATGCTAAATGATAATGTATTAATTTTCTAAATGACT
This sequence comes from Sarcophilus harrisii, assembly GCF_902635505.1. NCBI lineage: Eukaryota > Metazoa > Chordata > Mammalia > Dasyuromorphia > Dasyuridae > Sarcophilus > Sarcophilus harrisii. Next base: position 271,383,426 of record NC_045428.1, read on the forward strand.
TCAACTTTTTGTTTTCACAGAATCATGGAATCTCAGAATCCACACTTTGAAAGCCATATGTTCAAAACTATAACTATACTAAAACTCCAACAATGTAACAAATAGTCATTTTGCCTTTGCTTGAAGATTTCTAATGAAGAATACATCATTATTTCCTGAGACATCCAAATGTACTTTAAAATAATTCTGAACATGTGTTTTTAAGGTGGGGTACATGAACTTTAGAAAAAATATTTTGACAATTTCATGAATGCTTTCCTTTGTCATCTTATATATTTTATGTGCTTAAAATATACAAAAAAGTCTTTTTATTATTTTCCAGAAGGTCCATGTTATAAGAAATGTTAAGAATTTTTGAACTATATCATTTCAACACACTCAAAAATTTTTGAGCTTTTTGGTGAACTTTAAATTGTATTACAATTTCTTGCAATTACATCATGTAGCATGAAATTAAGGACTGACTATTGAAATATGGGTTGATCTTAGAATGTTTATTGGAAAATATGAGTTTTAAGCTAAGTTTGGAAATATAAAAGTATCAAAATTGTCAGAGAAACAGAAAAAAATGGGAACTAACTACATAATGTATAAAGGGAAACAACAAGATTTTCTGGAATGAACCATTCATGGGAAAACAAGAAATTAACTACAAAGTAGGGGTATAAATCAAAAGAAATTTTGAAGGCTATGTATAACAGGTTAAATTTGATAAGATAAACTAAAAGGAAGCAATGCAATTTCTTCAGCAAAAGAATGGCTGAAGAATCATCACTAATGAACTACTTATTAGCAGAAAGAAGACGAAAAGTGTTGAAAACAATTGTGTCCTTAGAGAATCTTTGTGGGAATTGACACTTCTGTGTGAGGCCTTGAAAAAATAAATGATGTAGCTTCTTTTATCTCTAGGTTTTCAGGAATCTGTCATCAGTCAACAGCAGATGAGTACCAGTGTGTGGTCAAAAGGTAGGAAGTCCAGGATAAATACCTCAAGACTCATTAAGGAGCAAGCAGTACCTGGGCTCACAACTTAGTGAATAGGAATGACAGCAAGTTAATTCATTACAACGATTCAGAGAGAAAGTTAGTGGTAAAAGCTACAATTAAAAGACATGGCTGAGAATCTTGTCTCTAGCAAATGTAAAGGGAAAGGAAAATAATGCAATGACTGAGAAATAAAGTATAATATTTCTGTGTCTTATAGGCCCAAGTAATAGCTTTCCATTAAGAAAGTGCAGTACCCCTCTGAAAGTAGACTATAAATACCCTAAAGGAAAGCATCTCCATATTCTAGGATATCGGGAAGAATTAAGAAGAAATAAGACTTTTGCCTTCTTCACTGAGATTTCAGTCCTTGTCTAAGGATAAACTACTCAAAGGACTTATGAAGGCACTGTCTGCCTCTGGATAGCCATACTATTTTTCCCACACTCTGCTTTAAGACAAAATAGAGAATAGTTTCATGAGTGTGATTCAGAAATTCCTACAAGTTTTTATCAAGAAGTATGAATTGAACAAGTGCATCTGCTAAGATAAGTTTGTCACTTATGATGTAATTGTTTAGACTGCCATCTTGTTAGATGCAAATTTGAAAACATTTGAAGTTTGTTGCTATTGTTTCCTTACATTGAAAGCATAGGTTTAGTTTTGGCAGTTCTAATAAAAGGTAGTACTATAATTTCCAACAAGCAGCCTTACCTACATCCCTTACTAAGACAACCAATCTCATATGCTCATCTAAGTTTAGAAAGGGAAGAGAATAGTGACCATGAATAACCATCTGTTTGACAAGATTGTGTTCACAGGTGTCCCTACCCCTTCACTTCCTGGAGAGTCCCTCAAATTAGAAGTGATATTTGTGATCAACAGAAATAGCTTTCCTAATGTACTTACTACAGATAAAAGCACAAACACAATAACAACACCATCACCAAGACAAGGTCACCTGAAGAAAGAAGCTATCAGAGGTAATGTTTCAGAAAAGTTAAAAAACTCAAAGACGGATTATGGGAAATAGCAGTACAAGGTTTTTCAAGAATTTATTTGATAATTATCATTTCAACATTAAGATGTCAAAAAAGGAAGTATAGAAAAAGACAAATTGGTGGAGGGGCTAAGTATAATTTTAGAAGAGTATGGTATAAAGTTAGAATATTGGTGGAGATCTAATCAGTGAAGTACAGTGACCAAATTGTGATTGAAATATTAGCAAAACATATAAGTATAAGTATAAGTTGAGGGGTGTTCCATTCTTCAGCCTATAAACAGCATACTTTCCTATGTGAAAGAAAATTGCTTCTAATAATCTTTCAAGGTATCAATCTCTGGACTACCAATAGATCTTTACATTAATGTCAACACAACCAAAAATGATAGGCCTAGAGTACTGGTTTAACAAAGGACATCATATAGAATAGAAAATTCAATACAAAATTTGTAATGAGAACAAATATAAGGTCTTTGACGAATGCTATGAAGTTCAAAGAACCTGGTGAAAAGGCTGTTGAGAAGAAAGAATTTGAACTACATCAAAAAGAAAAGGAAAAATTCTTACTATATCAGAATATAGCAAAAACGTCAAAATTCATGTCTAGTAGTTTCCTAATCATCCAGTGCTGGAATCTTTACAAATTGTTAAGACATTGGAGTTGATAGAGACAATAATTATCTAATTTGGCATGGTTCAATATGATTGATTTGATCTTAGAAAGAGATATTTTGGGCCAGAACTTGAAACAAGGTACTAAGTACAACTGATAGAAAAGACGCTTGTGTTCACACCTTTAGAGAGCTCATAAGTCAAAATGAATTCCATTTGTTTCTGAAGAAAAAACCAGAACTAAACAAAAAATTTGATCTCCAAGAATAGAACTCAAGAGATGCAGAAAAGGATAAAATAACTCTTGAGAATTGTATTTCTGTTGTGGATATACAAAAGAATACATGTATAATTTGATTGTACTGATATAACATAAAAAGGGAAGTAGATATGGAAAAGGGATGATGGCAGAACAAGGTGGGAAGGAGGGATAAAAAGAGGCTGAAACCACATCCCACAAAGAGGCTAAGGCTTATCATATCTGAGGGAATTTAAGAGGGGAGGAACATTGTGTGGAATCTTACCTCATCGAGTTGGCTCAAAGAAAAATAATTGACATTTGTTTTAGAGAAAATTCCTCGCCCATTAAAACGGGGAGAGGAAAAGTGAAAAGAAAAAGAGTAATAAGGGAAGGAAGGGGAAAAGACTCAAAGGGGGGAGGGAGGGATCTAAAGAGGATAAGTATCGTGAACAAGAGGGGCTATAAGTTCTAAAGGGAAAGAGGGTTGGGGAGGCAAGAATAAGTAAAGCACAATCTGGGGTTATTAGGATGGCAGGAAATACAGATTTAGTAATTCTAACCGTAAATGTGAATGGGATGAACTCCCCATAAAAGAGAGAGGCAGATAGCAGACTGGATCAAAAGTCAGAACCCTACAATATGTTGTTTACAAGAACACATTTAAAGCAGGATCTATATAGAGTAAAAGTAAAAGGCTGGAGCAAAATCTATTATGCTTCAGGTGAAGTCAAAAAGCAGGTAGCCATCCTTATCTCAGATCAAGCAAAAGTAAAAATTGATCTAATTAAAAGAGAGAAGGAAGGTAACTACATCCGGCTAAAGGGAGCATAAACAACGAAGCAATATCAATATTAAACATATATGCACCAAGTGGTATGGCACTCAACTTCCTAAAGGAGAAGTTAAGAGAGTTCAAGAAGAAATAGACAACAAAACTGTAATAGTAGGAGATCTCAACCTGCACCTCAAAATTAGACAAATCAAACCACAAAACAAATAAGAAAGAAATTAAAGAAGTAAATGGAATATTAGAAAAATTAGGTATGTTGGATCTTTGGAGAAAATTGAATGAGATAGAAGGGAATATACTTTCTTCTCAGCAGTTCATGGAACCTATTCAAAAATGACATATATTAGGGACATAAAGACCTCAAATTAAATGCAAGAAAGCAGAAATAGTAAAATGCTTTCTTTTCAGATCATGATGCAATAAAAAACTACATTCAACAAAAAGTTAGGGGGAAATAGACCAAAAAGTAATTGGGAAACTAAAACAATCTCATCTTAAAAGAATGATTGGGTGAAGCAGCAAATTATAGATACAATTAATAATTTCACTCAAGATAATGACAATGATGAGACATCATACCAAAATTTGTGGGATGCAGCCAAAGCGGTAATAAGAGGGAATTTTATATCCTTAGAGGTCACTTGAATAAAACAGAGAAAGAAAAGATTAATGAATTGGGCTTGCAACTAAAAAACTAAAAAGACCAAAATTAAAACCCCAATCAAATAACTAAATTGGAAATTCTAAAATTAAAAGGAGAAATTAAAAATATTGAAAGTAAAAACTATTGAACTAATTAATAAAACTAAGAGTTGGTTCTATGAAAAAGCCAATAAAATAGATAAGCCTTTGGAAATCTGATTAGAAAAAGGAGGGAGGAAAATGAAATTAGTAGTCTTAAAAATGAAAAGGAGAACTTTCCACCAATGAAGAGGAAATTAGAGAAAATACAAGGAGTTATTTTGCTCAACTTTATGCCAATAAATTTGATAACCTATAGTGAAATGGATGACTACCTCCAAAAATACAGACTTCCCAGACTAACAGAGGAGGAAGTAAATTGCTTGAATAAAGTCCCATTTCAGAAAAGAAATAGAACAGGAATTAAACAACTCCCTAAGAAAAAATCCCAGGACCAGATGGATTTACATGAATTTTCCAAACATTTTAAAGAACAATCTGGCCCCAATGCTATATAAATTATTTGATAAAATAGGGAATGAAGAGTCCACAAATTCCTTCTATGACACAGACATGGTACTGATACCTAAACCAGGTAGGCTGAAAAGCAGAAGAAAATTATAGAACCAATCTCCCTAATGAATATTGAGCTAAAATCTTAAATAAGATATTAGCAAAAAGACTACAGAAAATCATCTCCAAGATAATACACTATGATCAAGTAGGATTTATACCAGGAATGCAGGGCTGGTTCAATATTAGGAAAACTATCAATATAATGGCCATGTTAATAACCAAATTAACAAAAACCATATGATCACTCCCAATAGATGCAGAAAAAGCATTTGATAAAATCCAACATCCATTCCTATTAAAAACACTTGAGAGATATAGGAATAAATGGACTTTTCCTTAAAATAATCAACGAGCATCTATTTAAAACCATCAGTAGCATCATATGTAATGGAGACAAACTGCAACCATTCCCAATAAGATCTTGGAGTGAAACAAGGTTGCCCACTATCACCATTACCATTTAATATTGTATTAGAAACGCTAGCTATAGCAATAAGAGCTTGAGAAAGAGATTAAAGGAATAAGAATAGGCAATGAGGAAGCCAATTATCACTCTTTGCCGATGACATGATGGTATACTAGAGAACCCCAGAGATTCTGCTAAAAAGTTATTAGAAATAATCCACAACTTTAGCAAAGTTGCTGGTTATAAAATAAACCCACATAAGTCATCAGCATTCTTATATATCACTAACAAAATCCAACAGTCAAAGTTACAAAGAGAATTGCATTTAAAGTAACTACTGATAATATAAAATATTTAGGAATCTATCTGCCAAGGGAAAATCAGAAACTTTATGAGCAAAATTACAGACCACTTTTCACACAAATTAAGTCTGATCTAACCAATTGAAAATATTAAATGCTCTTGGATAGGGCGAGCAAATATAATAAAGATGACATATACCTAAACTAATCTATTTATTTAGCGCTATACCAATCAGACTCCCAAAAACTATTTTAATGACCTAGAAAAAATAACAACAAAGTTCATATGGAAAACAAAAGGTCAAGAATTTCAAGGAATTAATGAAAAAATCAAATGATGGTGGCTTAGCTGTACCAGATCTAAAACTATATTATAGAGCAGCAGTTACCAAAACTATTTGGTATTGGCTAAGGAATAGATTAGTTGATCAGTGGAATAGATTAGGTTCAAGGATAAAACAGTCAACAAATATAGCAACCTAGTCTTTGATAAACCCAAAGATCCCAGCTTTTGGGATAAGAACTTACTGTTTGATAAAATTGCTGGAAATTGGAAACTAATATGGCAGAAACTAGGCATTGATCCATACTTAACACCGTACACCAAGATAAGGTCAAAATGGGTTCATGACCTAGGCATAAAGAATGAAATTATTAATAAATTAGGGGAACATAGGCTAGTTTACCTCTCAGACCTGTGGAAGGGGAAGGTCTTTATGACCAAAAGCAGAACTGAGATCATTACTGATCACAAAATAGAAAATTTTGATTATACCTAAACTGAAAAGTTTTGACAAACAAAACTAATGCAGACAAGATTAGAAGGGAAGCAATAAACTGGGAAAATATTTTTACAGTCAAAGTTCTGATAAAGGCCTCATTTCCAAAATATATAGAGAATTAACTCTAATTTATAAAAAATCAAGCCATTCTCCAATTGAAAAATGGTCAAAGGATATGAACAGACAATTCTCAGATGAAGAAATTGAAACTATTTCTAGTCATATGAAAAGATGCTTCAAGTCATTATTAATCAGAGAAATGCAAATTAAGACAACTCTAAGATACCACTACACACCTGTCAGATTGGCTAAGATGACAGGAAAAAATAATGATGATTGTTGGAGGGATGTGGAAAACTGGGACATTGATTCATTGTTGGTGGAGTTGTGAACGAATCCAACCATTTTGGAGAGTAGTTTGGAACTATGCTCAAAAAGTTATCAAACTGTGCATACCCTTTGATCCAGCAGTGTTACTACTGGGATTATATCCCAAAGAGATTATAAAAGAAGGGAAAGGGACCTGTATGTGCACGAATGTTTGTGGCAGCCCTTTTGTAGTGGCTAGAAACTGGAAACTGAATGGATGTCCATCAGTTGGAGAATGGCTGAATAAATTGTGGTATATGAAAATTATGGAATATTACTGTTCTGTAAGAAATGACCAACAGGATGATTTCAGAAAGGCCTGGAGAGACTTACACTGAACTGATGCTGAGTGGAAATGAGCAGGACCAGGAGATCATTATATACTTCAACAACAATACTAGATGATGACCAGTTCTGATGGATCAGGCCATCCTCAGCAACGAGATCAACCAAATCATTTCTAATGGAGCAGTAATGAACTGAACTAGCTATACCCAGAAAAAGAACTCTGGGAGATGACTAAAACCATTACATTGAATTCCCAATCCCTATATTTATGCACACCTGCATTTTGATTTCCTTCACAAGCTAAATGTACAATAATTCAGAGTCTGATTCTTTTTGTACAGCAAAATAATGTTTTGGTCATGTATACTTATTATGTATCTAAGTTATATTTTAATATATTTAACATCTACTGGTCATCCTGCACATTTTAGGGAGGGGTGGGGGTAGAAGTGAAAAATTGGAACAAGAGGTTTGGCAATTGTTAATGCTGTAAAGTTACCCATGTATATATCCTGTAAATAAAAGGCTATTAAATAAAAAAAAATAAAATAAAAAAAAAAAAAAAAAGAGAGCTCATAAGTATCTAAGTACTCAATGGAGTTCACACGTTTGGGAGACTTCAGGGCTTAGAAAGAGATATCTGAATTGAAGCTCTTAGGGCCAGAGAACATGCTGGAAGATATCCCACAATCCCACTCTCGGAGAAGTAGCATAAATACAGCTCTAGTGAGCCACTCAGGAGAGTTACTTGGGAACATTCTCAGGGGTCGGAGTGGAGCACTCTGGGAGGAGGCCCACAAGCCCTATCTTTGAGGCAAGAGAGATTCATCGTATCTTCTACCTTGGTGCTGGCTGGAGTCAGAAGGACAAACCTTTGGATTTGGAGACATTTGGGCGGAGCTCTTAGACCCAAGTGGAGAGATAGGCCTCTGAGCTAACCGGGATATATTGAAGGACACAATAAAAGATCTGAACTCTTTTATCACCTGGCTGTATTTTGGAAAAAGAACACCAACATCAGTTAGTTAAAATATCTGAATTTACCTTTGAAGAATTAATTAACTAAACCAAAAGCATTCCAAATTACTTTTCATGAAATGAAAGAATGAAAATGTACAGAAGACTAGACACACTTACAGTTGAAAGCTCAATTTTAAATAATATTGGGTGCAATATGAATTCTAGGCATTCTTGAATGTATATACAGAGAGAGGAGTAAGTAATATGCCACTTTAACAAATCAAAGCAACAAAAACTTATTAAATACCTACAAAGAGCCAGGTACAAGGGTAATAGTTGGGAATACAAAGAAAGAAAAAAGTTATACCTGTTCACAGGGAGCACAGAACAATATGAAAGACAACAATCAAACAACCATGTATAAGCAAGATATATACAGGGTTGTTATCGGCCAGAACTTGAAACAAGGTGCTAAATCACTGGAATTCATAGAGACAATCCTTATGTACTTTGTTCACACATTAGAGTTCATACCTTTAAGAGAGTTCACACATTAGAGTTCATACCTTTAAGAGAGTTCACACATTAGCGTTCACACCTCTAAAAGAGCATATAAAAGGACAAGCACTAGAGACTTCAGGAGATTCACAAGCCAGGATTCAGTGGAGGAGATTCACAAGTCACAGCTCCCACAAGCCCACTCTCTTTGACAGGAGTCAGATCCATTTGATATTCCATCATTGTGCTGGCTGGAGGCTTTGGATTCAGAGGGAGCTGGAGGCTGAAGCTGAAGGAGCCAAAGGACTAGCAACAAGAGCTCTTGGAACCAAGGAAAGCTAACCAGTCTATTCTAGAAGAGACAATAAAGGACTGGACTTTAATGGCTGGCTGCATTTGAGGTAATTATTATCTGAACTGAAAGGAAGGCTGCCTCCAGAAGCTTCCCAAGAAACCTGCTCACAGAGAACACAATGTATTTTAGAGAAGAGAATATTACACAGGGTAAAAAGAAATAATCAACAAAAGGAAGGCATTAGATTAAAGGGAGATTGAGAAAGACTTCTTAGAGAAGGTGATATTTTATCTAAGACCTGAAGGAATCCAAGGAAGTCAGAAGGTAAAGACAAGGAGTAAAGGAATTCCAAATAGAGGGACAACCAGTAAAAGTCTTTGGAGTCAGGAGATGGAGTGTCTTGTTTAAGGAACAAGGAGGTCAGTGTTACCAGACAACAGAAAATGCTGAAAGGAATAAGATATACTAAAATTGGAAAGGCAGGGTGGATTTAAATTAACAAAGGTCTTTGAAGATGGGATTTTGATAACAACTTAAAATGTTAAATTTTTATTAAAGATTAAAGATGTTCTTAAAATTGGCTTCCCCTTCTTCTTCCCCCCAAAATACTGCCAAATATTGTAAAGCTCAAAAAGGCTGTCGCTGGCCATGAATCATTAGGACAATAAAAAAAAGGCATTTTTCAGTTACACGAGGGGCAAGAGGACAATCTTAAAAGAGAGATAAGACTGCCACTTGGTGTGGATGGTATTATAATAACAAATTGTGACAAGAAGACAGAATATTTCAATGCTTAATGTTGTTTCTGTTTTCTCTTTTCTATTTTGGAAAAGATCAAACTAAAATGATTTTATTTGATTTATTTATTTAATATTTTCCCCAGTTACATTCAAAATATATTTTTACATTTGTTGTTAAGATTTTTGAGCTCTAGATTCTCTCTCTTATCCCACTAAAAAACCACATGTGAAAGTATACAAAGCATTCCCATTAAAGTCATTATGAAAGAAAACATAGATCTCCCATCCTAATGAAAATAAAAACCCTTAAGAAAAATTAAATTAAAAATAAAGAGAGAGATAGAGAAATAGAGAATGCTTCAATCTGTATTTAGAAGCAATCAGTTTCTTCTCTGGGTATAGATATAATTTTTCATAAGTCCTTCAGAATAGTTGTGGATAATTGTACTACTGAGAAAAAGCAAAGTCATTTACAGCTAGTCCTCCCAGATCATTGCTATTACTTTGTATACAGTATATTTCACTTTCCTTATAGGGGATTTTCCAGATTTATTTATTTTCTTTCTGAGAGCATCCTCCTTATTATTTCCCAGAGAATAATAATATTCCATCAAAGAAAACTTGCTTCATTTTTTTTTACAATTAGTATTGTTAATTGTATTTCCCCCATTTATTCTATCTTTCCTTTTACCCTATCCCTCCTCAAAAGTGTTTTGCTACCAATCACATCCTCCCCCAACATGCCTTCTTTTTTATAACCTCCTCCTTTCCTATGTCCCATTTCCCTCCTATTTTCCTGTAGGGTAAGATAAATGTGTATACCCCTATTGTGTATGTATGTTATTTTCTATTTGAGCCGATTCTGATAAAAGTAAGGTTCACTCCCTCACCTTCTCCTCCCTTTCTTCTTCTTCATTGTAAAAGCTTTGTCTTACCTCTTTTTTGTGGTGGATAATTTGCACCATTCCACTTTTCCCTTTTCCTTTCTCCCTACATTCCTCTCTCACCTCTTTTTCATCATTTTTTTTAAAGGTATTATTTCTTCATATTAAACTCCCACCCATATCCTCTGTCTATATATATTTCTAACTGCCATAATAATGAAATCTTCTAATGAGTCACAAATAGCATCTTCCCATATAAAAAAATCTAAATTATTATTAAATTTTATTAAATCCTTTATGATAACACTTTCTTGATTACCTCCTTATGCTTTTCCAGAGTCCTATCTTTGAAAATCAAACGTTCCCTTCAGCTCTGTTTTTTCCATCAGGAATATATATGAAAATCCTCTGTTCATTGACTGACCACCTTTGCCTCTGAAGAATTATATTCATTTTTGCTGAGTAGGTAATTCTTGGTTGCAATCCTAGCTTTATTGTTTTCCAGAATATCATATTTAAAGCTTTCTGGTCCTTTAATGTAGAAAGTGCTAAATCTTGTGTTATCCTGACTATAGCTCTATTATACTTCAACTGTTTCTTTCTGGATGTTTGTTGTCAACAGGAAGAAAGTTTCAAGTAGAATATTTCAAGGATTTTTTTGTCCCTGTCTATTTAGATCATTTTTATCATTTACTTAGATAAAAACATACAAAATATGTTTACCAAATTTGCAAATAGTACAAAGCTAAACAGGATAACTGGGAAGAGTTAGGAGTTAAAAGCATCCAAACTGTGCATACCCTTTGATCCAGCAGTGTTACTACTGGGCTTATATCCCAAAGAGATCATAAAGAAAGGAAAGGGACCTGTATGTGCACGAATGTTTGTGGCAGCCCTCTTTGTAGTGGCTAGAAACTGGAAACTGAGTGGATGCCCATCAGTTGGAGAATGGCTGAATAAATTGTGGTATATGAATATTATGAAATATGATTGTTCTGTAAGAAATGACCAACAAGATGATTTCAGAAAGGCTTGGAGTGACTTACACGAACTGATGCTGAGTGAAATGAGCAGGACCAGGAGATCATTATATACTTCAACAACAATACTATATGATGAGCAGTTCTGATGGACCTGGCCATCCTCAGCAATGAGATCAACCAAATCATTTCCAATGAAGCAGTAATGAACTGAACCAGCTATGCCCAGAGAAATAACTCTGGGAGATGACTAAAAACCATTACCAATTCCCATATATATGAATTCTCAATCCCTATATTTATGCCCACCTGCATTTTTGATTTCCTTCACAAGCTAATTGTACAATATTTCAGAGTCTGATTCTTTTTGTACAGAAAAATAACTGTTTGGTCATGTATACTTATTGTGTATCTAATATATATTTAAATATATTTAACATCTACTGGTCATCCTGCCATCTGGGGGAAGGGGTGGGAGGGGGGGTAAGAGGTGTAAAATTGGAACAAGAGGTTTGGCAATTGTTAATGCTGTAAAGTTACCCATACATATAACCTTAAATAAAAGGCTATTAAATTTTTAAAAAAGGAGTTAAAAGCATCTTAGTAGACTAGAGACATGGATCCAATTAAATGGCTTAAATTTTAAGATGGATAAATATTAAGTTCTACACTTGGATTTAAAAACTCAATGGAATACATGCTTTCTACAGCAAAAGACCTCAAAATTTTACTAGGCTGAAAGTTCAGCATGAGTCAGAACTGTATCATAGCAGCCAAAAAACTAAAACTATCAAAGGATGCATTAAAAAAATATCTCTAAAATGTGTGTTTTTTTTTTTACTGAAACATGTGAGAACAAATAGACTTATTTAATATGGCAAATATATTTTTTCCTATAACCAAGAGTTTAGAGTATCTACATTTGAATGCTTTTTCAATGAAATGAGGGGCAAAATGAGAATATCCAGTGTAATAATAATAATAATTTATGTATGTAAATATATATATATATAATTTGCTGAGGCAATTGGGGTTTATTGCCCAGAGTCACACAGCTAGGAAGTCTTAAGTGTCTGAGACCAGGTTTGAACTCAGGTACTCCTGACTTTAGGATTGGTCCTCTATTTACTGTGACACCTAGAAGCCTCAAGTGTCAACTTTTCTAATAATACTGAGAGGTAATCTTATGTATTACTAAGGTAATAATATATGTTCCTGGAAGAAATTTGCCAATTTGAATGCCAATCTTGAACCCTTCCTTTAAGATAAAGGGATGCTCTTAACAATCTTTTTGGAAGAAGAATCAGCAGAGGTCTAAAAGACAATTATAATATTTTCAGTAATAGGAAATTTATTGAATAATGAAGCAGAGAAATCAATTTTAAAACTTCTCCATTTTTTATTTAGTTTAAATCTGTAATATCTGTTCATTGATCAAGTCAAGTCAAATCAACCACCATTGATTAAGTGCCTCCTATGTGCCAGGCATTATATGATTCTGGTTATTTCCTATTTTGACTTGTTTATGATAGTCCTTAAATTATTTGAAGACTACTGTCATCATGTTAGAATTCTTACAAGGTGCTAAGTCACTGGAATTGATAGAGACAATGATTATGTACTTAGTACTTATTAGAGTTCACACCTTTAAGAGAGCATATATAAGGAGGAGGTCCCACAAGCCCACAGAAGCCCAGAAGCCCACTTTCTTGGAGGCAGAGTCAGATTCATTCCAACTCCATCTTTGTGCTGGCTCTTGATTCAGAGGCAGCTAGAGGCAGAAGCTGAAAGAGACAAAGGACTAGCAGCAGGAGCTTTTGGAACCAAGGAGACAGATAGGCCTCTAAGAAAGCTAACTGGACCTAAGGAAGGACAAGACTTGGATGGAGACAATAAAGGATTTGGACTTTAGCAACTGCCTGCATTTGAGGTGATTATTACTTTGAACAGAAATTATTTCTTTGAACAGAAACTAAGGCTGCCTCCAGAAATCCCCTAAGAAACCGGCTCCCAGAGAACATCATATTTAAGAGAAAAATATTACAACAGCCATTATCATCATCAATAATCCATATTCATTCTATGTCATCTCTTTGCCAGGTAAGCATCATTACTTCTTTCCACTTACATTCAAATGAAATTTTTTTCAAATTTCTTCCATAACTTGAATGGCCTGCTCTAAGAAAGCTTGAATGTGGCAATGTCTCTCAAAAATGTGGTACCCAGTGCATATGTCCAAATGTGCTTGCTTCATGTCTCACTTTATTTACTGAAATTATTCTGTCTTCTTCCTAATATCCACAGTTTAATGCATTCAGTGACTGTACAAGGTTTCCATTCTTACACCTTACTAGTAGTAACCTTTCCATCTGTAGATTTGTTAAGAAACTAACATTTCCTTCATTTGAATAAGCATTCCATTAAAATTATTTTCAGGCTTTCATTCTGTAACAAGCATACTAAAGCTATAAAGCAGCAAGCCATTCTAATTTTATTATTCATAGACTACTAAGCTTTAATACCTTGTCTGCTTTTTGACCTTTGTTAAGATTTATTCAAAGAAAGTACATTCTGTTCCGTACTGATGAACAAATATGGAGAATAGATTCTGTTTGGAAGCGTTCAGATATCATCACCCAAAGAATTAAGGCACAAGAGCAGTCATGAAGCTTGATCAATTGTCAAAGCAATAGTAGGCATAATCTCTTTTTTTTTAATACTCCTCTCTATTCTCATATAAAGGAAAGAATATTTGGAAAGTTAGGGAAAGAAGGATAAGGATCATTCTAAAGGATAAAAGACCAAGAGTCTCAATTTTATTCATAAATACTCCTTTGAAATGCTTAGTAAACTTGCTTAAGATACAGATTATTACAATAATAGATACTATCTGAAATTTAAAAAGTAATCCATCAATTAATGAATTACTGAGTGATTTATAGAATCAATGTAGTATAAATGAAAAAATTACCAAATTTGGAATAAAGAGAACTGAGTTTGAATTCCACTTCAGTCCCTTTCAGGCTATGCTAGCAAAATAACCATAACTTAGTCTTTGAGCTGCAGTATAATAGTAGACTATTGTGAAGAAAATATGGTATAAACCTTAAAGCACTAGCAGAAACATTATAACTGTCATTATTACTTAAATAGCCATTTAGTGAAAATCACAATGCTAGGTGGTGAAGGAAGGTACGTAAAATGTAGGAATGAACCCTGACTTATCAAAACCTATATTAACCACATCAGAAAGTTTATGAATAACAATAAATAGTCTAGAAAATGAAGTTTTATATTCAAGTTTTTAAAAGAAGAAAAAATCACTTTTACTTATCTTGGTAAAAAAAAAATGTCTTCACAAAAATGTAGGATTTGAACTTACTTAAAAGATAAGGGAATTTGAATGGGTTATATAATCCTTGAAGGCAAAAATTTTTGTTTCTCTAAACCTGGAATTTAGCATAATTCCTGAAATAGAATAGGTTCTTAATAAATGTTTATTATTTCATTGAATTCAGAGAGTATTTTATAAGATTAAGACTGCCCTCTTTAATCTCAATAAATGTAAACACAGAAGGTCTAGCATCCACAACTGAATCAAGTAAAGAGGTAAACTAGATACAAACAAGTTCATTATCAGTTTGGGAGTAGGGAAGCACATTGAGGATCAAATGAAAGCATATGATACTTCACATAAAATATTTGGTGAATGCTTCAAGAGAACCAGGAACATCCTATTGAACTATGGATATAATGTTAAATCCCATCCATGAATTTAAAGCATTTTATCTACAGCTTCTTTAATGGTAGTTGGAGTGAAGGATAGTTTTTTGTTTGTTTATTCTAACACTCATCATGTAACATCCTTGTCAACTTTGAAAGGCTGGAAGATTAGTATTCCCAAAAGAAACAGGAACATTTTTTCAGGAACTACAATGGAATGTCAGTTGATGTCATTATCTCACTGGAAGCTAAGAGATAAACCAAAACAAACTAAACCATGTAGGAAAAGCAACTTTGTTACTAAATAAAAGCAATGACTCTTAGAGATAAGCAGAAAGCTACACACAATAGTTTCTTGTTGAAGACTCCATAAAGGGAGAAAATTTGCTTTTTTAGTAAGAAGCAATGAGTTTACCCTTTGGGCACATGAGTTATCTTTCAACTCTCTCCCCAAAAGAACCTTATGTGATCAAGAGGGTTCAGAAAGATGTTGCTGACTTTACTATCTTTATTAGTCCTATCTTTTCTAGTCCTATTGAGTAAATTTTTATTTACTTTTTAAAAATCTAATTAAATCTGATTCATGTTGGTAAACATACTTATAAAAGCTTATGAGAGACAGAACTAGAAGTCCCAACCCCTCACATTACTTTTAGAAACCTGAAGGGAAAATAGTTTCTGAAGACCCAACTTGCTAATGTTAGTGAAAAAGTAATGGGAGTGGAGGGATTATAATAGAACAGAGGAAAAAAAAACACCAAACTACAGAAAATTTGAGTTTGCTTCATGATTCTACAACTTACTGATGATTTTAAATTGGGGGAAATTATTATTTTTCTTAAGCCTCAGTTTTGTTTTGTTTTTTATCTGAAAAATAATAGAGGTAGGAAGAATGTTCTACATCATGGCTTCTTAAATTTTTCCATTCATGACCTCTTTTCACCCAAGAAATTTTTATGTGACTCCAGGTATATAAAATAGGTACACAAATCATATATTTACTTATAATAAATCATAATTTCATGCCCTCACATTCAGTTACAAAATCCCATATGTGGTCATGAACCACAGTTTAAGAAACTGGATACTAGATGTTCTTTGATCTCCCCCCCCAAAAAAAAAATTATCACTCTATGATGACTCTACATGAACTGGAATGGTACAGAAAAAATAAAAAGCAGGTTAGTTTGGTATCAAGCTATGGTGACCCATTACAAGTAATAATATGAATCATTAGCCAGTACTGATCTTATGATTTGAGATGATTACATTCATTCAAAATGTTTTAAACAAAACTAGATTTAAATTACTACAAAAAAATTAATCCTGTCAAGTAGGCAAATTATTTGAATTCTCTCTGCATATTTCCTCTCTATGAAAATTAATAGCCTTATTTTATATAATTACAACTTCAAATAATGCAAATTTGAATGCTAGTGGACACTTTTATTTCCTCCTTTGTACTCATTTGTCAGCTCCTCTATATCTTTATCAAAATGGAAGGCTGAGAGAATTATACTAAAGAATTAATCTACCAAGACCACACCCCCCACCAAGCAGGAGCAGTTAGAAGAATGAACAGAAGCAGCAATTTAAAGGTATATGCAGTTCCAGGATCCAGAAAATGCAAGTAAAGAATAACTGGAATCACAAGAAATTACTTATCTATCATTGTCTTGGATTCTTTTCTCAACTCATTTCAAGAGGCATTCATTAAGCACTTACTCTATTATTATTATTAATTGTTTTCAGAAAGACAAAGGAAAATGAAACTTGTTCTCAAGGAAATTAAAATTTACTGAAATATTTCAGACTTCTTGGACAAGGAAGGTACACATGGATTATAACTGAAACCGTGTAACTTTGTTGGAGTTAACACTACATATTTTCACACAACCCTGTATACATTTCATTAATTATTTCCTTTGATGCTTTGATACTAGACAGGAAATGGGAGAATTAAAGGGAATGGAATATTCACAAACTCAATAGCCTTTCCCTCTCCACTTCTATTCCAACAAGATCAAGAGTTTACTATAGTAACATGTTTCTATATTTACTCTCACTAAGATAGTCAAAAAATTATTTCTCCCCTTTTTTCAGGTACATTCTACTCCTTTTTTGGCTTTTCTGTCAATTTAGTAACATGTAATTCCATTAGAACAAAGGTTCAATAACTCCTGTGTTACCTATTCAAGCATTTTATATAGTAAAGTGATCTTCTGATTTAACAACCAGAAATTGAAAAATAGGGAAAAAAATTTCAACAGAACAGAGGATATGTTCTTTCTCTCAATACACTTGATTTAATTGGATCTGCCACTGGGAGTGTCTGGTATGTATTTTTACTGCTCTAGGATACAATCAAGAGATTATGTCACCACTAATTTTCTTTTATTAACTTCAGAGATTATAAATTTATTATCAAGCCAGGATGTGTGCTCCATTATTTTGTTTATTTATACTTGATCTATGGATAACTGGCTTCAACTTAAGTAAATAAATCAACAAATACAGACATTCAGTGAAATCAACAGTTTTCATTTTTGTGTAGATTTATGCTGTTTTCCCCAGTAGAATGCAAGCTTTTTACCATTAGACATTATTTTAGTTTTCTCTTTGCATACCCAAATAGTTTGTATCTCAAATACTGGGGCTATACTATTTACAGATGTATAAATAAATGCTCATTGATTGATTGATAATAGTTGCAAAGTGTTTTACTCAAGTAAGTATATATAGAATCACTTTACTTCTATCTTTTTTTTAATTATAGTTTTTTTTTAAGTTATATGCATGGGTAATTTTACAGCATTGACAATTGCCAAACCTTTTGTTCCAATTCTTCCCCTCCTTTCCCCCTATCCCCTCCCCAAGATGGTAGGATGACCAGTACGAGTTAAATATATTAAATTATACATTAAATACAAAATAAGTTTACATGTCCAAACTGTTATTTTGCTATACAAAAATTTAAATATATATATATATATGCAGACATGCAAAAAATATAGGGATTGAGAATTCAATGTAATGGTTCTTAGTCATCTCCCAGAGTTCTTTTGCTGGGTGTATCTGGTTCAGTTTATTGCTGCTCCCTTGGAACTGATTTGGTTCATCTCATTGCTGAAGATGGCCAGGTCCATCAGAATTGATCATCATATAGTATTGTTGAAGTATTTAATGATCTCCCGATCCTGCTCATTTCACTCAGAATGAATTCATGTAAGTCTCTTCAGGACTTTCTGAAATCATCCTGCTGGTCATTTCTTACAGAACAATAATATTCCATAATATTCATATACCACAATTTATTCAGCCATTCTCCAGTTGATGGGCATCCACTCAGTTTCCAGTTCCTGGCCACTACAAAGAGGGCTGCCACAAACATTCTTGTACATACAAGTCCCTTTCCTTTCTTCAAGATCTCTTTGGGATATAAGCCCAGTAGTAACACTTCTGGGTCAAAGGGTATGCACAGGTGATAACTTTTTAAGTAAAGTTCCAAATTCTCTCTAAAATGGCTGCATGTATTCACAATTCCACCAACAATGTATTAATGTCCCTGTTTTCCCATATCCCCTCCAACATTTTGCATTATCTTTCCCTGTCATTCTAGCCAGTCTGACAGGTGTATAATGGTATCTCAGGGTTGTCTTAATTTGCGTTTCTCTGATTAATAATGACTTGGAGCATCTTTTCATATGGCTAGAAATAGTTTCAATTTATTCGTCTGAGAATTGTCTGTTCATATCCTTTGACCATTTATCAATTGGAGAATAGCTTGATATCTTATAAATTAGAGTCAATTCTCTATATATTTTGGAGATGAGGCCTTTATCATAACCTTTGACTGTAAAATGTTTTCCCAGTTTATTGTTTTCCTTCTAATCTTGTCTGCATTAGTTTTGTTTGTATAAAAACTTTTCAGTTTGATATAATCAAAATTTTCTATTTTGTCATCAGTAATCAGTAAAGAACAAAGTAGTTCTTCTTTGGTCATAAATTCCTTACTCTTCCACAGGTCTGAGAGGTAAACTATCCTGTATTCTCTCCACTTCTATCTTTTTCATCATAAATCATCTAGTTTAACTTCATCCATGAGTTCTGTTAGTGTCTATAGTCATTATGAATAATTTGAATCAATACAAATATTCAGTAGATTTTCTTCTTTTGCATTTTTAAATATTGAACTAGTTGGAATATTGTCTCAACTTACAAATACACTTTCATCATTTTGATTCAGATATTCAGTCAGCTTATTATCATCCTTGTTCCTTCATTTGCAAAACGGGAAAAATGCAAAGTATTGCCAAGGAAGAAGCTAAAGGCCTAGGAGTTAGGAAGACCTAAGTTAAAATTTGTGATCATTTATGAGCTGTGTGACTCTGGGTGAATGACTCAACCCTATTTGTCTCATTTTCCTCATCTGTAATATCAGCCAGAAAGGGAAATGTCAAGAAAACTTCAAATGGAGTCAGAGCTGGATAACACAATACAACAATTAGTAGTTTACTATTTTATCATTCATGTTGGAAGCAGGGTGATGTATATTTTTTGGTAGAGTTAATTCTAAAAGCTATTTCGCGAGGTGAAGAGGGGTTGTCATTTGTGTTGGTGAAAGACCATCTAAATCAATGAAAGCAAAAACCCTGAAGTTTGGCCATAAGTATGACTCCCAGAGTAGTACAATGTGTGATTCCCATTTTCGATATAATTTCCATAGCCTAAAAAATTTTATTAATGTTGTCTTTTTTCTTTCAATAATTGGATGTGACTAGATGTCCCTTTTTGACACATTAAAAACAATATTATATAGCTGATATATAATGTAGCTCTTTCTTGATTGACTCTTTGTCTGACATCAATGATTACTAGATCTACATTTTTCCTAATAAATTCCACTCCAAATCCTTGTTGCAGTGTTTATGTATATCTCTTATTTACTATCCCTGCTAACTCTTTGCTTTTATTTCTTCTACTTAATTTGCCTACAATTAGAATTGCACAATTCAGTATCAGCAGCCACAATAAAAAATCACAGGTCCTGGAATCATATTTACCCAAGAATCAAAAGAATGAGGGCTACAGCCAAAAATATTATCTCCAGCAAAATTATCTATAATTCTGAATGAGAAAAAAAGGGAGGTTTGATGAAATTGCAGATTTTCAGGAATTTCTATCAATCAAACCCAAACCTAATAGAAATTTTAACATAGAAGAGCCAATATCAAAAATCAAATTTAAAGAACTCAACATGGACAAAATGCATAAATATGGGCAAATTATTTATGTCATTTTTACATGGCAAATATATACTATATATTCAAAATTGATGTCAATAAAAGGGTAGCTCAAAAGCAAGAATGGCAGAGTTAGGGTAAAAAGACCAACCATGTTATTCAAATGAGGTGCAGAGGAAGAATAGGCACAAAGGCATTAAAGGGGGGAGAAGTACTCATAGCTATGAAAACAAAACATTTTCATATCAGTAATGGGTTTATTAGGCAACACTACATATATATATATATATATATATATATATATATATATATATTATGTGTGTGTGTGTGTGTGTGTGTATCATGAAGGGTATAGCAACCTTCAAAATCTATAAAGAAATAAGGGGGGAAGGATGGGTGGATGGACAAGCAAGGGGTGAAGGAAGACAAAGGAGGGATCCTTGGGTGGGGGGAGGTTAAAAAATTGCAAGGCAAGTTTTGGAGCAAAATTTAATTAAAGAGTTAGCAGGGATTGGAAAGACAAGTGTGTATGTGTGGTATGTGGATGTGTGTGTGTGAGTGTGCGTATGTATGTATAGATCTACATATGTATGCATAAATACATATTTTCTTAATTATAGCTTGCTTAGAAATGGTGGGGGGAATGAAAGCTTGGAAAAAAGTTTTCCTAAAAAGAATAAAATAAGGTGTGCAACAGAGAAGCAAAGAACAATTTACAAGGAAGTAAAGAAAAATGAGCATTCATGAATATAATTTCTTCTACTAATAAATATATATATATATATTATATATACACTGTAAAAATTTTTCTTCAATTATTTCTTGCATTATTATATCAAGGTTCTTTTTTTTTTGGTCACAACTTTCAGATAGTCCAATTATTCTTAGGTTTTCTCTTGATCTGTTCTCCAGATTTTTTTGTTTTTCTTATGAAATGTTTCACAATCTGTTCTATTTTTTTCTTTTATTTTGGTGTTATTTCTTCATTTCTTAGAACTTCTCTGGCTTCCCATTGCCAAATTTTAATTTTCAAAGGATTATTTTCTTCTTTAAGACTGTATCTTCTTTCCTAGTTGTTTTTTTTTTATAGTCTTTTTTTCTTGGACAGCTCTTTTTATTAGTTTTTCCTCAATCTCTCTCATTTGATTTTTGAAGTCTTCTATTATTGACTTTTGAGTGGTTTTGATTTCTTCTATAAAATTTTTCTGACCAGGTAACCATTTAACGTTACTCATTAAAGTAGAAGAAGTTTTTTTTTTTTTACTTCAGTGTTCTCCTCTGGAGATGAACATTCCCATAGTAAATTTCTATTAATGGGTTGTTTTTTCTTTGACTGTTTTGTTTTTGTTTTTGGGGAGAACTATTATTGTAAGCACCTCTAAGCTTAGGATCAGCAGGGGATTGTACCTCTAGCTTCACTTCAGCCTTCTCTCACCTGAAATTCCAAACCAAAAGCTCTACCTTCCTTCAGGTGTGAACAGCCAGCAGTATTTCTATCCATGTCTGCACTGACCAGGTGTACTGATGTCTTCTCTCCCAGGGCCACATCACTGCAGTGTTGTGTCTGACATTCTGAGCTGAGTCTGACATTCCTAAGCAACAGAGGTTTCTTCAGTCTTCCGAAGCTCAGACCTCAATTCCTCCCAGTATTCTGGAAGTGAAAGTTTTTGTGGTTTGGGCTGAGGCTCCAGGGGAATACAGCTAACCCCAGGGCTCCTGCTTGCAATTTCTGCTGAGCAATCCTGAAGATATTCGCATTTCACATGGGATAAACCTCCATCATGGAATTTTTGGGTCTTCCCAGGTTGTACCAGTTTGCCCCAACACTTCCTTGTTTTTCACAATCTGTGTTTTCCCTGAATCATCCTTTTGTTCTATTTGTGGGGGAAATATGAAAGGCTTGAAATTTTCTGACCTACTCCACCATATTTCTAGAATCTTCCTTATTTTGAAGTTTCTTTCAGGAAATGATATAGGACTTCTTCAAATTTATATTTTACTCTCTAAATCCAAATTATCAGTGTAAATTTCCTCTATAATTTCTTTAAATATAATTCTTAGTCTCCTTTGTTGATCATAACTTTCAAATAGTACAATAATTCTTTCATTATTTATTTTTTTAAATATTTAAGACTTTATTTCTTCAGTATTTTCAATTTTATTCATATAATTTCTAGATGTCTTCATGAATGAGCTTATGATATATTTCATATATTCTAAAGTAGTTTTATATGTTCTACATATTTTATATATTCCAAAATAAATTTGAATGATTTTTTTTTCTCTTTTTGCATTTTCTTTTGGGGGTAGCTAATGATTTTTGTAGGTTTTTGAAAAATTCTGCTACTTGATTTAAGTAGATTGTTTGTATTTTCTAGTTACATATCTAGGATTCTATAAGTAAACTACTCTAATGTGTATTTAAAAAGCAGATATTTTTGTTATTTATTCATTCTTAATTTCTTTTTCTTGTCTTAAAATAGTATCTCTAAAATTTTATGAAATAGTAAGTGACAATGAACAATTTTTCTTTACTATGATCATACTAAAAAGGACTTTAGTGTTACTACAATACAGAAGATGTTTTCTATAAGTTTTATACACTGTTTACCATATTGGGGGAAAGGTCATTCTTGTATATATTTTCTAAGAGTCTAAAAAATATCTTGTATTTTATCAAAAATTTTATTTGTTGACATAATCATGTGGTTTTTGCTGTTTTTTTTTTAATTTAAATTGTCAATAATTTTCCAATATCAAATGAACCCCACATTCCTAGTGTAAATACAACTTGGTCATAATGCAAAATCTTTTTTTTAATATGTAGCTGTACCATCTTTGCTGATATTTTATTCAATATATTTGTATTGAAATGTATTGAAGATGTTGGCTTATAGTTTATTTCTCTTACTTCTGCTTTACAAATTTAAGTACTGGGCCCTTATGATAGAAGAAATTGGTAGGCTTAAATCTTTTCCCAGTTTTACAATTTGGATAAAACTGGAGAAAATAATTTTTTGAATATTTAATTATATTAGTTTATAAGCCTATTTAATCCTAAAATCTTTTATGACATTCAATTTCTTTTTTTTCCTTAAATTTGATTGGTTAAATACTTCTTATCAAAAATCCTATGTCCCAAAACTTACTTTCAAGAACGAAAATTAGTCATGTCTTTATTTTCAAGGTTATTGACAAATTATTAAACTCAATAACATTTGTTTCACAAAATGGAATCTTTAGATAGTTTTGTTAATATGTTCTGCTTTTAATTTTTATTGAGGTAATATTCATTATATAGTTATAATCTTTTACTTGTTGTGCCACAAAGAAATGCACATATTATGAAAGATTCACTACGCTCTATTTTGTTCCTGCAGACAGTAATAACTACTTGCAATTTAATTGCTATATTACTAATTGGCATATCAAGCATTGGGTTTTTTGATCTTGGATAAGTTTATTCTTACCTCATCTACCACAAACACATATTTACTTTTAAATATCATGTATGATGGAGTTTTGAGAAAGCCTTGGGAAAGCAACTGTTGTTGCTGTTTTCTTCTTAATGACTGAAGTTTTTGCTTCATTTCTTAATTGTTACTTAAAAATTTCACCACCCAAAGTCATCTGAGTCAGAATAAATACCCCTACAAATGAAACTCCATTTTTCTTTATTCTTTACTTTCTGCTGCCTTTTCTTTAATACCGGGATTTTTTATTAATCTTTAAAGTAAATGTATATGGGAAAATAAAGGTACTGAAAAATAGCTCCACCTTTATCTTCTTTTCCAGTGCTATACTACGTCAAATCAAAATAGACAGCTTGCTGTGGGTTAGAATAGCTCAGAATTTAATTTATTTTTAGTAAATTAGAAGTAAAATCCACTTCATAAATCTGCCTTGGGAATCAATCTTTTAAATAAAACCATCCTCAGACTCACCCTCCATATAAGTACAAGACTAGTTTTCCTGTATCATCTGTTTTTGCATCTGAAGTTTACACTTTTCAACTTTTTTAACAAGTTTTGCAACAACATTATATTTTTTGACTGCTTGAAGATTTACAATAAAAGATACAGCAGAAATATTATAAGTGATCCTGGAGATACACTACCTATGAAACTGAAGGAAAACTTCTATTTTTTCCTTGACCATACCCCTATAGTTTCTGCTTTCTAGGTAACCAACCAGTAAGGAAAACGTCTTCTGATGGGACTTGAAAAGAGAAGATTGATGGAAGAATCAGAGCATTGAACTATGTCTTAAATTTTGTCCCTTTTTTCCAAGTCATTTGTTATTTTTCCAATGGGATGCTTCATTTTTTTTTTTTGCTTTTTTCCTTACTTTTATTTATTTATTGTTACTTAATGTCTTCTGGAGTTATTAGTTTCCACTTACCAAATATAATTTTTAAAGAATCATTTTCTTCAAAATCTTTTAGATTTTGTTTTTTTTTCTATTTGGCCAGTTCTGGTTTTTAAGGATTTTTTTTTTACTTCACTGAAATTTTGTGCCTTTTTTTAACTACTAGGTCAATTCTGTTTTTTAAGATATTATTTTTAAAAGATTTTATGAAACTGTTGACTCTCTTTGCATAATTTTCTTGCATAATCCTCATTTCTTTCCCCATTTTCCCCCTCCATCATTCATCTCTTTCCTTAATTCTTCAAGGAATTCTTGTTGGACAGGGTTCCAATTGGCTTATAATTATTTTCACATTATTTTCTTCTTTTGAGTTTATGTTAGTATCCCCTATCACTACAATAGGTTTTTATGGTGAAATTATTTTTTGTTGTTTGCTCGTTTTTCCCAAAACTCTTTCTTGACTTTGAACTTTATATTAAAATTGAGCACTGCTCATACTAAAGTGAGGAGATACGGTACCAGCCTTCAAACATTTTCATGATGTTTTCAGACTTAGTTTTCTTAGTCTGCAAGTGTTCAGTGTTTCCAAGACGGTGTGATCAAATAAAAGGTATGATGAGTTCTCTCCTTTTTTTTTTTTTTTTTGCTCTGGTCTTTATCCAGAAAAAAACCCATGTCTCCTGCAGCCACAAGCATTATCATTCTTCTTTTCTTTAAACTAAGATTAGGGTTCCTGCTCCTTTGTGAAAGATCCCCAGCACTCCTCTTTGCCTAAGTACTATGACCCAGAACTCTATATGAGCAATACCATTGCTCATACAGACAACCACGGCTAGCTGTACTCACTGCCAGAATGTCCTCTTGAAAGCTTTTTCTGATCAGTTATCCAACTCCCTCACAATCTCTGAGCAGAGGGATTCTAAAATTGCTGCTGCTTCTGTTTTTGTATCTGCTATAGCTGACACTGTGAGTGTGGGCTCTAGACATGCTAGTGTCACAATCTTCTCCTACCAACCTTTTCAGTTTTTCTAGCCTTGAAAAATGTCTCACAATAACTTTCTTTTGGCTCTATCTCTCCAAAATTGAATTTGAAGCTTTATTTTAACGTTGGTTGGAGGCAAATGTTGAGAAAGTTTAGCTGGGTTGTTTCTAATCTGCCATCTTGACTCTACATGACTCAATGTTATTTTTAATAAAATAAAATTTAGCCAATGTTCTTTACTAGAATTTCAATGAAAAATGTATATATTGAAAGTCATTTCTCTCTATTTGGCACAGAATTTATGTGTAGTGGGGGATCTATAATCTTAGTGACATATTCTCAAATTTATCTGATCACAAAGTGAAATGTCACTTTCACTACTCTTCTACCAGTCAACAGATTATCCTTTCCCATCCCTATTCCTAATTACTCTCCCCTCTGGATAAACAAATAAGAGATAAAGAGCAGAGGGAAAGATAACAGAAACAAATGAAGTGATGAAATGATAAAGGAGCAGGAAGACTTTTTGCTTAAGTGAAATGTGAAGTTACTTACTTGGGGTAATTTGAATTTATATTTATTATAGTTTTCTAAAGAGGCAGATTTTGTGGCATTTTCAACATTCTTGAAGCACACATTGTGAAGAAGAATTTATGAAGCCTTTTATATGTAAGATACAATACTAGGCACTGGGAGTTACAAAGACATACTCTACTAAGTGATAGAAACAAGAAAGAATATGTAAGATTGTTGGAAATTACTAATAATTAAGGCTTTTAAAGGAGGTTGCATTAGCTAAGCTTTGAAGGCATCTTAACATTCTATAAGTTGCAGGTGAGGAAAGAGTGCATTCTAATCATAGAGGACAATCTATAGAAAGACATGGAATTAGGAGGTAGATTGTCAAGTATGGAGAATGGCAAGTAAGTCATTTCGGATCCAACATAGATTTCAGGAGAAAAGGGTGAAAGCTAGTTTGTGAAAATGCTGTAAATTTTAAGCTTAGGAGTTTGTATTTTATCTTAGAAAAAATCTTGAGTACGTTGGTTAACATGGGCCTATGCTTTAGGAAGATGATTTTAGAGGCTCTATGGAAGACAGATTGCAGAGGAAAAAGGTTTGAAGTTGCAAATAAAATTAGGAGCCATTTGCACTAGTCCAAATCAGAGGAAAATGTGTCTGAATCAATGTATAGGCTAGCTAAGGGTTTGCCTAGGAAAAACAAATGAGAGAAACATTAAAGATATAAAATCAACAAGATGTTGTTGAGTATTATTATCAAATATGGATTACGGATAAAATTATATTATCAAGTATGACGCCAAGATTATGAAATTTGGTGAACATAAAGATGATGATCCATATAATCAATGCAACCTCCTTAAGAGAGAAAAGTAGAATAGGAACAAGTTTAAGGAGAAATATAAAGAGATTTATTTAGCATACATTGAGTTTTGAGGTAACTACAGGATATGCAAGTGACAGCTGCTGGTATGGTTCTGTAGTGGAAGGAAGATTAGGTCATTTACATAGAGATGATTTGCTGAGATATAGTAAGTATACTAAGAGAACTGAATTCAGGACAGAATTTTCTGGAATAACAGCAGGTATCCTAATCAAAGTACATGATATTAATAATGATCCAGAACAGGAGTTGAGAGAGAGTAATTATATGGGTATATAGAGAAAGATACTGCAAATAGCATTATCATAGCAGTTAAAAAGGAGAGAGTATTGAGAAGAAAACAATGGTTGACCAAATCAAAAGTTATATCTTTTTTAGAGAAATCAAAAATAGAGATTAATAGGATTCCTTGAACAATTAAATCCTAATCTTTCATTTAATTGCTCTCTTAGATTATACATAAGAAATATGCGATGGCAAAAAAAAAAAAATCCAGCTATCTGCCTCTTTCAAAATTATTATTTTATTTCATTGAGTTTTGGGAGATGTATGGAAGTGTTGAAAGCAGACTAGAACCTCTGCTTTAACAGCTTGCTGAAGTCTTTGTAGGGCTTCTCATTCACTTTTAGTGCCCATTTATCTGAAGAATGTGTTTAGGTGTATTTGAAATAACAAGACCTTAGTTCAAATCCTAGTTCCATTATCTCCTAACTCTGTAGTCTTTCACAAGTCATTTAACTTCCATCCTCTTTAGTTTCTTCAGTTTTCCTTTGAAAGGATTGTAATGCATGGTCTGTAAGTTTCTTTCCATGTTGTAATCTACTATTTTAGTCTCTAGCTTTGTGATTTCACACTTTTATAATGTTGTAATTTGGTGTATGTAAACTTCAGAATCATCCTCTATAAAATTGTGGAGAATGGGGAAGAGGGATAGAGTATTTGAGTGGTATCAAACTTGTTGGCTCATAAAATACCCCAATGGGGCATAAAATAGATTAAAATGCAACTGGGAAATATTTAATGAAAAAATAAAAATATACTATGACACAGATTATGTTAATTTGTAATTTTATAAGTAAACATCCCTCCTTACATATGCTGAGATTCATACATTAGCTTCTTTGCTATTCTTCAAAAAAAGTCGCTCTATCCTTTTACTCAGAATTTTCACTAGCAGGTGCCTATATCTGTAATGCTCTCCCTCCTCATCTTCACTTCCTGATTTCACTGCCTTCCTTCAAAGCCTGTTTATAAGAAGCCTTTTCTGATGCTCTTAATTCTAACTTTCTTTCGATAATTCCAAATTTATCTTGTATACATTTTGTTTATACATAATTCCTTATATGCTGCCTCTTGTTCTACTGTGAAATTCTTGAGATTTCTTTGTATAGCCTACCCATCACAGAGCCTGAAACAAGGTAAAGAACTTAATCAATGTTTATTGACTGACTGGTTAATTCTTGGAATTATACCATACTGCCTCCTGCAGGTTCAAGTCAGAGGAGTGGAAATTTGAATTAAAGTTTTCTGACTTCAATTTAATAACCCTTGAAAAATATGCTATATTGTATTGTATATTGTATTTGACCCCAGAGGCCAGAAGTAAAAGCTAGAGTTAGAAAAAAGCATATTTAAATTTAATTAGAGACAAAACATTAACAATTATGAGTTTCCAAATGTGGAGAGGGCTTCCTGAGAAGATTTTAAGTCTTCTATTACTGGTACTCTTCAACCTGGAAAACGACTTGTCTGGAATGATATAGACAGTCTTTGTGTTTAAATCAAATAGTAGCAGTTCAGTATTGGTAGAATTTGTTGTGAAAACTGAGACAAAGGAAAAATATCTGTAATTCTTGTTTATATAGCACTGATTCTTGAACCTGATTTTAAAAATATATATATATATCTATTCTCTTGGTGGGAGAAGAAAATGGTAATTTGTGTGATATACTCTATTATATTGTTATTGTTGATACCTTTCTGACTTTCTGGAGTGAAATTCTGGTGAGATTCACTTTCGTGAAGGGCTATGAATATGCACAGAACTTGTTAGCAATAGATTTTAGTTGCCTTTAGATTTAAATGGCCATCATCATTTCCATGTGTCATGCAGGGAGCCATCCATAATTAATCAGTAGAGTCAATCTGCATCCATTAATAATTTCAGAAAAAAAAAAACAAAGCAAAAGTCAAATCACTTCAATAAATCCAAAAACACAGGATATAAAAATGTTTACTATTATTATAATTGGCACAACATGATTTATGAAAACAGCTCTATAAATATGATTGTCATTCACAATGAATGCATGGCACAGGACTCAAAATTCACTCGTGTAATTAAGAAACCTCTTCAGTTCTGGAAGGGGAACAGTGCTCAGCTATGATAAAAATGAATTCAATTCAATTTGGATTTACATTAGAAAGTTAAAAATCACTTTCATGATTGATATAATTCAGCTTTTTTTATATTTTTAGCAAACACTCCTAGAAATTTCTAGTCTCACCCCTATATCTCCAGTGTCTCTGATCATTTTATTTGCCTTTTCGTGAAACTTCCCAAGCATTATTATATCTTTGTTGAGATGCCATGACCAGATTTGTACTTACATAAGAGTGTTTTTCCTCTGAAACATTTTTCTAAAATGTCTCATTCCATCTCTTCATTGCTCAT
This sequence comes from Sarcophilus harrisii, assembly GCF_902635505.1. Classification (NCBI taxonomy): domain Eukaryota; kingdom Metazoa; phylum Chordata; class Mammalia; order Dasyuromorphia; family Dasyuridae; genus Sarcophilus; species Sarcophilus harrisii. Next base: position 271,413,212 of record NC_045428.1, read on the forward strand.
GTCAGGAAGTTTACCATGTAATTTCCGTCTAATTAATTCAATACCTATTGATCACTTCTAAAAGTATAAGCAAAGAATAGCTTTTCTAACCTTAATTCCAACTTTATACAGACAACTTGGACTTGAAATCTCTTTGGGAATTAAACATAAAAGACTTGGATACAAATCCTGCTTCTGACATATAGTAGCTAGATAATCTAGGCAAGTCATTTAACTTCTCAATGTCTCCAGGATGTCTTATAAGATTTTAATTGTTTATGTACATTTTCTCATTGGAAATTCATTACACCGATGCAATTATAGTTCCAGTTCAAATATAGTTCATAGTAAATATAATATTAAATATAGTTCCAGTTTAAATATACATATAAATGCCTCAGTTTCTTCTATTATAAAACAATGATAAAAACATTAAAATGTTTAGACATATCTATAAGGCTGTAAGTTGCTTATCTATTGGAGAGAATTTTCACATAAAGTTTCCTATACTGATGAAATCACAGATCTTGAACATCAACATTCTACTCTTATAATTTTTTTTTACAAAACTCAAACTTGATTAATGGCAATTTTTTAAACTTCATATTCTGAAATGATCTTAAACTCAATATACTTGAACCTACTTTATAATCTCTTGAAAAAACCTGCTCTCTATAATTTTAACAGTATATTCTATCAATAATACAAATATTCTCATAGTTATCAAGGACTAAATGGATTGTCCCTGCCAAAAATGAAATCATACAACAACTGTCCCATTTTTTTTTATTAATTAAGTTAGCTTTTGCACCCATTCATCTTACACCAATTGATTAATTCCCCAATTTAAATGTAATAGGTTCTTGATATCTACCACCAAAAGATTGCTTGCCTGCAGAATCCTTTATTCCATCTCCAATTTTGCTGGAACTCTGCCAACAGATCTGCATTCTCCATCCCTTATTTGTATGCAGCCATCATGGAGAAGGTTGCTAAAAATCAAAATAAACCAAATAAAATGGCTCCTTCTGCAAGACAGTGAATATGAAGACATATCAGAAGATGAAGAAAGTAATGGAGAAGAAATTGTGGTTCCTCAAAAGAAGGGCAATAAAAGTATGACTATCTCAGCAAAGAAGGTACTACTTGACAAAAAAAGTCATTCTTGCCGTCATACATGCCTAGAAAGCATCATGACTTCTAATAAGAAGGCTGCCATGGCACTATCCAAGAAGGTGACTATTTCAGCCAAAGTTATGATCACAACAGGAAAGAAAGGAGCCATTGCAGCTAAAGTATCAGCTGTAATGCCGGAGAAATTGAAGCAAGAAGGGATTAGAGAGTTTTAATATTTTATTTATTGGAGAGCTTAATTAATTGACTAGATCAGACTCGCATCTCAAAGTATCCAGTATCAAATGTGAGATTCCAGAAATTCTTTATATGACTTTAGTGATAAGAGAGAACAAAGACAGAAGGGGGGGAGGCAGAGTGAGCACTGGATTCTGATAAGTCAGGAAGGTCTGGAGCCATGATGTCTAAAACAGAAGATCTTCCCCTTATCTAAGATTAAACATTTACAGTTTATAACCTTACAGTAGCCAGCCCTAAGTTATATCAGTCCTAATGGTTGGGGGCGGGGGGGGGGGGGGGGGAGATAATGTTTGCAACCAGTGGAACAATTCATGGAAATTGGGGTAGAACAATTAAAGGAAACTGGGGAATAAAACAACCATCCTAGCTAAAGCTATAGTACCTTGTTACCTGTGCAAGAACAGGGAAGAATGCTAAAGACAGGATGTTTCTGATCTGAAGAAGAAAACAGTGAAGATGAAAAGGATGAAAAATTTGAGTCATTCAATTTCTCAAAAATTGGAGCAACTAAAGCCAAACAAGAATTTGAGCATGAGGAAGAAGATGAGAATGACTCAGAAAAATCTATAAATATCACACATGTCAACTGGAATGCTGCTTCTGTAAAAGTTGCCTCTAGGAAAAATTGAAAAAGTCAAGGAATCCAAGGAGTATGAGAAAGATGAAGAGAAGGAAGTACCTGCCCAAGAAACACCAGGAAGGAGGAAAAGTAGAAATGGGCAAATAGAAAGTCCCCAAAGCCAAGAAACAGAAACTGGAAACTGAAGAATATACAAATTTCCAACCTCTTATCTGATAACTTAAATTTCTATAAAACTGCTTCTGAAGGATTTTACCATTGTGGATGCCTATATTGATACCACCAGGAAATTTGACTATGTGGAATTTGAATCTTCTTAAGACATGGAAAAGTCTATGAAATTCAGTAGCTTAAAAGTGCTTGGTTCTTAAATGAAGCAGGAAAAGGAAAAGAACACAAGAAAGATAAAAATGCAAGGATCCTCTTCATCAAAAATCTGCCATATAAAGTAACTCGGGAGGAGTTCAAGGAACTGTTCAAAGATTTGATTGGGTGTCTTGGTACAGAGTAATCCTCACAAAGGATATCATACCTAAGGGAATTGCCTGAAATTGAATTCAAGACAGAAGCAGATAAGGACAGGGTCCTGGAAGAAAACCATGGGACTGAAATTGATGTGCAGACATTTCAGGACTGCCCAGGAGAGAAAAATCAAGAACAAGAGAACTGAGATGTGGTGAAAACAATTCTTAAAGCAGTAACAGCAGATTCAAAGATGCTGGTAGTAAATAACCTCATCTATAACACCTCTGAAGAAAGTCTGGAGGGAGTGTTTGAAAAGGTGATATCCATCAGCTTGCCCCAGAAGAGCTACGGTTCAACCCAAAGAATACACATTCATTAAATTTGTTTCCATGGAAGAAGCAAAAAATTTCAAGTCTTGTAACACCACCAAAATTAAAGACAGAGTCATCAGGCTGGAACTGAAGCAAGAAAAGACAGCTAAAGTAACATGAAGGAGCCAATCCTGCAAAACTTTGATCATCAAAGCTCTGTCCAAAGACATGACAAAAGAACATAACATGACTCTGGATATCAGGATAGTCATATACAGGCACATAATCATCTAAAGGGCTCAATTTTCAATTTTACAGACTCCAAATCAGAAAAAAAAAAAAAAAAAAAAAAAAAAAAAAGATGGTAAAGTTGTGAAAGAGGCCATGGAATATAAAGAAATCAAGAGAAACAAAATAACTCAGGACTGGGTCAAGACTATTGGCTTGGAGGACAGGGGGAGGTTGTGACATTGATAATTGTAGAGGCTTCAGTGACCAGGGAGGTAGTACAAGAGGCCAAAGGAGCCAAGGAGCAGAGGCTAAGGAAACTTCGGGTTTCTAAGGAGGAGGCCAAGAAGGAAGAAAGAAAAAGTCACAAGTGTCCCGTCCACCGGGACTCAGTTATTCGTGGGGAACCGAGGGGGACCCAGCCTGAAAGAGAAACGGGCGGAAAGGAGGAGGGAGACAGCATACGGCTGAAGCAAGTCTCATTTATTGCTGGAAACAGCTCAGGTTATATAGGGTGGAGCTAGGCATAATACGTGAGGACAAAAGCTAGGAGGGAAAAAGGGGGCAGGGGAGAGTGAAGCTATGTGCGTTGCGTTCGAGAAAAGGTATGGGAGAGGGCTACAGGAGGGAGCAGATGTTCCGGGAGGAGAAGGAGGGACATCCTGTGGTTATTGTTCTTATCTGAGTTTCCAGGGTCGTTACACCCCGAGACATCTCTGTGGCTGACACAATACCATGGATATATGTTCTGAGGTGCGGGGGTCGTTCCGCTTTCCTGGCCATTTGGCTGCCATCTGTTGCTTAATGCAAGGTCTGCAGTCTGGTAATTTTCCATGACTATGGTCCGGTCACCAACATGTCCCCCTTTTTCTTATTAAAAATGAAGGAGCCTATACATTAGGTCAGTGGATGGCCTGTCTTAGGCTATGTGATTTGCAGCTATGTTTGGTGCCTATACAAAAGGGTAGTGCCCCTGTCTTAGGCTATGTGAATGGTCCCCGTTCCCACTGGGAGCGGACTCACAATAATCCCATCATTGGGTGCTCCTACAGCCAGGCATGATTGTCCAAAACATAGAATCACAATATTCCTGTCATGGGCTCGTCCACAGCTTATGGCCTAAAAGGTTCCCAAAAGGGGGGGGCGGGGGGGCAAGATCTTATCTTAAACAAAGCTTCCGGTACCATGGAGTGTTCAGCTCTACATCAAGGTCAGAGAAATGGAGAGGTTCAGGCCATGGGGCAGACAGGTCATCTTTTGAGTCAGCTTTGTGGAGCCGGTGATACAAAACCTGAACATTTTTCTGGATCGCAGAATCAACCTGAGACTTAACAAAGGTGGTTAGTTTGTTGAATAGCCAAAGGCCAAAGGAGATGAGAAGGAGTATACCAACGAGTGGCCCTAGTATGCTAGGGAGTAAGGTTGTTAGCCATGGGGAGGTGGAGAACCAATTTTGATACCACAATTCCTGTTGACCTCTCTCCCTTTTGTGTTTTTCTAAGCTTTCTTTAACTTTCTGTATGCTATTTTCCACAAGGCCAAGCTTGTCCACATAGAAGCAACATTCTTCTTTTAGGGTAGCGCAGAGCCCCCCCGTTGCAAAAATAACAGATCTAACCCCCTTCTATTTTGAAGTACCACTTTGGCTAGGGAGGCGACTGAATCTTTAAGGTGTTCAAGGCCAGACTGCAGCTCTTGGAGATCTTTATCGATAGCGGCACTTAACCTGGCATACTGTTGATTAGATGTCACTAGAGAGGAAATCCCCGTACCTGCACCTACCGATCCCAATCCTAAAAGTATGGCTAGGGTGACGGCTGTTATAGGTTCTCTCTTGTTCCTAGACCGAGGGTTGGTTCCTTGTTCCCAGAATCTTAAAAAATCATCTGGGTAATGAATTGTAAGATGAGGAAAAAGGGAAACTACCACACAGTAATCCTTATCATAGAAAAAAGAGTGTGTAACGATGAAGGTGGTGAGGCCTGAGGAACAGGCAAAGTATGAATTATTGGGAGCAGCTACGTAAATATAAGATGTGTTAATAGCAACTGTTCGATTGCAGATGACCTCTAGTTGAAAGGGGGGAAGCATGTGAGGACCTACAAGGCAGAGTCCCATGCCAGAGATTTTGCTAAGGGTAAGGCCCTGTCTGCCATTAATTCCCCACTTAAGACGAGCAGGATCATTGGTAAACGTGATCTCCCCAAAGTGGGCGAGACCTTCATAAAAAGGGGGTATTGAAGAATAGCAAATCCAACATTCTCAACAGTCATGTTATTAACCTTGCGGATTGCCTGAACAGCAGTAGTCACTAGAGATAAAATGACTGTAGCGGAGGAGGGAGGCCCAGGGGGGATTGTAGGGCGAAAGAATGCAGCAGGGACAGTTTCTTGGGAGGGAATGCCTGTGGCTGATTGCTTAGTGGCACTTGGGCGTTTATAGTTAATATGGGAGTGAAGCTTGGGGTTGGGCCCTATGGCTATGGGAGCAAGATTGTTAGGAGTATTTTTCAAAAGTTTTATGGTGAAGATAAGGCCATTGTCATCTCCTTGCTTATAAAGTCTGAGGCCCCACGAGGTGCCCCGGGCCCATTCACTGTATTTTTTCCCTTGAGATGTAAATTGGATGCATATTGGATGACACCATCCCCCACACTGGCTTAGGCCTGTGGAGATGTAGTGTCCTTTTACAGGATCGTATCTGGTAATAGGCTGTTGTGTATAATTGGCAGTGACTGTGATGAAATCCCAAGTAGAGGAGGATTTCCAGTATACAGATCCTGTGGTCTCACAACCCCAGGAGGCACAAAAATAAGCAGGCACAAAGCCGCACTTATAGTCGAGATTGTGGGGCCTGTCCTTGAACTTCACCAAATCTTTCTTTTTTACTCTAACTCCTCTTTCCCTGAGGGAGGCCTTGAGGTCCTTTATAAAGGCCTGTTCTTTAGACAACTTATGGCCCATTTCTATGAGACGGATGAATCTTACTTACCAAGGAAAGAAGGGGATTCTTGAGATTTCTTCGGGGTCTGGACGATTCTTCGGGGTCCGCCTGGCAAGGGTTCGTACCTCTTGCCCCCACGTTGGGGGCCACTTGTCCCGTCCACCGGGACTCAGTTATTCGTGGGGAACCGAGGGGGACCCAGCCTGAAAGAGAAACGGGCGGAAAGGAGGAGGGAGACAGCATACGGCTGAAGCAAGTCTCATTTATTGCTGGAAACAGCTCAGGTTATATAGGGTGGAGCTAGGCATAATACGTGAGGACAAAAGCTGGGAGGGAAAAAGGGGGCAGGGGAGAGTGAAGCTATGTGTGTTGTGTGCGAGAAAAGATATGGGAGGGGGCTACAGGAGGGAGCAGATGTTCCAGGAGGAGAAGGAAGGACATCCTGTGGTTATTGTTCTTATCTGAGTTTCCAGGGTCGTTATGCCCTGAGACATCTCTGTGGCTGACACAATACCATGGATATATGTTCTGAGGTGCGGGGGTCATTCCGCTTTCCTGGCCATTTGGCCGCCATCTGTTGCTTGATGCAAGGTCTGCAGTCTGGTAATTTTCCATGACTATGGTCTGGTCACCAACAACAAGGAAAAAGACAAAATTAGAATAGCTTCTCCCCATTCTCTTCTTCCTTGTCATTTAAGGCTCTGAAAGTTTTATCCTGTTATCTAATAATTTCCAGAGGACATTCCAAAACAAACATCTTGGAAAAATCTGGATGACATTTCAAGGGAGTCTGTTGGTTTTGCCTGGATATATTTTCAATATAAACATTTTGCTAATACAAGTAATAGATACAGGAGTTGAGCTTCTTGAATATGAGTTATCTTGAATTTATGCTATACCCCATGTACTAAGCCATTAGAATACAAATGCACTGGTCATAACCTTGATATTATTTGCTACAGGGTAGAACTGAATATTAGATCTACCTAAAATCTTATATTGAAAATGTTGTTATTCAAGTGCCAAAAGGATATCATTAAGTATACTCTATATTCAGTCAAATACTCACATATCTTTCAATAAAGATTTATTGAACTGAAATATGAGGTGGTCTTATTTACAACATTGTTTCCTGGGATTGTCATCTGAAAGTTAAGGAGGTTGCATTGGATGTATCATTCTATAACTCTGTTCATGAACCTCAGAGGGAAGTATTATAGTGAGACTCAATAATATTATCATCACTATGTTTGCTTTTCTTATTTTGTTACTTTGTTTTTAACTGATAAATAACTGAGAATAACCAGATTGTACAGTACATAGAACAGTAGGCCTGGAATCAGTAAGACGAAAATTCAAATCTAGCCTCAGACACTTCTAGGCTGGACAAGTTATTTGACCTCTTTGCCTCAAATGTAAAATGGGTATTATATTACCATTTACCGTCTACGTGTGAAAATCAAATGAAATAATATTTGTTAAGTGCTAAGGAAAGTTCCCCACATAGTAAGAACTATATTTATTATCATTATATCTCTGTAGATTCATTGTTTTCTTCATCCTGTGCATTTTTGTTTCTGTGTGTCATCTTCCTGTTACACCTCCATGGGAAAAAAAAAAAAAAACACTTTAAATTATAATCATTGGGAAACCATTAAAAATCTGTTCACTTATCAAAGAAAACATTAAAAACCATAAAAGGTTCTTGTTTTTGCTCATATGTCTGTGGTACACTAGGGAGTTTTTCTTGTAAGTTAAGCAAAAGAGCTGTCAGACAGCATCTCCTGGAAATGCCTGAAAGAGGGATGAGCTAAGAGAAAACAGCAGAGCTTTCAGAGGAGATTTGCCAGACCTGATCAAATCAACTATCTCCAGACTGGGCTGTACATATTCAGGAAGTTAAGTCCATTGGCAGATCATACACCATAATTAACTGTCTTTAAGTCAGACTAACATTTTATGAGCCCAGAGGGTCTGGAGAGAAAATCATTAACTCTGTTGGCTAATTCTCACTTAATCAGTAGCAACTCATTCAACACAGCACTAATGGAGCAGCCTTGATTAGAAGGATATGGGTATGATATTAATCTGTTTCTACATGCAGGTGCAAGGCTGCAAAATGAAAAAGAACATCTGCACCCACAGAAAGGAAGCCATTTCCTTTAAATTAAAAATAAAATTGTAAAATCAAATGGCCACCAAACAAAAGATAAGAAAATATATCTTCTTCCTTTTGTTGGAAAGGTGAGACATAGGCATAAAATATCATAGTCAAACATATTTGCTATGGTGCTTGGTTTTCCTTAAATATTTTTGCTCAAATAAAAGCTCATTAAGTAGCACTGGACAGGTGGGGCGATGTAGGAGGGGAAAATATGTAAAAAAATGGCTGTGATATGGTTCTATAAAAAGCATCATAAAATAAACAAATAGGCAAAATCTGTGGGGGGGAGGATGGGTTGAAAATAGATTTATAATTGGAAAGAACCTTGGAGTCCACCTGGTCTAATCCACTCATTCTACAGCTAAAAAAACTAACTTTTCTTTTGAGTCTCTGAAATTCTTCCCTTGGTGATTCTTTTTTTTTTATGTTTAGGAAAACAAGAGGTTTCATTTGAAACATGATTTTAAATGGGCCTTTTTGAATGGAATAACCATAAGAGCTTATTGTCATATTTTGATACTATATGAAAAACTAAGAGTTTTTGATTCAGGGATTACAAGATTATAAGAACTCTAACACAGAGAGATTTACAAAGCAAAGCCTTATATAAAATAGCAGAGGATCGTCCAAAAAGGGCTGCTTACTAAATGTCCTTTGCTGGTTATAAAAAGATAGAGAAAGGAGCAGCTAGATAACTCAGTGGATAAAGCACCATCCATTGAAGTTAGGAGGTCCTGGGTTCAAAAATGGTTTCAGACAATTAACACTTACTAGCTGTGTGACCATGGGCAAGTTGCTTGACCCCAATTGCCTCAGCAAAAAAAGAAAGAAAGAAAGAAAGAAAGAAAGAAAGAAAGAAAGAAAAGATAGAGAAAAACATGCTTCATGGATAGTTTTCCATAAGAAGAATATTCTTATTGTTGCTTTTGCTTATCCTTCATTCACAAAGATGACTATGGCATCAGGAAGATGATGGCATGACATGCAAGCGAATTAGATTTAAGTGATGAAGAAGGATCATGCAAAGTCACCAACCTTGCTTTCTTCTGCAGAGCCATAATAGGCCAATGGCAGAATATACATCTGAAGGACAGGAGATGGCCCTGTTCCTTAAGATGTAGTTGATAAGTAAAAAGGCATTGAAAAAAAAGACAAAACAAAAGAGAAGAAGAGAGGAGAGGAGAGGGGGAAGGAAGAAAAGAGAAGAGAGAGCAAGAGAGGAGAGAAGATGGAAAATGTGGTAATATAAGTTCAAGTTAAAGGGAAAAGCAGTTAACATATTACATATATTTTGTTTCTAATTTTCATGACCCAATTTAACCAAATGCCAGGGCTTATTTAATGGCTAATTTAATTGTATTATTAATTATTTAACAGAATCCTCTTTGTATTCCAATCCTAGTTGGTGAAAATAGTTTCTATAATATATTAAATTGTTTTTGAGCCTTACTAAATCATCTGTAGTGAATGTAATGGCACTTTCATTTTTAACCCTTACCTCTCCTTTACATACCATGTGTTCCAATTAAATTTGATAACAACTATTGTACTTGATCTATCCTTTCCTTTCTCAGTGTTTTTGTATATGCTATTTCTCAAGCCTTATTTGCATTCTTTTTTCTCTTCTTTCACAATCTATATCTTCCTTTAAGGCTCTGTTCAAGGGTCATCTTCTTCAAGATGCTTTTCTGACTGGTTATTAGTGTCCCATCAAAGCATTGCTTATACTTATTCTATGCTATAGTACTTGCATATTATGGGAATTAAATTAGAACTTGTTGATTAATTGATGAACTCATGTCTCCTGGTCCATGTGAATATTAGACATATATTGACATAATATAATATTGAAAGAACTGCCAGATAGATTATTTGTTAACAATGTGAAACTGCCACCACTCTAGTGAAGACTTTATCAGCTCACACCTGTATTACTGACTATTCCAGTAGTTTGCTGACAAGTCTATCTGACTCAGGTTTCTCCCTATTTCAATCCATCCTCCATCCAATCACTTAAGTGGTTTTCTTCAAATTCATCCTGAAGATATGTCTCATACACATCCATTTGTTAAACTCTAATGGCTCCCTATTGCTTTCAGGAGCAAATACCAAATGCTGCATTGTATGCAAGGGCTTTCAAAGCTTAGCCCTCTCCTACCTTTTTAATCTTCTCACACCTCACTCCCCAAAAGTAATCTTCAATTTAGTGACACTGGTTTCCTGTCTGTTCCATAAATAAGGCACCCTAGTTGTAGTTTCAATTCATTTTCAAACCATTCTCTGGTTACTGCCCTTGGTGGAAATGCTCTCTTTTCTCTGTTTTGACTACTGAACAGCATGGCTTCAATTAAATCCTAAAATATCACCTTCTGTAGATAATCCACTCCAAAATTCCAATGCCTTCTCTGTGTTAATTATTTACTATTTATCCTGTACATACACTGCTTTGTATATATTTGCATGTTGTTTCCCCATTAAATTCTAATCTCCTTTGGAGAAGGGATTGTCATTTGCCTTGTGAAGATTGTGTATTTTAAAATCAGCAGGAGTCAGGAATTCAGGTTAGGGGAAAATCGTCAGTCTTTATTCTCAGTGAAGAAGGGTCAGAGGTGGAAGAGAATCAGCGATAGCAATGTGTGCAGCTGAGTCAAGAAGCTAGCTAGATCAGTAGCCACACAACCAGCAGCTAGAAGAATGGAACCCAGGCCCAATCTCTCCCAGCTTCTCTTCCTGTCTCTCTCTGCCTCCACCCACCAAAATCGTCATTTCCTCTACAACACATCAGGACTTGCACGGAGAGTGGGCAGGGACCATTCTTTATCCAATCATGTATATTAATAGAGTATAGCCCAATTACTATTTAGCCTCATGTACTTGGGACCTCAGTGCATCAACTCAAACCTCAGCCCATTACATTGCCTTTTGAAAAAAAGTTTATTTTAGCACAGTTTAGCTTAGCTTGGGGCACTTAATAAAATTTTATTGATTGATTTATCCCTTCAATCTTTCAAAATTAAGAATAATGAGAGAGGTTAAATTATGAGAAAGATAAAATATTAAGCTGATTTTCAAAAAAGGGAAGAATTATAACCTGAAATTAATATATCAGTAAATTTTATTTAAACTTTTACCTGACTAAATTCTTGAGTATGTTAATAAAAGTATAATTAAAGAAATGTTAATAAAAGTATAATTAGATAAAAATATATAAAAGTTATTACAAAGAGTCAGAAGGAATTCATTAAGAATAACACAAATGAAGAAGGATTCCAGGAAGATGGCAGAGTAGTTTTGTGAATTTCAAGCTCTCCAGATTTTCCATATAAATAGAAAAAATTCACCAATTATCACTTAATGAAATCTTTTATGGAAAACACATAGAAAACTAATTGCCAAATTCCAAAACACCCAGATCAAAGAGAAAATTTTGTAAGAAATCAGAGAAAACAATTCAGGTATGCTGCATATACAATTAGAATTGTATATAACTTACCAGCAGCCACAATAAAAAATAATTCCAGGTTCTGGAATCAAATGTAATGTCAAAAGAATTAGGTCAAAATATCATATCTAGCAAAATTATTGGTAATATTGAATGAGAAAAAATAGATATTCAATTAACTTGTATATTTTCAAGACTTTCTATCAACCAAACCTGAACTAAATAGAAAATGTAACATATTAGGGTCAATATTAAAGATCAGTTTCAAGGCACTCAACATGAACAAATTGCTTATGCTTTTCTTACATGGGAAATATATAACATATTTTAACATTAACATCAACAATAGGGTAGCTCTATAGAAAAATTAGGTCAGAGTTAGGGTAAAAATAGTAATAATTTATACAAATGAGGTATAGAGGAAGAGAAGATATAGAGACATTTAAAGGGGGCAGGAGGGCTCATAATTCTGAAAACCTACTCACATCAGAAATGAACCCATAAGCAACACTACATATGTACCATGAAGAGTATAGCACTGTACAAAATCTATAAAGAAATGAGGGAGGAGGGACAGATGGATGGGGAAGCGAAGGATGAGGGAAGAAGACAAGGGAGGTATCCATGGGTAGGGGAAAGACAAGTAACAACACAAGTTAAGAAGCAGAATTAAAGGAAAGAATCAGCAGGGATAGGGAAAGATATATAGGTTGGAGATGCTAGTATATGTGGGTATAAACACATATGTATACATTAATATATCCTTTCTTAATTATAACCTTTTTTTTGATATGATTTCCAAATATAGAACTCAAGAGAAGCATAAAAAGGTAAGAAGAAAAAAAAATTCTTGAGAACTGTATTTCTGTTATGAGTATACATTGAGAGTACATATATAATCTGATTTTACTATTATAAAAAAGAAACTACAGATGGAAAGGGGATTGTAACAGAAAACAAAAGGGAAAAGTGGAGGTAAAATGAGGGAAATTACATCTCAGGAAGAGGCAAAGAAAACATATCATAATTGAGAGAAAGAGAGGGTGATGAAAATTGTGTCAGTCTTACTCTCATCAGATTTAGCCTAAGAAAGAATATTAGATATATTTGGTTTCACCAAGTAACATCTCTCATCTTATAGAAAAGTTGGAGGGGGAAGGTAAAAAGGGAAGGGCCAGGCTAAATAGATAGGAAAAGAGAAATCGTAGAGGGAAGGTATAAGAAAGGGGGAGGGTCACTAAAGGGGGAAGACTGCTTGAGGCAAGTAGTGCTCATAAGTAAAATACTGGGGAGGAGGGAAAGAAGAAAAAGAAAGAGAAAAGTGAATTTGGAGTTAATAAGCTGGCAGGAAATACAGAAATACTAGTTGTAACTGTAAATGTAAATAGAGTGAATTCTCCCATAAAATATAAGTGAATAGCAGTCTGGATTAAAAGCCAGAATCCTACAATATGTTGTTTACAAGAAACACATTTAAAGCAAAGAGATACATACAAAGTAAAAGTAAAAGTCTGGAGGAGAATCTATTATGCTTTAGGTGAAATAAAAAAAAGCAGGGGTAACCATTCTGATCTCAGATCAAGTAAAATAAAAAAAATTGATCTAATTAAAAGAGACAAGGAAGGAAACTATCTTGCTAAAGGGTACCATAGATAATGAAGCAATATCAATATTAAACATATATGCACCAAGTGGTGTAGCATCTAAATTCCTAAAGGAGAAGTTAAGAGAGTTGCAAGAAGACAGAAAAACAATAATAATGGGATATCACAACCTTGCTCTCTCAGAACTAGATAAATCAAGCCACAAAGTGAATAAGAAAGAATATAAAGAGGTAACTATTATACAAGAAAAACTAGATATGACCGATCTTTGGAGAAAATTGAATGGAGATAGAAAGGAGTACATGTTCTTCTAGGCAGTTCATGGAATCTATACAAAAATTGACCACATATTAGGACATAAGTATCTTAAAATCAAATGCCAAAATGCAGAAACAGTGAATGCATTTTTTCAGATCATGATGCAATTAAAATTACTTTTAATAAAGAGTTAGGGGAAAAATAGATGAAAAAGAAATTGAAAACTAAATAATCTCATCCTAAAGAATGAATGGGGTGAAACAGTAAATCATAGACACAATCCATGATTTCATCCAAGAGAATAACAATAACGAGACAACATACCAAAATTTATAGCATGCAGCTAAAGCAGTAATAATGGGAAATTTTATATCTCTAGAAGCTTACTTGTACACAATAGAGACAGAGAAGATCAATAAATTGGGCTTGCAACTAAAAAAAAAAAACTAAAAAAAGAACATATTAAAAAACCCCAATCAAATACCAAACTCGAAATTGTAAAAATAAAAGAGAGATCAATAGAATTAAAACTAAAAATACTATTGAATTAATAAATAAAACTAAGACTTGGTTTTATGAACAAAACAACAAAATAAATAAAGCTTTAGTTAATTTGATTAGAAAAAGGAAAAAAAAAAGGAAAATCAAATTGTTAAGTCTCAAAAATGGAAAGGTAGAACTACCCACCAATGAAGAGAAAATTAGAGCAATTATCAGGAGTTACTTTGTCCAACTTTATGCCAATAAATTTGACAACCTAAATAAAATGGAGGAATATATACAAGAATATAGGTTGCCCAGATTAACAGAAGAGGAAATAAATTACTTAAATAGTCCCATTTTAGAAACAGAAATATAACAAGCTATTAATCAACTCCCTAAGAAAAAATCCCCAGGACCAGATGTATTTACATGTGAACTCTACCAAACATTTAAAGAACAATTAACTCCAATACTGTATAAACTATTTGAAAAAATAGGGAATGAAGGATTCCTGCCAAATTCCTTTTATGACACAGACATGGTATTGATACCTAAACCAGCTATGATGAAAAACAAAAGAAAATTATAGACCAATCTCCCAAATGAATATTGATGCAAAAATCTTAATAAATATTAGCAAAGAGATTACAGATAATCATCCCCAGGATAATACACCACAATCAAGTAGAATTTTTACCAGAAATGCAGGGCTGGTTCAATATTAGGAACATTATTAGCACAATTAATTATATCAATAAACAAAGTAACAAAAACCATATGATTACCTCAATAGATACAGCAAAAGCATTTGATAAAATCCAATACCTATTCCTATTAAAAAAACACTGGAGAGTATAGGAATAAATGTACTTTTCCTTAAAATAGTTAGTAGCATCTATTTAAAACCATCAGCAAACATCATATGTAATGGGGATGAAGTAGAACCATTCCCAATAAGGTCAGGAGTGAAACAAGTTTGCCCACTATCACCATTGCTATTCAATATTGTAGTAGAAATGCTAGCCTTGGCAATAAGAGAAGATGAAGAGATTAACGGAATTACAGTAGGTAATGAGGAAACCAAATTATCACTCTTTGCAGATGATGTGATGGTATATTTAGAGTACCATAGAGAATCAACTAAAAAGCTATTAGAAATAATCCACAACTTTAGCAAAGTTGCAGGATACAAAATTAATCCATATAAATCATCAGTATTCTTATACATCACTAACAAAATGCAACAGCTAGAGATACAAAGAGAAATTACATTTGAAATAACTGTTGATAATATAAAATATTTGGGAATCTATCTGCAAGGGAAAGTTAGGAACTATATGAGCAAAACTACAAAACACTTTCTACACAAACAAAGTCAAATCTAAGCAATTGGAAAAATATCAAGTGTTTGTGGATATGTCAAGTGAATATAATAAAGATGACAATATTCTCTAAATTAATCTATTTATTTAGTGCTATGCCAATCCAACTCCAAAGAAACTAATTTACTGACCTAGAAAAAAATAACAACAAAATTCAACTGAAAGAACAAAAGATCAAAAATTTCAAAGAATTAATTGAGAAAAGCAAATTAAGGTGGCCTAGCTGTACTAGATTTAAAACTATATTATAAAGCAGGAGTCATCAAAACCATTTCATACTTGTTAAAAAATAGAAAAGTTGATCAGTGGAAAATGTTAGGTTCATAGAACAAAATAGACAATGACTATAACAATTCAGTATTTGAAAAACGCAAAGGCCCCTCTTTTGGGATAAGAATTCACTATTTGACCAAAACTGCTTGGAAAATTGGAAACTAGTAAGGCAGAAAGTAGGCATAAACCCACACCTAACATAGTATACCAAGATAAGGTCAAAATGGGTTCATGATCTAGACATAAAGAATGGTGCTTACAAAATAAATCCCCATAAATCCTCAGCATTTTTATACATCACCAACAAAATCCAATACCAAGAGAAACAAAGAGAAATTCCATTCAAAATTACTGTTGACAGAATAAAATATTTGGGAATCTATCTACCAAAGGAAAGTCTGTAATTATGTGAGCAATATTACAAAAAAACTTTCCACACAAATAAAGTCAGATTTAAATAATTGGAAAAATATTATGCGCTCTTGGATAGGCCAAGCGAATATAATAAAGATGACAATACTTCCTAAACTAACCTATTTATTTAGTGCTATACCAATCAGACTTCCAAGAAAATATTTTAATGATCTAGAAAAAATAACAACAAAATTCATCTGGAAAAACAAAAGATCTAGAATCTCAAGGGAATGAATGAAAAAATAAAAATCAAATGAAGGTGACCTAGCTGTACCTGACCTAAAACTATATTATAAATCAGTAGTCACCAAAACCATTTGGTATTGGCTAAGTAAAACAGGTTAGGTTCACAAGATAAAATAGCCAACTATAACAATCTAGTATTTGACAAATCCAAAGATCCTAACTTTAGGGATAAGAATTCATTATTTGACAAAAACTGCTGGGAAAACTGGAAATTAGTATGGCAGAAATTAGGCATGGACCCACACTTAGCACTGAACACCAAGATAAGATCAAAATGGGTCCATGATTTAGGCATAAAGAACGAGATTATAAATAAATTAGAGGAACATAGGATAGTTTATCTCTCAGACCTGTGGAGGAGGAAGAAATTTGTGACCAAAGATGAACTAGAGACCATTACTGATCACAAAATAGAAAATTCTGATTACATCAAATTAAAAACTCTTTTTACAAACAAAACTAATGCAAACAAGATCAGAAGGGAAGCAACAAACTGGGAAAACATCTTCACAGTTAAAGGTTTTGATAAAGGCCTCATTTCCAAAATATATAGAGAATTGACTCTAATTTATAAGAAATCAAGCCATTCTCCAATTGATAAATGGTCAAAGGATATGAATAGACAATTTTCAGATGATGAAATTGAAACTATTACCACTCATATGAAAGAGTGTTCCAAATCACTATTGATCAGAGGAATGCAAATTAAGACAACTCTGAGATACCACTACACACCTGTCAGATTGGTTAAGATGACAGGAAAAAATAATGACGAATGTTGGAGGGGATGCAGGAAAACTGGGACACTGATGCATTGTTGGTGGAGTTGTGAATGAATCTAACCATTCTGGAGAGCAATCTGGAATTATGCCCCAAGAGTTATCAAACTGTGCATACTCTTTGATCCAGCAGTGCTACTACTGGGCTTATATCCCAAAGAGATATTAAAGAAGGGAAAGGGGCCTGTATGTGCCAAAATGTTTGTGGCAGCCTTTTTGTAGTGACTAGAAACTGGAAAATGAATGGATGTCCATCAATTGGAGAATGGTTGGGTAAATTGTGGTATATGAATGTTATGGACTATTATTGTTCTGTAAGAAATGACCAGCAAGATGAATACAGAGAGGCTTGGAGAGACTTACATGAACTGAGGTAAAGGGAAATGAGCAGAACCAGGAGATCATTATATACTTCAAAAACGATACTGTATGAGAATGTATTCTGATGGAAGTGGATTTCTTTGAC
This sequence comes from Sarcophilus harrisii, assembly GCF_902635505.1. Lineage (NCBI taxonomy): Eukaryota > Metazoa > Chordata > Mammalia > Dasyuromorphia > Dasyuridae > Sarcophilus > Sarcophilus harrisii. The sequence goes on from NC_045428.1 coordinate 271,430,603, forward strand.
AAAGAGAAGATCTAATTCAGTTTCAATTGATCAATGATAGACAGAAGCAGCTACATCCAAAGAAAGAACATTGGGAAATGAATGTAAACTGTTTGCACTTTTGTTTTTCTTCCCAGGTTATTTTTACCTTCTGAATCCAATTCTTCCTGTGCAACAAGAGAACTGTTTGGTTCTGCACACATATATTGTATCTAGGATATACTGTGACATATTTAACATGTACAGGACTGCTTGCCATCTGCTGGAGGGGGTGCAGGGAGGCAGGGGAAAAATCGAAACAGAAATGAGTGCAAGGGATAAAGTTGCAAAAAATTAACCTGGCATGGGTTCTGTCAATAAAAAGTTATAATTATTAAAAAAAAAAAAAGAATGGTGCTATAAACAAATTAGAAGAACATAGGATAGCTTATCTCTCAGATTTGTGGAGGAGGAAGAAATTTGTGACCAAAAAAAAACTAGAGATCATTATTGATCACAAAGTTGATCATTTTGATTATGTTAAGTTAAAAGTTTTTGTACTAACAAAAGTAATGTAGATAGGCTTCTAAGGGAAGCAGTATAAACTGGGAAATCATTTTTACATCCAAAAGATATGATAAAGGCCTCATTTCTAAAACATATAGAGAACTGACTCAAATTTATAATAGTTCAATCCATTCTTCAATTGATAAATGGTCAAATAATATGAACAATTTTCAAATGAAGAAATTGAAACTATTTGCAGTGGCATGAAAAGGTCCTCCAAATCACTATTGATCAGAGAAATGCAAATTAAGACAACTCTGAGATACCACTATATACCTCTCAGATTGGCTAAGATGACAGGAAAAGATAATGATAACTGTTGGAGGGCATGTGGGAAAACTGGGACACTGATACATTGTTGGGGGAACTGTGAATGGATTCAACCATTCTGGACAGCAATTTGGAACTATGCTCATGTAGTTACCAAACTGTGCATATCCTTTGATCCAGTATTTCTACTGGGATTATATACGAAAGAGATCTTAAAGGAGGGAAAGGGACCCACATGTGCAAAAATGTTTGTGGCAGCCCTTTTTGTAGTGGCTAGAAACTAGAAATTGAATGGATACTCATCAATTGGAGAATGGTTGAATAAATTGTGGTATATGAATATAATGGAATACTATTTTTCTGTAAGAAACAACCAGCAGGATGATTTCAGAGAGGATTGGCGAGACCTACATGAACTAATGCTAAGTAAAATGAGCAGAACCAGATCATCCTTCAGCAACAACAATACTATATGATGATCAATTCTGATGCACATGGCTCTCTTCAACATTGAGATGATTTAAACCAGTTCCACTTGTGCAGTGATGAAAACAGCCATCTATACCGAGAGAGAATCATGGGAACAGAATGTGGAATACAACTTAGCATTCTCACACTCTCTGTTATTATTTGCTTGCATTTTGTTTTCTTTCTCAGTTTTTATTTTTCTTCCTTTTTGGTCTGATTTTTTCTTGTGCAACAAGGTAACTATAAATATGTATACATATTTTGGTTTTAACATATATTTCAACATATTTAACATGTATTAAACTACCTGCCAGCTAGGGGATGGGATGGGAGGAAGAGGGAAAAATTTGCAACAAAAAGTTATGCAAGGGTCAATATTGGAAAAATTATGTATGCATATGCTTTATAAATAAAAAGGTTTAATAAAAGCGTTTTAAAAAATCATTACCTGCTTTGAGGTGGTGAGGGAATGAAAGGGGGAAAGGAAAAGTAAAAAATACACAGCAGAGAACAAAAGAACAAATTACAAGTAAAGACTGACACTCTTGAATATAATTTCTTCATATATATATATATATATATATGTAAAGGGGTTAGAACAGATTCTATTATGATTCAACTGCTGTGGGGAAAAAAAAGACAATCAGAAAACATGATCTCAAGAGAAAGCAAAAGGAAAGGTAGACCTAATTTAAAAGACCTAATAGGCACAATAGGCAATAAAATACTAAAAACCTATGCCCCAAATATTCTTAAAGAATCTATATTCTTAAAAAAAAAAAGTTAAGTTAATTACAGGAGGAAATAGAAAGTTAAACTATGCTGGTGGAGCACTTCAAATTTCCCTTCTCAAAACTAGATAAACCTAATCAGAAAATAAAGAAAAAATAAGTTAAAGATATCAATAGAATCTTAATAGTCCTACAGGGGAGAAATGAATGGAAATAGGAATGAGTATACTTTTTTTCTTAGTTTTACATGGGACCTTCATAAATATTGACAAGCTATTAGGATATAAAAACCACATAAAACATTGAAGAAAGGAAAAAAAATATTAAATGCAACCTTTTGGGATCATGATGCAATTAAAAACATGAATTCAATGAAGGATCATAGAAGCATAGATTAAAATTGAATTGGTGCAAAGCCAAGATGATAGAGATTAGACAAAACATTGTATAAGCTCTTCCTGACTTTTCTCAGAATCAATACTAGATCAAGCCTCTGAATGGACTTAGGAGTGAGAGAACCCACAAATATTTGGAGAATAACAATTTCCCAACTGAAAATATCTTGGAAGGATTGGGAAAGGTCTATCTCAATTAGGCAGGGGGAAACACAGCTCAGCACAGATGCAGCACAAATAGATCCAGTGTGGAAAAGCCAGGTATGAGGAATCCCAGCACAAGGAATCTAGTGGAAAACTTAGCCAAAATACAGCAGCGTTGGTAATTATATTCTCGTTCAGAAAGCCAGAGAAGCAGAATACCCATGAGACCTCCAATCCAACAACAGGAGGTAAATTGTGAGCCCCTGAACCCCAGCATTACAGACAAAACTTTACCAGGCCACTTGGCACAATGGGAAAGCCTTCAACACCAATCCCAGCATAATCAGTGAGAAGCCCCTGTTTATTTGTAGAGGAAACTTGGGACAATCTGCCCTGTGCTTTAAAAGCAAACCTTGCTTTGACCATAGAAAGCTATTAGGGAAGACCAGAACATAAATACAGAAAAGGACAGAAAATACAAAATGCCCAGAGATGAACCCTCGAATGGTGCCTCGGGCCATGAGGCAGAGTGTGTGGACCCTGGAAGAAAAGAGATAAGGAGCTTGGGACAGAGGATGGTGAAGAATGGAGGCAAGACAAAACAATCTGATCAAGCCTCATTTTAATGGGTGCAATAGTACAGATATATATAGCAGTAGGAAAGGAGGCAGGGTTGTGCAAACAGAGTACAGGGTGGGGGTCCTAGACAAAGGGTTGGTATCCTGCCCAAGGATGAGCTGCTCAGGTGTCTCTGATACTAGGAAGCTCTATGATGTGATTAGGGGATGCCTAGATATCTGCCTATTCAAAGTTAGGGCAGTGCTTGGTCATGTAGGATGTGATTAGGAGATTCCTATTCAGGAAGTCTTTGGTATGATGTGATTAGGAGATTCCTATTCAAGGTTAGGGCAGTCTTTTGGAATGTGGCCTTATGTGGCCGTAGATTAGTGCCAGCTCCCCACAGAATCGGGATATAAACTAGTCTCCATTTCAAAAGATTCTGTTGGGAAAGTTCAAAAAGAATCTAAAAAGAAAGAAGAAAAATGGGGGAAAGAAATTAAAATATTTCAGGAAAGTTATGAAAGTTTGAGGGGGAAAGTCAACATCTTGGAAAAGAAAGCACAGAAATTGACTGAAGAAATAAATGCCTAAAATTAAATTTGATGAAATCTATATACTTAAGAAAACAACTCTCTAAAAAACAGAATTGGGAAAATGGAAATCCAATGAGAAAAAAAATCTATTGAACAAAATAACTTCTTTAAAAGTACAATTGGCCAAATGCAAAAAAAAAAGGAGGCAAAAATCTAACTGAAGAAAACAATTAGAATTGGACAAATGGAAATGAATAATTTAAAGATAAATCAAAAATCAGTCAAAGAAAATTTTGAAAAATGAAAAAATAGGAGAAAATGTAAAATACTTCATTGGAAAACAATTTCACCTGGAAAAGAGATCCAGGGAGACAATCTAAGAATTATTGGACTATCTGAAAGCCAACAAAAAAAGCCCAGACATGAAATCATCTTTCAAGAAATCATCAAGGAAAACAACTCTGATATGCTAGAACCAGAGGGTAAAATAGTCATTGAAAGAATCCATGGATCATCTCCTGAAAGAAACTCCAAAACAAAAATTCCAAGGAATATTGTAGCTAAATTCTAGAATTTTTTGATCAAGGAGAAAGTGCTGCAAGCTTCCAGAAAGAAAAAAATCACATATTGAGAAACCACAATAAGGATAACCAAAGACCTAGTAGTTTCCACATTAAAGTATTGGAGTGTCTGGAATGTGATATTCTGGAAGGCAAAGGAATTTGGACAACAACTAAGAATCAACTGTCCAGCAAAACTGATCATTATCTTTCAAAGGGAAAGATGGATATACAATGAAAATAGGGGATTTTCAATCTTTTCTAATGAAACGACCAGAGCTGATCAGAAAACTTGATCTTCAAATAAAAGACTCAAAAGAAGCATAAAAAGGTAAACAATAAATGTTTTTTAGAGGTTAAAATGTTTGCATCTCTCTATGGGAAGAAGATATATGTAACTCTAGAGAACTGTATCTTTGGCAGGGCACTTTAAAGAAGTATATTTAAAGGATGTAGTTATAAGTTCACTTTAATGTGATGATGTAAAAAAATTAGGGGTGGGAAAGGGATTCTACTAAAAGAAGAGGAAATGGGAGGTATAATGAAGTAAATTATGTCACAAGAAGAGGGACAAAAGACCTATTATAGTTAAAGGAAAAAAGATAGGGGGGAATGAGCATTGTTTGAATTTTAATTTCATATGATTTAGCTCAAAGAGGGAATAGCATATGTACTTAATTTGGTATAAAAAATTTTCTCACCCCATAGGGTAGTAAAGAGGAAAAACAGAAAAGAAAGAGGGAAGCCAATAGAATGTAGGATAGCAGTAAAAAGGGAAAGGGATAAAAAGAGGGGGCTGAAGAAAGGGAGGGCAAATTAATAGAGGTAGTGGTAATAATTAATATACTAGTGAGAATGGAAAGGGTGAAAGAAAAGAGAAAAGTACAACTTGGGAAAAATGGGTGGTAGGAAATACAGGATTAGTGATCATAACTATGAATGAGAATGAGATAAGCTCTCCCATAAAAAGGAAGCAAATAGAAGATGGGATTAAAAGCCACAATCCTACAATATGTTGTTTAGTAAGAAACACATTTGAAACAAAGGTACATACAGCGTAGAGGTAAAAGGCTGAAACAGAATCTATTATGCTTCAGCTGAATTTAAAAAGCGGGGGCATAGCAATCCTGATAGCAGATCAAGCAAAAGCAAAAAAAAAAAAAAAAAAAAATAGATTTAATTAAAAGAGATAAGAAAGAAAACTATGTCTTGCTAAATGGTACCATAGATAATAAATAAAAAAAACTAATGGTAAACATATATGCACCAAGTAGTGTAATATTCCCAACAAACCCATACTTGTGGGGGATCTCAATTTCCTTCTGGCATAGAAAAATTCGACCACAAAATTAAAAAAAAAATTAAGATATTGAAGAGAATTTTAGAAAAGTGAGGTATGATAGACCTTTAAAGAAAACTGAATGGAAAAAGAAAGGAATATGCCTTTTTTTTCCTCAGAGGTATTTGGAACATACATAAAATTTGACCATAAATTTGGGCATAATAACTTTACAATCAAATGCAGAAAGGCAGAAATGATAAATAGTGTCCTTTTCAGATCATGATGCAATAAAAATTACATGTTGTTATGGGCCAGAACTTTGAACTTGAAACAAGGATTCTTACAAGGTGCTAATTCAGTGGAATTGATGATACAATGGTTATCTAGTTTAGCATGGTGATTAATAGTTCTCGAAGTTCAGTATGATTGATTTAATCTTACAAGAAATAATGGTTTCCTAGTGATATAACGATTGGTTTATACTCAGTGTGGAGTATATAAGCAGGGACTGAGAGACAGATTCCTTCATCCCATCTCACACCACTGTGGTGGCCTATCCTCCTGAATTTTCTCCACTGAAACCAAGTTCCCTCTGAAGGCCATGAGAAATCTAGCTGAGAATCAGGTGAAGGAGACAATAAAGACTTTTGAACTTTAATACCGGGCTACTCTTGTGGTGATTACTGAACTGAAATGAAGGCTGTCTAAAGACCTCCAGAAAACTGAACTAAGAACATTACACTTTGGCACCCAAACAGGAACTAAGAACCTACATCTGTGACCCAGAAAGTAGGATAAGTACAAAAATAGACAAGAAGGAAACTTTGTTAAGGGCTAAAGCAGAAATGGAACAAATGCTTAGAAAGGAGCTTTCTTTCCACTTCCAGGAAAATGTGTAGAGAACAAGGTTAAACTCATTAAAAGCCAAGGTTTGATTGTAACTTGGGAGCAGTTCATTGAACTTTTAGAAACATTACAATCCACATCTCCTTGGTTCTCTAAGGAAAAAGAATTAGATCCAGAAGAGTGGAAATTAGTAGGAGAGCAACTATGTGAATACTACAATGATAATGATACCAATTCAATTCCTAAAGAAACACTTTATACATATAACAATACAATTGGCTTTATGGAATTATATAAGTACTAGAATAAGAAAAAAGAAAAAGCAAGAGGGGAAGGATACTGACAAACTAGGTGAAAAGGTTGAAGAATTAGACAAGAATGCAGTTAAGTACAATTTTGATGAAATTGAGAAGTGTGGTGCTTCACAGTAGGAGCCATTAGGGCATTCCCCAACTACTGACCTACCCCCCTCAATTAACCCTTTATGGGTGGAGGGAGAAGGAGGAGGGGGGAGGGTCAGTGACACAATCAGCACTACCTATGAAGCAGCCTATGACAAGATTACAAAAGGCACTGGTTAAGGCTAAAAAAGAACAGGATATATCTGATTTAATAAATGCATACACTGTGATTGAAGAGCTTGACTCTTCAGGTCAACAAAGGAGAAGATGCAATCCTTTTGATGTGGAAAAAAATTAAGGATTTGAAAAAGGACTGCACTCTTTGTGTGGCTACATCATCTTATGTTAAGATGTTACTAGAGAATTTGGCTTATGAATTTTTAACCCCTAATGATTGAAAATCTATAGCAAGGACATGTTTAGAATCTAGACAAACTTGTGGCTTTTGGAGTATAGTGAACTCTGTAGGATGTAAGTCCAATGAAATAGGCAAACTGGAGTCAATATACAAGTCACCTTTGACCAACTAGCAGGTAAAGGTCAGTATGCAGACACTTCAATATAGATTAATTACCCCATAGCAACATATGATCAAATTGCTGCTGCTATAAAAGCATGGGGCTCCCTCCCAGGAAAAGATCAAGGGAAAGCCTTCATGAAAACAGAGCAAGGTCCCAATGAACCCTTTGCTGATTTCATGGGACATCTGCAGACAGCTGTCATATGAATGATTGGAGAAAATGCAGATAAAGAAATAATGATCAAACAACTTACTAGAGAAAATGGTAATGAGGTTTGTAGAATTATTCTGGGACTACACAAGGATGCTTCTTTAGAGGAGATTGTAAGATACTGTGTCACAGTTGGCACAAATACCTTTTATACCCAGGCTATGATGCAGAACATGGGAAGACAGGGTGCTTCTTGGCAAGGGACTTCTAGAGAGACTTGTCAATGCTTTCAGTGTGGTAAAATAAGGCATCTGAAAGCTCAATGTAGGCATAGAGATAGAGTGAGAAGACAGGGTGAGAAAACAAAACCCAAAACCCCATGTAATAAGGGCTTCCACTGGGCCTCAGAATGTAGATTGACCCAGGGAAATGAGAGATAGGGCCCACTTTCAAGACCTCAAACAAAAACCAAGTGGGGCATGATGACAGCCGAGTTTATACCCAGAGAGTCTTTAGAAGCTCAATACTTTGATATGATCAATAAGCAGAGAAGCAATCTAATATAAGAAAGGGATTATATCATCAGTCAGCCAAGTAATCAGATGGGAGAAAGGGATTACTATTGGGGAGAATAGGCTTTTTAACCTGACAGAAGAGCAGTGTCCAGTACAAGCAGCTCCAATGTAATTGCCAGGTGAAGAGGAGAGATTTAAAAGTGGTGAATGGAAGGGATTAGATAGGTTAACTGCTTAGGAGAAAGGGTTTGTCTGAATTTCTACAGATGGAGAAGGAATCAGATGGGTGCCAACAAGCCATATTCACCTCGTCCATCAGAAAGAGACAGAAAAAGAGAAAAACCTCAAAACAAAGAAAAAACTCAAGAAACATCAGGTGGTCCCATCTTGCCACTGAAAAAGCATGACTGTTAACCCAATGTGTAGAAACTGGGTTACTGAAACTGGGTTACTGACTCATGAATCATCAAAATTTGTTGATAAGACTGTTACAGAACTTCTAAACTTGCAGGAATCATAGGATTCCCTGACACATGAAGCAATGGACAATAGATTGGTTTTGGATTATTTCTAGGACTTATAGACATATATAATTCCTTATATTGATTCATGTTGTTTATTACATCAATACTAGTCTGTGTTATATTACTATGCATTTGTGTAATACCTCCCATGTTGATGGATTTATGTATAGCTGTTTCAAGTGAGACAGAAACCCAGTAACACAATCTGGTTTCACTCCCCATTTCCTTTTGGTGTTTTCATCTCCCTTCTTGAGATGTCAAGAAGGGCATGATCACCTCATTGTTAGTGTTTTCACCCCCCTTTCTCAGAAGTCAGGAAGGATGTGACCACCTCATTTTGGGGGTTTTCACCTCCCTGAGAAATTAGGGAGGGCATGACCACCTATGTTCTAAAACAAAAGAAAACATAGATGTAAAGGGCAGGAACTCTGGAGAAATATACTTAAGGCTCAGTATGATTTATTTCATCCTACAACAAGGTGTTATCTTAGTGGAATTGATAAGAAAATGGTTATCTAGTTTATATATACTTAATACTTAGCATGCTGATGTAATAGTTTTACAATTGACATAATTATAATAGAGGATTTAAACTGAGGACAAAGTCAGCCACAGACATTCCATCTTTGATCAGCCTCATGATGGCTCTCCTACCTCTTGCACTTTGAGAGAGACTGGTTCAGACTGGGAGACTGAAGGAGATAATAAAGACTTTGGACTCTATTCCTGACCATTTTCCCAGTTTTTATTCCACTGAGGCCAAGGCTGGTCCTCAGACCTCCAGAAAACTAACCACGACATTACAGGCTTTGTCGTGGTTAAAAGCAATAACAATGGACTAGCCGGGGACTTCTGGCCAAGATGGTGGAGAGGACGCACACATCTACTTAAGTTCCATGTTTTCTCTCAGGATAATTTATTTCATGACAAGCCTCAGAATTAGTGCTTAACTGAAACACACACACACACACACACACACACACACACACACACACACACACATAATTACCAAGAGAAGATATCCTCAAAATTCACTAGAAAAGGTCTGTTTTTTGCTTGTGGTGGGGATGGCTAGATTGGGCCCAGATTGAAGGTAGGCAGCACCAGCACAGCAGAGTAAGATAGGAGCTCACAGCTGAGCAGATCAGAAGGGGGTGGGGTGTGATCTCAGTCATTTCTGTGGAGAAAGCTTTAACACAATGTTGGCTACTTTGTCCTGGCAGCAAGCCAGTAGACAACCAAAGAAGCTAAAAACACAGGGGGTGAAGACTATAAGCCCGGAAAGCTAGGGTCTCTTGGGATATGGCCACATCCACCCACAGTGTCTCAACACGTTCTCAGAGTTTTAGAGCACAGATGCAGTGCAGCCATTACTGTCCTGCTAGTGCCTCGCTGCTGCCCCCTGCAGTCTGTAGAGGAAGCTCGGAAATACCATCCAGCCCCGCCCACCAAAAAAAGCAGACCATTTGTTTTTCTTGTTAATTTGTTTTCATTGACTCTTCTTTGACAAAATGAGCAAAAAAATTAAAGCACATCTATTGAAAGCTTCTATATGGATAGAGAGCAGACTTTAAACCCTGAGGAGACTAAAAATAGACTATCTCCAGATGAATACTTAAAGTGGGATATGATCTGATCCTCAACACACAAGACTCTCATAAAAGAAATTAAAAAAAGGCTCTCACAAGAGAGCTAGAAGAAAAATGGGAAAAGGAAAGGCAAGCTTGGTAAGAGTCTGGATAAGTCACCCCACTCATTTAAAGGATAAAGAAATCAAATCCTTGAAAAAACAGAATTAGTGAGTTAGAAAAAGAAAATACCTCTCTAAAAAAATAAAATTGGAAAAATGGAAAAAATTCCATAGAACAAAACAGCTTGCTTAAAAACTCAATTGGTCAATTAGAAAAAGATATAAAAAAGTGAGTGAATAAAATACTTTATTGAAAATCAGAATCAAATAAATGGAATTGAATGACTTGAGGAGACACCAAGAATCAGTCAAGCAAAACCAAAAAAAAAAAAAAAATGGGAAAAAATATCAAGTACCTTCTTGGGAAAACAACAGACCTAGAAAATAGATCTAGGAGAGACAATCTGAGAATTATTGGACTTCCTGAAAAATATGATGAAAAAAAGAGCCTGGAAACTATTTTCCAGGAAATTATCAAAGAGAACTGCCCAGAAGTTATAGAAAAGAGGGTAAAGTAGAAACTGAAAGAATTCATTAATCACCTACTGAAAGGGACCCTAAAATCAAAACACCAAGAAATATAGTGGCCAAAAGAACTATCTGATGAAGGAAAAAATACTGCAAGCTGATAGAAAAAATCAATTCAAACATAGGGGAGCCACAATAAGGATTACCCAGGATCTATTTTCATCAAAAATAAGCAAATTTCACCTAAAAATGGAACTCAACAAAAACTTTGATCTATAAATATATAACTCAAAAGAAACCTTAAAAGGTAAAAAGAAATCTTGGAAACTATATTTCTGTTAAAAAGATATATAAAAAACACATGTATACATTGTTCTAGAAACTATAGGTAGAAAAGAAAATTATACCTGGAAAAGGGTAAAGTGCAAGACTAATCTCACAAAGAGGGAAAGGAAACCTATTATATCTGAGAGGAAGAATGGAGAGGGATGAACATAGTGTGTATCTTATTGTCATCAGAATTGGCTTAAAGAGAAAAATATTATACATATTCGATTTATGGTGCAACTTCTTCCACCTCATTGAAAAGTGGGAGGGGAAAGGTGAAAAGGGAAGGAGTAAGCTAAACAGAAGGGAATATAAAAATTGTGAGGAAAAGGGGTAAGATAGGGGGAGGAACTTTAAGGTGGGGAGAGGGATGCTAAAAAGGAAGGGCTGTGAGAAGCAAGTGGTGCTCACAAGTTTAATAGTGTGGAAGGGGATAAGGAGGAAGGAAAGGAGAAAAGCATAAGCAGGGGTTAACAAGATGACAAGTAATACAGAATTGATGATTTTAACCATAAATGTGAATGGGGTAAACTCTCCCATAAAAAGGAAGCAGTTAGCAGACTGGATTAAAAGCCAAAATCCTACAATATGTTGTTTATAGTAAACACACCCGAAGCAGGGCAATACATACACAGTAAAAGTAAAAGTTTGTAGCAGAATTTACTATGCTTCAGACAAAGTAAAAAAAAAAAAAAAGTGGGCATAGCCATACTCATCTCAGATCAAGCAAAAGCAAAAATTGATCTAATTAAAAAGATAAGGAAAGGCACTCTAGCTTGCTAAAGGGTAGCATAGATAATGAAGCAATATCAATATTAAACATTTATGCATCAAGTGGTGTCACATTTAAATTCTTAAAAGAGAAATTAAGAGAGCTGCAAGAAGAAATAGACAGCAAAACTATAATAGTGGGAGATCTCAACCTTGCATTCTCAAAATTAGATAAATCAAACCACAAAATAAATAAGAAAGAAGTCAAAGAGGTAAATAGAATACTAAAAAAGTTAGATAGGATAGATCTTTAGAGAAAACTAAATGGAAACAGAAAGGAGTACACTTTCTTCTCAGCAGTTCATGGAACCTATACAAAAATTGACCATATACTAGGAAATAAAAACCTCAAACTCAAATGCAGTAAGGCAGAAATAGTAAATGCATCCTTTTCAGACCATGATGCAGTGAAAATTACATTCAATAAAAAGCCAGGGGAAAATAGATCAAAAAATAATTGAAAACTAAATAATCTCATACTAAAGAATGACTGGGTGAAACAGCAAATCATAGACATAATTAATAACTTCACCCAAAAAAATGACAATAATGAGACGTCATACCAAAATGTGTGGGATGCAGCCAAAGCGATAATAAGAGGAAATTTCATATCTCTAGAGGCTTACTTGTAGCAAATAGAGAAAGAAAAGGTTAATGAATTGGGCTTGCAACTAAAAATGCTAGAAAAGGAATGCATTATAGAAAAGGAACCCCAAATACTAAACTTGAAATTCAAAAAATAAAAGGAGAGATCAATAAAATGAAAGTAAAAAACTATTTAATTAATTAATAAAACTAAGAGTTTGTTCTATGAAAAAAACCAACAAAATAGGCAAACCTTTAGTAAATCTGATTAAAAAAAGGAAAGAGGAAATTCAAATTGTTAGTCTTAAAAATGAAAAGGGAGAACTCAACACTAATGAAGAGGAAATTAGAGCAATAATTAGGAGTTATTTTGTCCAACTTTATGCCAATAAATTCAATAACTTAAATGAAATGGAAGAATACCTTCAAAAATATAGCTAACCCAGATTAACAGAAGAAGAAGTAAATAATCTAAACAGTCCCATTTTAAAAAAAGAAATAGAACAAGCTATTAACCAACTCCCTAGAAAAAATCCCCAGAACCAGATGGATTTACATGTGAATTCTAACAAACATTTAAAGAATAATTAACTCCAATGCTATATAAACTATTTGAAAAAATAGGGATTGAAGGAGTCCTACCAAATTCCTTTTATGACACAGATATGGCACTGATACCTAAATCAGGTAGGTTGAAAACAGAGAAAGAAAATTATAGACCAATCTCCCTAATAAATATTAATGCTAAAATCTTAAACAAAATATTAGCAAAAAGATTACAGAAAATCATTCCTATGACCATGTAGGATTTATACAATGAATGCAGGGCTGGTTCAATATTAGGAAAACTATTAGCATAATTGACTATATCAATAATCAAATTAACAAAAATCATATGATCATCTCAATAGATGCAGAAAAAGCATTTGATAAAATCCAACATCCATTCCTAATAAAAACACTTGAGAGGATAGGAATAAATGGCTTTTCCTTAAAATAGTCAGGAACATATATTTAAAACTGTCAGTAAGCATCATATGTAATGGGGAAAAACTGGAACCTTTCCCAATAAGATCAGGAGCAAAATAGGGTTGCCCACTATCACCATTATTATTCAATATTGTATTAAAAATGCTAGCCTGGGCAATAAGAGTCAAGAAAGAGATTAAAGGAATTAGAGTAGGTAATGAGGAAACCAAACCATCACTCTTTGCAGATGATATGATGGTATACTTATAGAACCCCACAGATTCTACTAGAAAGCTATTAGAAATAATTCATAACTTTAGCAAATTTACAGGATACAAAATAAATCCACATAAATCCTCAGCATTTTTATACATCAACAACAAAATCCAACAGCAAGAGATACAAAGAGAAATTCCATTCAAAATAGCTGTCAATAGCATAAAATATTTGGGGATCTATCTACCAAAGGAACATTAGGAATTATTTGAGCAAAATTACAAAACACTTTCCACACAAATAAAGTCAGATTTAAATAATTGGAAAAATATTAAGTGCTCTTGGATAGGCCTAGCAAATATAATAAAGACAATACTCCCTAAACTAATCTATTTATTTAGTGCCCTACTCCCAAGAAACTATTTTAATGACCTAGAAAATATAACAACAAAATTCATATGGAAAAACAAAAGGTCGTGAATATCAAGGGAATTAATGAAAAAAAAAATCAAATGAAGGTGCCCTAGCTGTATCGGAACTAAAACTATATTATAAAGCAGCAGCCACCAAAACCATTTGGTATTGGATAAGAAATAGATTAATTGATCAATAGAATAGGTTAGGTTCACAAGACAAAATAGTCAATAACTATTGCAATCTAGTGTTTGACAAACCCAAAGATCCCAACTTTTGGGATAAGAATTCACTATTTGGCAAAAACTGCTGGAAAAACTGGAAATTAGTATGGCAGAAACTGGGCATGGAACCACACTTAACACCATATACCAAGGTAAGATCAAAATTGGTCAATGATTTAAGTATAAAGAATAAGATCATAAATAAATTAGAGGAACATAGGATAGTTTACCTTTCAGACTTGTGGAGGAGGAAGGAATTTGTGACCAAAGAAGAACTAGAGATCATTATTGATCACAAAATAGAAAATTTTGACTACATCAAACTAAAAATCCTTTGTACAAACAAAACTAATGCAAACAAAATTAGAAGGGAAGCAACAAACTGGGAAAACATTTTTTACAGTTAAAGGTTCTTATAAAGGCCTCATTTCCAAAATATATAGAGAATTGTCTCTAATTTATAAGAAATCAAGCCATTTTCTAATTGATAAATGGTCAAAGGATATGAACAGACAATTTTCAGATGATGAAATTGAAACTACTTCTACTCATATGAAAGAGTGTTCCAAATCACTGATGATCAGAGAAATGCAAATTAAGACAACTCTGAGATACCACTACACACCTGTCAGATTGGCTAAGATGACAGGAAAAAATAACGATGAATGTTGGAGGGAATGTGGGAAAACTGAGACACTGATGCATTGTTGGTGGAGTTGTGAATGGATCCAACCATTCTGGAGGGCAATCTGGAATTATGCCCAAAAAGTTATCAAACTGCGCATACTCTTTGATCCAGCAGTGCTACTACTGGGCTTATATCCCAAAGAAATACTAAAGAAGGGAAAGGGACCTATATGTGACAAAAGGTTTGTGGAAGCCCTTTTTGTAATGACTAGAAACTGGAAAATGAATGAATGCCCATCAATTGGGGAATGGTTGGGTAAATTGTGGTGTATGAATGTTATGGAATATTATTGTTCTGTAAGAAATAATCAGCAGGATGAATACAGAGAGGCTTGGAGTGACTTACATCAACTGAAATTAAGTGAAATGAGCAGAGCCGTATCATTATATACTTCAACAACGATATTGTATGAGGATGTATTCTAATCGAAGTGGATATCTTCAACAAAGAGAAGATCTAACTCAGTTCCAATTGATCAATGATGGACAGAAGCAGGTACACCCAGAGAAGGAACACTGGGAAATGAGTGTAAACTATTTGCATTTTTGTTTTTCTTCCCTGGTTATTTTTACTTTCTGAATCTAATTCTCCCTGTGCAACAAGAGAACTGTTTGGTTCTGCATACATATATTGTATCTAGGATATACTATAACATATTTAACATGTCTAAGACTGCTTGCCGTCTGGGGACGGGATGGACAGAGGGAAGGGAAAAGTTGGAACAAAAGTGAGTGCAAGGGATAATGTTGTAAAAAATTACCAAGGCATATGTTCTGTCAATAAAAAAGTTATAATAAAAAAGCAATAACAATGAAAAGATAGAGGTAACAATCACACCCTAAGGCAAAATGAACAGTCTGTGGTATCTGATTATGACAGATTATTATCATGCTATATAACACATGATGGATAAGAAGCTCTCAGGAAAAAGAAAAAACTTGGAAAGACTTCTATAAATTGGGGCAAAGCAAATTGAGCAGAACCAGAAGAATATTGTACTCAGTAATAGCGATATTGTACAACAATCAGTTGTCTTGAAGCATTTAGATATTCTCAGAAATATTATAATATAATTACAAAATACAATATAATTACAAAAGAGTCACAATTTAAAAAATGAGTCACAATTGAGTCACAAATGAGTCACAAAAAAGAGTCATAATTTAAAAAAAATTTAAAAAACAATTTAAAAAATCACCCTCTAGAAAAAGAGCTTGTGGAGTACAGATGCATACTAATGTAGATTTCTCACTTTTTTTCATGGGTTTTGGGGGATCTGTGTTTTGTTTTATAACAATTAATATTCAGGGGTTTTGCATAATTGCCCACAAATAATCTGTATCAAATTGCTTATTTATCAAATGTCTCAAGGAGGGACCTCAGGAGGAAATTTGAAACTTTTAAAAACAAATACTACAAAGCTGTTTTTACATATATCTGTGGAAAAAGAAATGACAAGCAGGATGATTTCAGAAAAAATTGAGATTTATATTTAATGATGCATAATAAAATGAGCAACATTTTAACAATAATAAATTGTGAAAGATTTTAGTTAAATCTGATTGACACAGCAATTCAAGGCAATTATAAAGGACTCATAATGAAATGTACTACCCACTTCCATAGAAAAAACAGATAAACTTTGACAGTAAAATGAAGTACATTTTTTCACTTTATTTTTCTTGCTTTTTTTTGGCAACATAGGAAATGTGTTTTGCATGACTTTACATGTATAACTAATATCTTATTGCTTCCTTCACAAAGGATGTGGGAGGGACAGGAAAGGATTTAGCACTCAAAATTTTTTAAATAAAATAATCAACTTTCAAAAAAAATAAATCTAAAATCTAAATAAAGGATTACTGGAAAGGTGCAAATTATTAAACAATGAATTAGCCCAGAAGTAGGGTGTTACAAGGACAATATTGTAATTATTTCTCTCTAGAACATAACCAACAAGTAGTCACACAGCTTTATTTGGAAGCCTCAGTACTGTGTACAGATTGTTTAAACAAACTTCCTTTATGAAACAAAATAATGTGTCCCAACAGTCTGGATGCTGTTTTAAGCTGTTGTATGAATGTTTAAAACACTGCGCTGAGGTTCTGTATAAAAGGTTTCCATTATATTAAGGGCTATAAAATATTCCTCCCAAAGAACTCTATGAGGCAGGTACTATTAGGATTATTATTCTTGTTTTACAGAAAGTAAACTGACATTCAAAAAGCTTAGATGACCTGATGATGCTTGTTCAGGTACCAAGTGCAAGAAATAAGATGTGAGCCCAGACTTCTTGACATTAGATCAGTCTGTTCTATGTCACACTGTCTTTTAATGGAATGAGTATTATTCAGGTACAGGAACTATGAATATATATCAACAATGCTTTATCTACAATTGAATTAGTCTTAAATCCTGTTCAAAAGAAGTAATGTTGCTGATGGTTGGATAAGGAATATAAATCATAAATAAATATTGTTCTGATTATTCACTAATGGGCATAAATACATCTTCATCTCTTCTGAAAAATATGTCTAGAACCATCCAAGCTTTACAAAAGATATTAAATGTCTTTTTCTAAAAGTTATTAGAGCTGTAACTAGCAGTTAGAAAGGATGATTGGTAGAATAATGTGATCTGTTGGCTCAGGACTATGACAAAGAACAGAAATCTTTGGCCTATCCTGGCATTGTATATCTAGAATAGTGTTGGAAGCTTTTAGTCCCTAGATTAATATTTCAAAGACATTCTTCTGGTTGGATGTACCAAAATTAATATTCATCCTTGCAAAAATTCTGCTTGAAAAGAATTTATACTATTTATTCTATTTTCACCAGTCTCATAGATAAGGCACTTTTGTGACTGAGTGACACAGGACTACTTTGACATTTGGAGCTACTTCTCACACAAGTTACAGGGAACATGCACATGTAGTAAACACTCTGGTGATAAGTTTCTGTTGTAGTTCAGAAAACTATAATTACATTATCCATTCCATAGACAGAAAATGATCAATTTATGGAAAAATAATGTCCACTATTTTATTGTGACTTTGGATTACTCGTTAAAATTCTCTAGACCTCACTTTTCTCACTTGTAAAATAAAGACTGAACAGAAAAATATCTAAGATCTCTTTTATTCTACCATGTTTCTCTTCCAGATCCTGGATTGGCTTATTCATTTCTGTCTGTTCTATTTTATTTAAGTCAATTTGTTATTAGATGAAATATAGCTCAAGATATTTCTATATGTGTTTTTCCTCAAAAATTAGCAAGAAGAAAAAATTTATAATTTTTCCCTTAGGCTTTAACCAATAAACAAGTATAATACATTAAAACTAAGAGATCCAAAACATAGATTTTTCATTATTAATGATAGGTCACTGACTGTCAAAGTTCAGTTAAATTCAAAATTTCTGATTTTATTCTGAAAAAAATTCTGATTTTATTTATTTTTACCATGTCTATCCATTTGTAGCAACTATATCAACTATTAAAATGTTAAAGTACTTGTGGAGCAAATGTAGCCAACTCATATTTCATTTACAGGAGAAGACAGTTCAGGGAAAATGCAATCATAATAATTGTTATCACTCTTGATTATGCAGTATTTAATGGAATATGAAGTCTGCATTTGGCTTCTTCTTTTAACCAAATAGTCACACTACCCTTTTTTACATTATTCTAAGATGGTAACAAAAAGTCTAACAACAGTTCAAATTTTCTTACTGATAAATCAGGGTACAATATAAATATAAGGGACATACTAAAGCCACCCAACCATTATAGCATGAAGTGTGGCATCCCTAAGACACTTGATGAAGGGTAGATTTTGGTTGTATATGGCAGAATGTTAGGCAAAGTAGTACAGGGTAAAGAAAAAACCTGACACTACAATGTAAGTGATCCAAATATTTCTCCCATTTTATCATCAATTACTGATGTAAACTGCTATGATATAACCTTCCTAAG
The DNA here is from genome assembly GCF_902635505.1 of Sarcophilus harrisii. NCBI lineage: Eukaryota > Metazoa > Chordata > Mammalia > Dasyuromorphia > Dasyuridae > Sarcophilus > Sarcophilus harrisii. The sequence goes on from NC_045428.1 coordinate 271,449,353, forward strand.
ACCTTTCTTTTCTCATTAAAACAACAAAAAACAGGGCGTGTTTATTCCTGATATTCAGCAGCAATTTTGCTTTCTTTTCCACTGGGCCCCAAAATACTGCTCAGCACTTAAGAGATCTATGACTCACATCTCTCTCTACCAAAAGGGAGCCCTACTGGGAAGTAATATGTAGCAGCTTTGTAATTGTCCCCAATAACACAGCCAGTTGGCTTAGGATGTTAAAAAGGGAACAAAAAATTCTGCTCTGGTAATTTTATTAGGAGTAAGGAGGAAGAACTCATCAATTTTGTCTCTTAAGAAAAATGAAAGTAACAAAATATAATGGTTAACTATTTTCTGACCAATTAAGAGTCCATGTTGTTTTTTTTTTAATCTGCTTCTTTGCAAATATTCTTAGACTATTTCTATTCTCTTATCCTAAAAAAGCACAATTTGATATTTTTTTTCTCAATGAATATTTTATTTGATTAGTTGAGAATGTGATCAAAAGAAGTGATACTTGGGAAATGGGAGTTACAAGATATACTGCTAAGAGATATATCGCAGTAGTAGGAATGAAACATCTCATTTTAATTTCACCAGCTGTGAGGATCAGTATTATCAATGAATATGTATTACAATTCACATTTTTGCATGGGTATCATCCTTAGCACAGCGGGGAGAAAGCGGGAGGGAGAGAGAGAAATTGAAGTAAAATGTCAAATTAAAAGATAAAAATCAGGACCCTTGCTGTTTTACAAAATAATATTTCCTCAATTTGATTTAAGGAATTTGTGGACAGGATTATTTTCTGTACTGCCATTGTACCATCATACTCCAGCAAACAGTAAGACCAAAAGAATGATACAGACTACTAAGAATGTCCTGAAGTGGATTCACAGAACCAGAACTGAATTAATCTAGTAGAAAATGAAGTAAATACCCACTGGCTTCTACGAAGGTACATAATTTTCCAAAAAATTCCACCCCTCCCTGATTTTGGCTTAACTTCACTATACACTTCCTTCATCCATCCCATGCTGCTACTTAAGAAGCCACAAAATCTTTATTATTTTAATCCATGACCTTATTAATCTGGGTATTTCCTCTACAAAAGTATATCGCAAGCCAATAACTTTCTTTTACCTTTTGTGATTCTTATCCTAGAGTTTCATAATTCTACCATAGAGAAGCTGCTCAATGCATGAACAACTTTCTTTTAGGCTTTATTCTTTGAAGTCACAAGCTTTTCATCTGTTGTGTCTTATTGTTGCTATATAATTGACCTGCCTCCTTTTCTCATCATATATTTACTGATTTTTTATACCTTTTTTGTGTACCTAAGTGGTACAGTAGGAACCCTTAGAGTCAGGAACCCCTGAATTCAAATTATCCTCAGACACTTAGGAGCCATGCAATCTTGAATGACATATAGTCTTCAGTTTTCACAATTGTAAAGTGGGTATAATAATATCATCTCACTTCAGGATTGTTAGGAGGATCAAATGAGATAAAATTTGTAAATGTTTAATACAGGACCTAGCACAAAATAGATCCTAAGTGTTTTTTCCTTCATGTAATCTAGAAGTCACTGTAGGCAAAGTACTAGTGTTGTTATATTCACCATCCATCTAAAATTTTGAACTACGTGCATTAATAAAAGCCATATTCATTTAAGAAGTTGAAGCATTTGACTGGCCCAAAGACATTGTTAAAAGTTTTGTTTTGTTTTTGTTTTTGTTTTCCCTTGAATTTTAAGTATCTGTGGCTACTGAGAAGGGTTGAAGTGTCCAATCCCATTTTTCTAGAGACTGATCTCCTAGTATATGGAAGGGTTAGGAATATGGGTGATGTTTGATGGGGAGATGCTATTCTAGGGATCTTAATCTCAAGAATAAGCAGATAATCATAGTAGTATCCAAAATGCATTCTGATTAATCTTCTGAAGAAAGTAGTTTAAAACTTACATGCATATATGTATATATGTATGCATAAACATACCTAAATTTATATTTTTTCCATAAATACTTATAGTTGTTTGTGTTGTTCTCCTTCATTTTTAAGAGGGCCATTGAAATTTCAGGGTTATGTCTTGATTAGCAAGTGAATTGGATTTAAATGAGGGAGGGTTGTAGGAAATTGTCCGCTTCACAATCAATTCCAAAGTCATCAGAGTATTGGCCTAACAAAAGGCAAGATGACTGGTTATGGCCCAGGATACAGTAAATGGCCATGGCATCTTCAATAGTCACATAAGCTCTAAGTATTCCACAGTGCTTACTTCAGCTGCCTTCATGTCCATTGAAACAAATTGTTCTACCTGACCATTCCACCAGGGGAAGTATTCAACGGGATTGAGACCTATTGGTTATCCTTAACATGATTTAGCTTGCTTGTCAAGACAGCTTTACTATGGTGAAGCCACTTAAAATGTTAACAGTGACTTCTGATATTACTACAGGTCAAAAAAAAAGGCAATAGAAACTTAACAAGTCTTCTTGGCCAATCAGTGCCAAAAAGCCACTTCAAGATATCTTTGGTAGTCTGCATTACTTTTTCTGTTTGAATGTCTCCTGAAGCATGACAAAGCTCAATAGTGACAACTCAAATAAGGTTTCTGTTCACAAATTCCTTAAAAAACCAAACAAAAACAACAAAAAAAAGGAAATGTAGGCACATTTGACAGAAACAATCATGCCTCGCATTTCTTGCATTGCAGAAAGTTGGTGCAAAACTGATACTGCTAAAGTAAAAATTTAAGACAGAACTAGATGGACTTGAAAATTCTTCATGAAGGAGCATGCCTGCCACATAATACATCATCCTCAAAAATGGTCTTGCAAAATTGATGCAAATTCATGACTGAGGCTTCTTATTCAATTCCCACAGAAAATTTTATGTTTGTCCTCTCTCCTAGTCTTTTCAAAAGCAGTAGTTCAAGAGAACAGACTTCTAATCAGTTCTTCAGTGCAAATAATTCCTAAATGTGCTGCACTGGTGTGACCAGAACAATATAACCACTGTCTAATAATTAGAAACAGAGTAGATACCTATCAACTGGTGAATGACTAAAAAATGACACATGAATGTAATGGAATATTTTACTATGCTATAAGACATGAAGTATGTGATGAATACATAAGAGCATGGAAAGATCTACATGAAAGACAATAATATAATAACTATGATAACCTAAATTGAAAGAACAACTACACATCAAACAGAACCTAAATAAAGATATATGAAAAGACATCCCCAACCTAACCTTCACAAAGATGGGAGATCCACAGGACAGACTTGAAGATTTTTACAATATATTGATCGGTTGTACCGTTTTTCTTTTCTCTTTCTTAAAAAATCCCATTCATTTTACAGGATGGTTTTCTGGGAGTGAGAAAGTAATGTATACTTGGCACAACTACTGTGATATAAAAACCAGAAAATATAAATAAAATTTAATTTAAAAATTTTAAATCTATTGTGTTCAAAGCACTATAATGGTTGCCAGATGAAAAGGACAAAATTTAAGTCATGATGTCTGTCTCTACAGATTGCAGATCTATATAGTCTAAAAGAAAGATAAGGAAAAAAATGTAATAGGCCAGTGGTCTGGTACTTCAGGTTTAAGATCAGAAGGAAATTAGAACATCTAAGAACATAAACAAAAGACCAAAAATAAATCAGGAAAAATACTCAGATCAGGGAATAATTATTCAGTAAAGATACAACACTGATTTAATTAGACATAGTTTCCCCACTTCTGTATTGCCTATGTTGGTCTATCTGCTATCAGAAATCTTAAGGAGGAGTATTTGTATTTAAGCCTCTAGGAAGTTATATCAATAGAATGAGTTCTTAGTGTTCTATATTTTAATTAAACACTAACTTAGTCTTTGTGAAATTGGGAGTTTCAAAAATATTTCCATTTCCATTATATAGTAATATGTCATTTTCTTCAAATAGTCAGGAAAAACAGATAGAGATATATATAGATAGAGATATAGAGATATATTACATATTGCCCTGATGCCTATGAATAAATAATAAATGAGAAAACCCTTATTAGGAATTTACTATCCTTGTTTTCAAGAAACTTAATAGAGAAAAATAATATATAAATTGAGATATACTTAGTTCTGGAAAAGACAAGGCAAAAAACATATCTATCAGATTCAAGAGACTGAGGAGCAAAGTCTAGATTATTCTTGAGGAAAATGATTGAAGAGGATGGACAGAGTAGATGCTACATGCTCTAGAAATAGACAAGAAGTGAAATATTCAGAAAGAATAGTTGAAAACTCATCTATGAGAATCCAAAGAACTATGGAACAAGGTCCAGGATATTCTGATTGGAGTCTATTGATGAGTCTAGGGGTCTGAAGAGTGTAGATAGTATGGTCTGTAAACATTAAAAGAACAGAGAAAAGCATCCAGTACCTTATATAGCTTCTACATCTTGGATTTATGAAAGTTTCTGAATAAGACTAAGCACAATGTAAGGAGGCATGGATGAAGTGTAGTCTATATTAATGGAGGGAATTATAGGACTATAAATTTAGAGACAGAAAAAAATATCTGAAGTTAACTACTCCAATATCTTAATTACAGATTGGGAAACTGAGGCGCTTAAAAGTAAAGGGACTTAACTAAAGATCAAATAGCTAGTAAAATTTTAATTAAAATTTTCTAATTCTAGATCTAATACACTTTAAATAACATCATGTTGCTTCCTATATTGATGAGATCATGAGTCCAATGACACAACAAATTACATTAGAAAGTTGTATGTATAGTACGAGATGCTACTTGGTCTCCAGACATTTGGCATGTTATATTTGCTTCTGAGAGACATATTTTAGGAAGAACACTTGTTAGAATCATTACAAAGTGTTAACTCAATGGAATTAATAGAAACAATGCTTATGTTTACACCTTTGAGAGTTCACACATTAGCTCACACATTAGTTCACAAGTTTGGGAGATTCACAAATCAGGATTCAGTATGAGATTCACAATTTTATACCTCCCACAATCCCACTTTCTCAGAGGAGAAGTCAACCTTTGGGTTCACAGCTTTAAGAAATCATATATAAGAAGCTCTTAGAGTCAATCAGTGGAGGAGTCAGAAGTAAGTCAGTTCGGGAGATTGACAGAGCCAGAATTCAGTTAAGAAGAGTAGAACTGGAGATTCAAAGGGAGCTGGAGGTGACAAAAGACAAGCTGCAAGAGCTCTTGGAAACAAGAGGGAGATAGGCCTCTAAGAAAACTAACCGGGCTATTTTGGAAGAGACAATAAAATGACTTCTGGCTGTATTTGGGGTGATTATTACTCAGAACTGAAACTAAGGCTCCCTCCAGAAGCCCCCCAGGAAACCTGTTCCCAGAAAGAACCATCACATTTTAGAAAAGATGAGAACACTACAAACACTAATAAGCAGAATAGTCTCTAAGAAAGGGCAACCAGAATAGTGAAGAGCCTCATGATCATAACAAATCAAATTCATTTGAAACAATCAGTTGAAAAGAAGTTCAAAAGTAAAGGCTTCAGAAGTAAAATGTAATGTATTTTTATTCCCAAGTATTGAAAAGTGGCCGTGAAGACGAAAGAACAAACTTGTTTTAGACTAGGTTTAAGGATAAATGTTTTAGAGAGATTTTTAAGAGGAAAAGTTCAATTTTGGAAAGGGTGAAATTATGGTGCCTGTGAGACAGAAAGTTATTGAGCACAGACAACATCTGATTAATTTTCAATCACTACAGGATAATTGGCTGGATGGAACCCAGTAGAGCATACATGTGGAGAGCAAACAGTAATTTTGGGTTTCTTTTTCATTTTTACCTGATCACAAATTAGAATAACCTAAAGCAAAGTGGAACTGATCCTATAAATGTAAGCCTATGGTTAGCAGACCTTCCCTGAATAACCATTAATTGCTGCTTTGAAGCAGATATAGATGAGAGGTATAACTTTTTGAGTATAGGTCAGAGATAAATAAGTGGAATTTCCCACTACAAAAAAATGTAATCAGATTCTGCAAAAGACAGACCAAAGAGAGGAATGTGCTTGCCCACAAGGATCAAGTTTTGAGTTTTTAAACAATGTTTCTAAGTCCCAACATAAAGTGGAGGTGGGTGGAGAGTAAGAGTTAGACTATTTTAAAATTCCTGGACACCTAAATGCTAAAATTTCTGAAACAAGGTGAGACAGAAAGAGAGACAGAGACAGAGACAGAGACAGAGGAAGAAACAAAGACAGAGAGATGGAGACAGAGACTTATGGAATAAGATTAATTTTAGAGATTGATTTACAAATAGTTCAAAAATTTAGTTTCCTTGATGCATGTTAAACAAGATTAATCACTTATACACCTCTATTTCTGAGGAATCAAAAAATCTGGAGCTTCAACTACATCAAGCTATTACAGTGAATGATTCAGATTGTACAGATCAGATAGGGGGAAGGGATAGTGTTTTGATCAATCATCTTGAAGTATGTACTGTGAATTATGAGAGAACATAGCAGTAACATAGTTTAACACTAATAGGTACCTATAGGTATGTCAAAGAATGATCACAATGGCAACCTCAGGTTCTATTATCTAAAAAGGTAATATTATAGGTTATTAGAGGGTTTCATGTGTTTCTCTATGTTTAAAATATTACACCTTAAAGTCTTCTTGAATTTTCTGATGGACTGAAATAAAGGCTCTTTTGGGTATATACTTTGTATACTGAATGAAAGGTTGGTTAGCTGTAATAGATCCCATTAACCCACATTTGGGGGGGGGGGGGAATTTTAGCATGTTCATATTTAGAAATTTAGTCAAAGTAAACTCTGGAATTTTTGCAGTTGAATAAATCAAAGAGGTAAAAATAATTCCTGAGTCAGAACCCTGGAGTTATACCTTGTCCATGCAAGTCTAGAAACTTTAGAAGCTCTTGATCACAAGTGACATAAATATACATATGGGGAGAGGTCATGCAGTATAGTGGAAAGAGCACTGAATTCACAAATCATACTTTAACTTGCTTCAAGTCACTTAACCTCTCCAAAACTCAATTTCTTTATGTATGAAATGTGGTTTGTAGATCAAATGAGATAGTGTATATAAAATTTGTAGTAAACTATCAAGAGATGCAAATATGGTACATATGTGATAGTAGCTATAAAGGGCTGTCCTATCTCACATACACTAGCCATACAGAGAAATCATTTAATCTGTTAGTGCCCTTATATAATTTTAAGCCATGAATTAGAGACAAAATTGTTCTATATGAGTTAAGGAACTTTCCACACTTAAAAAAATAAAATATATTTATCTCTTTATCTAACATGAGAGAGAATTACGATGTATACATATATATTCACATCATAGATATACGGTATATAAATATTCCCTATACTTTATGGTCCAATTATAATTTTTCAGTCACATTTGTCAATAATTTTGTCCTTGGTTCTTTAGGAAACATTTCTCCAGGAATCAACTGCCTCTCCAAGACTGAGATGATGCCCATAGTGCTGAGGGGAGACTTAAATCACAGTTTGTTTCACACTCCCTTTTTATCTACATCTCCATAGAATCATTATGTTTCAGTAATGTTGTTTAGCATGTCTCTTATAAATTGCTCATTTGGGGCCTGCCAAATGATTGCATAGGAAATATTTTGCACAGTTTCTGAAAGGAGCTGCTGCAATTTCAAACAGCAGGAAAACATGACTATTAAAAGAGAGAAAATGTCTGTGTTTTTACAACAAAATAATTAGAAGCCATTACTGGAACTGTTTAGATTTCAATACCCCCATCTATCTTCCTTTCAATTAGAAACATGTGCCAAAAAAGGAAAAGTTTGGATAAAGATGAGTACATTTTGAATGAATTATGATAATGAAATGTGACCCTCAATAACAATATAGTCTATATGCTTTAAATACAGTACATGTTACATTCTCTCAGTTTATGTGGAAACAAAACCCATTTGTGATTTTATTTTATTTATTTATTTATTTTTTGCTGTTCCCTTAGAATTTATTGAACACAGTAATCTCTTTTTTTTTTTTTTTACTTCTGTTCCGATTTTTCCCTCCCACCCTCCACCCCCTCCCCTAGATGGCAAGCAGTCCTATATATGTTGAATATGTCCTAGTATATCCTAGATACAATATATGTGTGCAGATCCAAACAGTTTTCTTGTTGCACAGGGAGAATTGGATTCAGAAGGTAGAAATAACCCGGGAAGAAAAACAAAAATGCATTTGCGATTTTAGATATATTTAACTAGCAAATTTCCTTATAACTATGTCAAGAACAGGAAATTAGTTCTCCTAGCATACTTCAAGCACTAATTAAATTTAACAATGATGACAATGTGCCACAAAATATATTTTTCATATTTCACAAGTTCTTAGTTATATATTCTACAAATATCTTGGAAATTTTATATCAAAGATAATTAATTAATAACAAGGAGTATTTTAAGCTGAAGACAATTCTTTAGCAAATAGTTCTACTGGAATTGTATTTATACTAACTTTAAAATACTTGGAATCTGCAATTTCTTCTTTTTTTCTTTTAAAATAATTTTTTTGCCCCAATTACACGTAAAACAAATTTTTACATTTGTTTTTAAATTTTTGAGGTCCAGATTCTTCCTCTTCTTCCCCACATTCCCCCATCGAGAAGGTCTATGTGAAGTTGTGCAAAACGTTTCCATAAAAGTAATGTTGCAAAAGAAAATATAGATGTCCCTCCCTAAAAAAAAAAACCCTCAAGAAAAAAAGAAAATTTAAAAAAGTATCCTTCAGTCTGTATTCAGATACAATAAATTCTTCCTCTGGATAGAGGAATCTGGGAGAATATTTTTTTCATCATAAGCCCTTCAGAGTAGTCTTAGATCATTATATTGCTGAGAATACAAATTCATTCACAGCAGATCATCTCACAACTTTACTATTGCTATATATACACTTGGAACATTTCACTTTGCTTGAGTTCATGAAGGACTTCCCAAATTTTTCTTATACCATAATGCTCATCATTTCTTTTAGAGTAATAATATTCCCCATAATCCCATAACAGTTTATTCAACCATCCCCTAATTTATGGGCCTTCCCTCAATTTCCGTTTTTTTGCCCTGAAAATTTTATGCATTTGGGTGTTTTAATATCCTTTGGGATTCATGCCTAGTAATAGTATGGTTAAGTCAAATAACATGCATGATTTTATAACCCTTTGGACATAGATCATATATTTTAACCATTTTAGAGAATGGCTCATTTTTTTTTTGATTCTGTTCCCTATATATTTAAGAAATGAGGCCTTCATCAGAGAAACTTGCTTCAAAAAAATCTTTTCATAATTGCTATTGCTAACTATATTCACTCCCTATTATTCTGTTGTCTCATTTATTTCACCCTGTCCCTCCTCAAATGGCTTTTGCTTCTTACCAGCCCCTTTCCAATGTCCAATCTTGTAGAGGGCCTGAACTCTGTAGAAGTATGCTTGAAACAAGGGTATTTACAACAAGGTTATTAAGTCAGTGAATTTGATGAGATGATGGTTCTCTAGTTTACATATACTTAATACTTAGTATGGTGATACAATGGTTCTCTAGTTCACACATACTCAGTATGCTGTAATGATGTAATTGCATTACAGTATTTAAGGGATGAGAAGACTGGAAATAGATTCCATCTGTGTCCATTCTCCTGGTGACTCTCCTGCTTCCTGCACTCCTCCACTAAAATCAAGGCTGATCCCAAGATCCTCCAGAGAGTTAATCCAAGACATTACATTTTGGTGTCTGAACATGGGCCACTGAAAGAAGTATACTACATTTTGAGGCTCTGGATGTAAGGACCTACACCCAGAAGTTTGAATGATATGATCACAAATTCAGTGGTGAAGTCCCTGTGACCCAGCAACAGGGTGAGTACAAAAATTGACAAGCAAGAAACTTTAGTAAGGGCTAAACTAGTCACTATTGTTTCTTAGCTGAAATGGGACAAATACTAAGAAAAGAGCCTTCCCCATAATTAGGTTAATAAATTACAAAGATAATGGTCCTGATTCACTTCCTGAGGAAACATTTTATATATATATATATATATATATATATATATATATATATATATATATATATATATATATAACATAATACAATTAGCTCTAAGGAATTCCACAAGTTTTAAAATAAGGAAAAAGGAGAAAGAGCAGGAGGGGGATAGTACTGACAAAGCAGCTGAAAAGCATGAAAAATTGAACAAGAAAGGAGTTAAGTACAGTGCTGATGAAATTAAGGAGTGTGGTGCTTCTCAGCAGGAGCCCTTAGGGCATTCCCCATCTCATGACCTTCCCCCCTCAATTTCACCTTCCTGGGTGGAGGAGGAGGAGGAGGGGCAGTAACACCATTAGTACAAGTCATGCAGCAGCTTTATCCACCCCCAATGACACTATTTAAAAAGGTGTTAATTAAAGTTAAAGAGGAAGAGCAGGATACATCTGATTTGAGAATAGAAGTATACCCTTTTATTCAAGAGTTTGACACTTAAGGTCAAGAAAGGAGAAGATAAACTCTTTTTGATGAGGAAATTATCAAAGTTCTGAAAAAGGGTTGCACTCTTTAGAGGTCTACATTGTCTTATGTTGAAATGTTATTAGAGAATTTGGCTTTTGAAATTTTAACCCCTAATGATTGGAAATCTATACCAAGGACATGTTTAGAACCTGGACAAAACTTGTGGCTTTCTGAGTATAATGAACTCTGTAGAATACAAGCCCAATGAAATAGACAACCTGAGTTAATATACCAGTCACCTTTGACCAGCTGACAGATGTAGGTTCTTAAACATATACTTTAGCACAGATTAATTATCCTTTGACAGCATATAAGTAAATTGCTTCTGCTGCTATCAAAGGATGGAGCACCTTCCCAGGAAAACAAGATGGAGGCAAAGCCTTCACAAAAATAGTAAAAGGTCCAAATGAATACTTTTCTGATTTCATGGGATGTCTACAGAAAGCTGTCATACAAATTATTGGTGAAAATGCAGCAACACAAATTATGATAAAACAACTTGCAAGAGAAAATGTTAATAAGGTTTGTAGAAGAATTATACTGGATGACCTAGAAAAAATAACAACAAAATTCATATGGAAAAACAAAAGGTCAAGAATTTCAAGGGAATTAATGAAAAAAAATCAAATGAAGGTGGCTTAGCTGTACCAGATATAAAACTATATTATAGAGCAGCAGTTACTAAAACTATTTGGTATTGGCTAAGGAATAGATTAGTTGATCAGTGGAATAGATTAGGTTCAAGGGATAAAACAGTCAACAAATATAGCAACCTAGTCTTTGACAAACCCAAAGATCCCAGCTCTTGGGATAAGAACTTACTGTTTTATAAAAATTGCTGGGAAAATTGGAAACTTATATGGCAGAAACTAGGCATTGATCCACACTTAACACTGTACACCAAGATAAGGTCAAAACGGGTTCATGACCTAGGCATAAAGATTGAAATTATTAATAAATTAGAGGAACACAGGATAGTTTACCTCTCAGACCTGTGGAAGGGGAAGGTCTTTATGACCAAAGCAGAACTAGAGATCATTACTGATCACAAAATAGAAAATTTCGATTATACCAAACTGAAAAGTTTTTGTACAAACAAAACTAATGCAGACAAGATTAGAAGGGAAGCAATAAACTGGGAAAATATTTTTACAGTCAAAGGTTCTGATAAAGGCCTCATTTCCAAAATATATAGAGAATTAACTCTAATTTATAAAAAATCAAGCCATTCTCCAATTGAAAAATGGTCAAAGGATATGAACAGACAATTCTCAGATGAAGAAATTGAAACTATTTCTAGTCATATGAAAAGATGCTCCAAGTCATTATTAATCAGAGAAATGCAAATTAAGACAACTCTAAGATACCACTACACACCTGTCAGATTGGCTAAGATGACAGGAAAAAATAATGATGATTGTTGGAGGGGATGCGGGAAAACTGGGACATTGATGCATTGTTGGTGGAGTTGTGAACGAATCCAACCATTTTGGAGAGTAGTTTGGAACTATGCTCAAAAAGTTATCAAACTGTGCATACCCTTTGATCCAGCAGTGTTACTACTGGGCTTATATCCCAAAGAGATTATAAAGAAGGGAAAGGGACCTGTATGTGCACGAATGTTTGTGGCAGCCCTTTTTGTAGTGGCTAGAAACTGGAAACTGAATGGATGCCCATCAGTTGGAGAATGGCTGAATAAATTGTGGTATATGAATATTATGGAATATTATTGTTCTGTAAGAAATGACCAACAGGATGATTTCAGAAAGGCCTGGAGAGACTTACACGAACTGATGCTGAGTGAAATGAGCAGGACCAGGAGATCATTATATACTTCAACAACAATACTATATGATGACCAGTTCTGATGGACCTCATGATGGCCATCCTCAGCAAGGAGATCAACCAAATCATTTCCAGTGGAACAATAATGAAATGAACCAGCTACGCCCAGAGAAAGAACTCTGGGTGATGACTAAAAACCATTACATTAAACTCCCAATCCCTATATTTATGCCCACCTGCATTTTTGATTTCCTTCACAAGCTAATTGTACAATATTTCAGAGTCTGATTCTTTTTGTACAGCAAAATAATGGTTTGGTCATGTATACTTATTGTGTATCTAATTTGTATTTTAATATATTAAACATCTACTGGTCATCCTGCCATCTGGGGGAGGGGGTGGGGGGTAAGAGGTAAAAAATTGGAACAAGAGGTTTGGCAATTGTTAATGCTATAAAGTTACCCATGCATATAACCTGTAAATAAAAGGCTATTAAATAAAAAAAAAGAATTATACTAGTACTATACAAGGATGTTCCTTTAGAGGAGATCATAAGATGCTATGCCACAGTGGGCGCAATTACCTTTTATACCCAGGTTATGATGCAGGCTTTTTAAGATCTGAACATGGGAAGACAAGGTCCCTTTTGGCAAGGGACTTCCAGAGAGATTCATCAATGCTTTCAATGTGGATAAGTAAAGCATCTGAAAGCTCAATGTTGGCATAAAAAACGGGGTGGGAGAACAAGACCCAAAACCCTATGTCCAAAATTCAACAAAGACTTCCATTGAACATCAGAATGTAGATTGACTCAGGGAAATGGGAAGTGGGACTCAACTCCAGGGCCCCAGGCAAAAAACACTTGGAGCAAGATGGCACCCTATATTACACTCAGAGAGTCTTTAAAAGTTCAATACTCCCATATGATCAAATCAGCCAAAAAGCAACCTGATGGGGTAAAGAGATTACAATTGGGAAGAATAGAGTTGTATGCAACTGGGACTACTGAGATATCCCCTGGAAAGGTGAAATCTGTTCCTGTCCACCCTATAGATTCTTTGCCTCCAGGCACAGTATCAATAGCAGCTGACCCTTTAAGATGGATATTTGAAGGTGGAACAGGAGTTTTTACTCCTTTTGTAGTAAATAAAATCCCTATCAATCTATGGGGAAGAGACATCTTACAACAGTTAGGATTATAAATGAGTACTTCAGGCTTTTTTGGCAGAACTACTATTGAAGGCCTGCCTGCCTTCTCACCTGTTCCCATTCAATGGAAAACTGATGTACCAGTAGAACAGTGGCCCTTGCAAAGTGAAAAAATTCAGGCCTTATTAGATATAGTACAGGAGCAACTTCACCAAAGACACTTACAACCTTCTCTAAATCCTTGGAATTCCCTATGTTTGTGGTAAAAAAAAAAAAAAAAAAAAAAAGAAAAAAAAGAAAAAAAAAAGAAAGAAATCTAGAAAATGGAGGGTGTTTTTTGATTTAAGAATATTAAATGATCAGATGAAAACTGGGAATTCTTCTGCCTGGAATTCCATATCCTACTCAGTTGCCTAGAGAATGGCCAATTTGGGTTATAGACATTAAGGATTGTTTCTATTCTATCCCTCTGGATAAGGAAGATATGAAAAGATTTGCCTTTTCAGTACCCAGTGTTAATTTAGCTAAGCCTTATAAAAGATATGAATGGACTGTTTTGCTACAGGGAATGAAAAATACCCCTACCATGTGTCAAATGCATGTTGCTGCTGCTCTTACTCCAGTAAGAAAAGCATTTCCAAAAGCTTTGCTGTTATATTACGTGGATGATATCTTGGGGTATGCACCTGAGGAACAAATGTTAGAAGCACATCTACAAAAGACCATAGAAACACTAAGGAAGTACATATTGCATATAGTCCCAGAAAAAAAAATTGAAGGACATGATCCTTTTCAATATTTAGGATATGAAGTATACCCTAAGATGCTTATACTACAAAACTTTCTTTAAGAACAGAGAAATTTAACACTTTAAATGACTTTCAGAAATTGATAAGACGTATCCAATGGATGTGCCCAATGTTAGGCTTAACTACCTATTAATTACAACCATTACATGACATTTTAAGGGGAGATAATGCTTTAAACTCACCATGCTAGCTTACAAAAGAAACTCAAGAGACTTTGAGAGAAGTTGAACTGGCTTTATCCAATGTGGTTGAAAGACTCACTCACAAAACCTTGGAATTATCAGTTTTTGCTACAAAAGAGGCACCCACAGCAGTCCTTCATCAAGGAGACAGTGTGATAACTATTTCAAGTAAGACCCTTCAGTCCAGAGGAAACCTCTTAACAATATCTGCTTTGGTGTTCTCACTTCCCTGAGAAGTCAGGGAATGTGTGATCACCTCTTTTTTGATATTTTCTCCTCCCTTCCTGAGAAGGCAGGGAAGGCATAACCACCTGTGTTCTAAAACAAAAGAAAGTAGGAAATGTAGAGGACTGGAACTCTGGAGAAGTATACTTGAAACAAGACTATATACAACAAGGTGTTAACTCAGTGGAATAGATGAGATGATGGTTCTGTAATTTACATATACTTAGTACTTAGTATGGTTCTCTAGCTCACACATATTCAGAGGTATTTAAGAGCTGAGAGGACTGGAAATAGAAGCATTCCATCTTTGACCAACGTCCTAGTGGCTGTCTTGCCTTATGCACTCCTCCACTTAGATCAAGGCTGGTGCTAGATTCTCCAGATAGTTAGTCCAGACATTACACCCTCTCTTCTATCATTCTCCCCCCTTCTAGTATCCCTTTTCTCTCCAACTTTTTTTTCAGTTAAGATAGATTTCCATGCCTATATTGTAGGTGTACTTTTTTTCTTCTTTGAACCAATTTTTATAGGAATATCTTTTATCACCTTCCCTCCTCTTATTCCCTTCCTCTCCTACTTTCATGTGGGATAAGAGAGATTTCAAAAGCCATATTTTTTCCTCTTTGAGCTATTTCTGATGAGAATAAGAATTTGACCTTTTTTGATCATAGCTTTCAGGTACAGCAATAATTTTTAAATTATCTGTCTTGGAACTATTTTCCAGGTCAATTGTTTTTCCAGTGATATATTTCATATTTTCTTTTTTATCTTTTTTTCATTTTTTGGATTTGTTGTGTTGTATCTTGATTTCTCATAAAGTCATTAGCTTCCATTTGCTTAATTCTAATTTTTAAGAAATTATTTTCCTGTTAGTTTTGTACTTCCATTTCCATTTGACCAATTTTATTTTTTAAATCATTTTTCTCCCATTTTTGTATTTACTTTTGCATCCCTCTTATTTCTCTTCCCATTTTGTTCTCTACCACTCTAAGTTGATTTTCAAAAACTCTTTTGAGCTCTTCCAAAGTCTGTGTATTTTAATCTGCCATATTATCACAGTAACTTTTTATGGTTAGAATATTTTTGGTAGTTTATCCATTTCCCCAATCTATTCCTTGGCTTTTAATTTTGTTAAAGTAGGACTTTGTTTCCAAGCTAGAGGGTGCAGTGTTCCAAGCTTTAAAGATTTTGTACAGCTATTTCCAGACAACCTTCTAGGGATTGTATTGTGATCCAGTAACAGAATCCTACCACAGTGCCAAAAAACAGGGCCCTGGAAATCTCCTGATGAGCATGTGCACGTGTGTGCGCACGCGCACACACACACACACACACACACACACACACACGCGCGCGCACTTTTGATCTAAGATCACCAGAAGCCAATGCTGTCATCACTGCTGTAGTCATCGCTTCTACTACAATGCTGCATGTTGACTCTATTCTTGGTGGAGACTCCCCTCACACCATAATATGACAAACCTTTCTTGCTGAGTTGTCCTTGGCTTCTGTAGACTGAAGGTTCTGAAGATTGCTTTCATTTCCTGGTTTCCTGGAGCCTGGGCTGGATTTGTGAGGCTTGTTTTGAGATTATGCTCCGGGCCTACCCTTGATCCAACAGACTCCTTTCTGCTGACATTCCAAGCTTTCAGATAGAAAATTTTCCAGAGGGATTTAGGGAAGAACTTAGGCAAGGCCCTATCTTTATTCTACCATCTTGGCTCTGCCTCCTTGTTTCATAAGGGTCTGTAATTTTACCAAACATGTATAATTCCTCCATCAACACAAATCATGACCCCCTCATTTAAGATCATTAGTTAAACTTCTGGAAACAAAACATTAATCAGTCTGCTTCAGTCATAATTAAGATGTCATGACTGAGCTATGTCCCAGAGCAGGAAAATTCAAATAGCATTACTAGCACCTGGAGAGTCTTTCTCCTAGGAGATGCACCCATCCCCAATTCCTACATCATCTCATCCCCCACTGCCCCACCATTATCTTGTTCTTCAACAGAACAAAAAAACATCATGGCTTCCTATGTCATGCTCCCTCCTCTCAAAAAAAGATTATATTATCTCCTATATTCTCTTATTCTTATTATCTCTTATATTCTAAGCCAGCTCTCATCCTTCCCCAACTGTCTCATAATTCAGGCACAAAAATCTCTAGTTACAGCTCCCTCCTGAAATTAGGCAATTCATGAGTTTCTCTGAATAAAACTAAACTAGTTCTTTATCAAGAGACTTACAGTTTAATACAGAACTGCCACCTAAGGCCTTTATAGCTTCTTAGGATATGTCAGAACTGGAAAGCTCCACTATAGCCTTCAAGAAAATAGGGTTCACGTCACCATCAAAATGAGACCTTGAATTTATAAAAATATATCTCAATTTTACTTGCCTTCTATCTAGTTTGTTAAGCTATTTTAAAACCCTATGTTAAATTTTTACATTTAAAGATTCTGATAAAGGCCTCATTTCTGAAATATATAGAGAACTGATTCAAAATTATAAGAATTCAAGCCATTCTCCAACTGATAGTCAAAGGATATGAACAAATAATTTTCAGATAAAAAATTAAAATCATTTCTAATCATATGAAGAGACTCTAAATCACTATTGATCAGAGAAATGCCAAGTAAGACATCTCAGATATTACCACACACCTCTGAGATTGGCTAAAATGACAGGAAAAGATAATGATGAATGCTGGATGGAAGTAGGAAAACTGGGACACTGATACATTGTTGGTGGAATTATGAATGGATGCAGCCATTCTGAAGAGCAATTTGGAACTATGCCCAAAGAGTTATCAAACTGTGCATACCCTTTGATAGAGCAGTGTTATTGCTGGGATTATATCCCAAAGAGATCTTAAAAGAGGGAAAGGGACCCATATGTGCAAAGATGTTTGTGGCAACCCTTTTTGCAGTGACAAAAAACTGAAAAATGAGTGTATGCCCATCAGTTGGAGAATGGCTGAATAACTTATGATATATGAATGTCATGGAATATTATTATTCTATAAAAAAATGATCAGGAGGATAATTTTAGAGAGGCTGGAGAGATTTAACATGAACTGATGTGAAGTGAAATGAGCAGAACCAGGAGATCATTATACACAGCAACATCATTATATGATGATCAATTCTGATGAATGTGACTCTTTCCAACAATGAGACGATTCAGGCCAGTTCCAATGACCTTGTGATGAGGAGAGCCATCTATACCCAGAGAGAGGACTGTGGGAACTGAATGTAGGTCACAACATAATAGTCTCACTTTTTTATGTTGTTTGCTTGCATTTTGTTTTCTTACTCATTATCTTCCCTTTTTGATCTGATTTTTATTTTGGAATGGGAAAATTGTATAAATATGTTTGCACATATTGTCAAATGCATGTTATATTTTAACATGTATGACATATATTGGATTGCTCGCCATCTAGGAGAGGGGCTGTGGGGAAAGAGGAAAATCTGAAACACAAGATTATGCAAGAGTCAAGGTTGAAAAATTATCCATGCATATGTTTTAAAAATAAAAAGCTTTTTTAAAAACCCACATTTAAGAACATTTTAAAAATTGTTTTAAAACTTTTTTTTTTAATTTGTAAAAATTCCCTTTAAAAAGAAAATGAAATCAAGCATTTCTCTGGTAAAAAATAGCATTCGTGGGAATGATAAAAACAAATTTAATGGATTTTTACATTTGTTTCTTTGCACTGACCCTCTAAAACTCTGAAAAAAATGGAATAAACAAACTTTTGATCTTAAAATTAACAGCTACATTCAAAATCCTAAAAGCTAATAGACAAGAGCCATTAATCATCTTTCTCTTCATCACATTGATGAAAATTTAGTCAAATGATAGATATAAACATGACTCCCTCCATTCTCATATTTTTTTTTAATATTGTGCCAGTCTGCTACTTCAAGTCTGTCAGCAAAACATGGAATTCAAGCACAAAAGAGACTCTTAGCTCAACTATCTCATCCATTTCTTTTTTTTTTTTAAATCCTTTTCCCATAAATGTATTTTGTAATGTTTTGTTAGTTGAGTTTTAAGTGTCTCAAGAGATAGTGCATCTAACACTTCCTTGGCAGTATATTTCACAGTCTAATAATTTTAATAGCTCTAATTTTCTAGAATGTCTCTGATCCACTTTTATTTTATTTGTATCTTTTTAAAATGTCCAAAGGCTCTCATCAGCCCAGCAAATAGTATATTTTCAAATGAGTGGTTGATTCTTAATTATTCAAACATTATCCTTTCAAAAGGAGAAGTTCTTTCTCATAAATAGAATCAATATAGGGTAGGCATGCCCTTATATGGGTATTAAAGCCAAACAGAAAATATGATGGTCTTAGATAATAGTAATTACAAGCCA
The DNA here is from genome assembly GCF_902635505.1 of Sarcophilus harrisii. Lineage (NCBI taxonomy): Eukaryota > Metazoa > Chordata > Mammalia > Dasyuromorphia > Dasyuridae > Sarcophilus > Sarcophilus harrisii. The sequence goes on from NC_045428.1 coordinate 271,468,449, forward strand.
TTGTAGGTGTTATATTATGTTTTGTTTTATCATAAACTATATCATATCATATCACAATAAATGCAAATGAATAGAAAATATACAAATTACAAATATAAAACTATGCATTGTTAGAAAAAAGTTCTGTTTAAGATTTAACTTTTTAATGTTACTACTAAATTTCTTATCATTTTTTTCTATTATAGGAAATCATATGAATAATTCCTTTATTTCAACACATATGTGTTTCAATCTTGAGTTAAAGAACTACTGATCTGACAAATAATCTTAGTTTCAGGCTAGCATTTTTTATCTGATATAAATATAGGTATATTTATTTATTTTACACATTTTATTAAAAATCTTTCGGTTCTATGTTGTCTAAATGTCCCATCCTGAATTATCCTTTGAAAAAATTAAAATTTTTAAACAGAAAAAAATCCAGCAAAGAAGGAATCAAAACATCAAAAAAATTAATTTAATGTTATATTTAACCATACATACAAATGCATCCCTAATTATGGAAAAGATTTAAGATGTTATTTTTTCCCCATCCTTTCTTACAGGTTTAACTTAATCATAATAATTTTTTAATGTGAGTTTGTGATTGTTGTTCTTACTTTTTATTTTGCCCTAGTCATAGAATATATTATTTTCCTCTTTCTGTAATTTTACTTTATATTAATTCTTGTAAGTCTTTTTATGTTTCTCTGTATTCATATTGATTTTTTTTCTTATATAACATTCTTGCACAACAATTAATTTAGTCATTTGGCAATTAATGAAAACCTTGTTTCCACTTTTTGCTATCCAAAATAAATCCTGCTATAAATATTTATCTACACATGGAGTCTTTGCTTTTATCACTGACCTACTTGAGAGATCAGTATTGGAATTTCTATGTAAAAGTGTTTTAACATTTTGGTTATTTGCACAATTCCAAATAATTTAATTTAAAAAAATAAAAAAAAACATTTTATTCCTTTAACAATACTGCAATAATCTACCTTTCCTTTCACTGCAATATAAATTTTCCATTTTTGTTACCTTTTGCCAATTTGTTGGGTTTGAAGTGAAACCTTACAATATTTTGATTTAAATTTATTTTATTTCATATGATGGTAAATTTTTTTGCAATTCTTTTAGTGGTTTTAAAGAACTTTTTATTTATATACCTTATCCATTTATCCATTAGGAAAATGGCTTTTGTAATTATACATGTTTAGCTGTCTACATTTTTTAGATATCAAGTATTTATTAGAGAAACTTGATGAAAAGATTTTTTTTCCCACAGTGTACACTAGTTATCCTGCATATGTTCATTTTATTTGTGCAAAATTTTTTTCAATTTGATAAAATCAAGTTGTTATATTATTTTTTCTATCCCTTATGTGGTAAGTATATTATCAGCTTTTTTTCTAAATATTTTATATTCTGATGTTTAATATTCAGGCCATGTATCCATTTTAAATTTATCATGGATTATTAAGTAAGATGTCAATCTAAATTTAGTTTCTACAAGAATCCTTTCCAGTTTTCTCTGTTGATCTTTTCAAATATGGAAGTGTTTCCTAAGATACTGATTTCGACAATATTACCCAAACACTAGATTATTAGCACCATTGTTTGACATTCTTTATCAATTATAGAAAAACTTTTTCTTTAGCTTTCCTTGATAATTGTTGATTAATAATGTAATTTGAAATGTGGAAATGCTATTATCCTTACATTTCTACCTTTTCCCCCATTATATCTCTTGACATGACACACTTTTTTCTTACACCAAGTAGATTTTATTGTTTTTTTTCCTATTTCTGGAAAGTATCATTTTTGTAGTTTGATTAGTAAAGTCCAAAATGTGTAAATTAATTTGTTTATATTTTAATTTTTATTATATTATCATATTCCCGCTATAAGCACCAACTATTCCTTCAGCTGCTTGTTTATTTTTTAAAATTTCTTTATAAAGCATTTTGCAATTGAATTTAGAAACATATAGAGTATGCTTTGGTATACTTATATGCAAATTTTTATTTAGATTTTGTAGTTATTTTTTATAGAACTTCCTTTTCTATTATTACTTCAAAAGTGTACTTTTAAAAACAAAACTAAAAGCACAAAAGAAAAAGAGGAAAACTTTCAAAAACATAAACCCCTTGAACTAACAGAAGACCAAAGACATTAAATAAACTAATCTCAAAAAAAGAAACTGAACTAACTATAAAAGTAACAACTACAATGAGTGAGGGAAACACTAGACCTGATGGATTTACAGAAAATTCTTCAAACTTTAAAAGTACAATTAAAATAAATACAACATGGGGCAGCTGGGTGGTGCAGTGGTTAGAATACCAGCCATTAAGTCAGGAGTACCTGAGATCAGATCTGACTTCAGACAGGAAGTAATACTTCCTATGTGACCTTGGGCAAGTCACTTAACCACAATTGCCCAATAAAATAAATAAATGAATGAATGAATGAATGAATGAATACAACACTCAAGAATGGAGAAGGAAATCTCTTTCCCAAACTTATTTTATGATATTATATCATATAAAATTTTAAAAATCAAATCTTTACATTATCCCCAAAAGACAATTTTTTACATTAAATTGAAAATTCTTTAAACAAACAATTAATGCATCCACATTAGTTATATTAATTATAATCTTTTAGATTTCAAGTTCCTTGAAGTTGTAGACTGCCTTTTGCTTCTTTTCATATATTCAATACTTAGCCCTATAAATGGTACTTAATAAATGTTTATTGATTGATTAGTAAGTTAAGAATGGAAATGAATTAATGTGGGGGAAAAAAGTTGTGTATCACATTTCTCAGATAAAGGTTTGGTATACCACCTGTACACCTAGCAATAATATTCTTTGAGTTCAGGTTCAGTATTAGAATGAAATAGAAAATTTATTATAGTCATTGAATTTTCTTTTAAAACTTTTAATAGAGAGACAGCTAGGTGGCACAGTGGATAGAAAACTAACCCTGAAGTCAGGAGGACCCGAGTTCAAATCTGAAATCAGACACTTCAATTTCTAGTTGTGTGACCCTAGGCAAGTCACTTAACCCCAATTGCCTGGGGGAGGGGAAGAGGGAGGGAGGAAACTTTTAATAGAATTTTATTTTTTCCAATTACACGTCAAGACAATTTTTGACATTCTATTTTTTTTAATTCAGAGTTCCAAATTTTATCCCTCTCTTTTTTATTAATCTTCTCCCTCACTAAGATGGTAAGTCATTTGATATAAGTTATATATGGGTAACAATAATGTAAAAATATTTCAGTATCAGTTCATGTTGTAAAAGAAAAATAGAGAAAAAAAAAGGAAAATAGTGTTCTTCAATCTGCATTCAAACTCCAGAACTTTTTCCTTTGAGTGTGAATAGCATTGTTCTTCAAAAGTTTTTTGGAATTTTCTTAGATCACTATATTGCTAAGAATAGGTAAATCATTTATAATTGATCATTCTACAATGTTGCTATTACTGTATACTGTATATCATTCTCTGATCACTTCAATTTGCATCAGTTCAAGTAAATCTTTGCAGGTTTTTCTGAAATGTTCCTGTTGGTAATTTTTTTTTTTAACAAAATTGTATTCCATTACAGTCATATATAACAACCTGTTCAACCATTCCCCATTGAGGCATTCCCTCAATTTCCAAATTTTTGCCACTAGAAAAAGAGTTGCTATGAAGATTTTTTGTTCAAGTGGATCCTTTTTCCTTCACTTACTGAAATGTTAACAAAAGGAAATTTACTTAGCCCTAAGATAGAAAAGATTAAAAAAAAAAAAGCTATAGTAGCAATTAGCTTCTATATAACATGCTCAGTAAGGAATCCTATTTGGTTAGCAGTTACCATGATTTTTAGTTGATGTTTTCAGCTACTCTCCAAGTCATAAAGGCTGAAATGCCACATGGATGAAACGTTTTCTGTTCCTAAATAACCAGAAAGCTACAATAAAGAAGGCAGAATTTTGAATCCTGCCCTACTCCTGGGCCAATCAATTTCTAGCTTTGTCATCTCTTGTAGACCATGTATATGTCCATATGTGAAAGGAGGAGGAACCCTGGTAGATATTACAATTAATCTCATGCCATTCAATAAATATATGTGTTTAAATTAAATAAACATTTCTCAAAAGAATTGTAAACTATTAACAACTATGTATAAAAAGTTCAGATGCTCCTTTTGATGTTTTGTTATCTGTGTGACCTAGAGCCAATCATTTAATTTCTTTGCAACCTGTTCCCTAAATATTATCCACTATCATGATTGAAATGTGAAACATATTACATACTTTAGTTTGATCAAGTTGAGGTAGAGAAAAAATTTGATACTTTTATTAGACCATCATTCATGAACTTTGTAAGAGCTACATGACACATAAAAGCTACTTTCCCAAAAAACTCTGGTTTGGAGGAGTGGGAATTTAATTAAAACCAAGCAGTCTGGAAATTATGAAGACAACATTTGAGTTGAGTAAAACATAACACTATCTTTATGTTATGATGATGGCTATCCTGAACTCCCATCAGAAGTATAATAAATTATAAATTGTTCTTTATATCAATTGATCTATATCCTCTTGCCTATTATGAAGGAGGGTGAATTGAAGTCTTTTGTAACATGTTTACTGGATTAAGCATAAATAAAACAGAATAAAATCATATGATTTTTCAAAGTGATTGGACCTAAGATTTTAATTTCAGCCTTCTCTAACATATATACAATGAGCTCAATTAAATTATCAGTTATACAAATCATTATTTAGAAAACAACCAGTTCATAATCTAACTAGATAAGATGTACAAAGGGAAATTTAATAGAACAAAAGGAAATCATACCAAAGAATCATGATATAATCATTTTAAAAGGAAAAAACTAAAGGTCCAAGATTTATTTTCATCCAAAAATCCAGGGGGTATAGGGAGGAAGAGCACACCTGGAATAAATAGGTATATTTTGTTTCTTTATTCACTCAGGGATTTGGCAGATTGGAACCTGAGTATATATTTTTAGCCTAATTTGTGTTGTAGATATAGCCACAGCAAATTGAATTGAACCAATTATCCACATAACTCAGGTCATAAGAGAGTTTTCACCTTAAGTAGCCAAAAAATTGTAACTAAATGAGGAATGGAGAAAAAGGTGGTTACATAATTCTATTAAAGTATCTTTATTTTTCTATTTTATTTTGCTTATGTAGGCATATCCAATAAGAGTATAGAAAAGAATCTTAGGTAATCAATAAACTTTACTATATGATGACTTCAATTTAATAATTAATATATTAATAATCACAATAGCAAACTAAAATCAATGCTGCATTAATAAACTAACAATAAATTATTATAGCTGTCATATATCTAAAATACTTTATTTTATTAATAGAGGGAGTAAATAACTACAAGAATATTAAAATCTAATTTCTTTCTATTGAAATAAGTGGAGGGATCACAAAAATGTGTTGATGATGTTTGTTATACTCTGGAGCTGGACTCCAACAATCTATAATATTGAATGAGAAAAATGACAATCAAAGAAATTAAAAAATTTCAGGACTTTCTATCAACCAAATCCAAGCATAATAAGCAATTTAACATATAAGAGCCAATACCAAAGATCAATTTCAAGAAACTCAACAAGGACAAATTGTTTATGGGGTTTTTTTACATGGGGAATGTACAATATATGTTTAAGAATGACTTTAACAATAGTGTAGATCAAAAGAAAGATTGGAGCATAGTTAAGGTAAAAATAGTAATTATGTTATATAAATGAGATGTAGAGAAAGAATAGACACAAAGGCATTAGAGGGGGTAGGAGGACTCATAGTTCTGAAAAACAACTCAGATTGGGAATGGGTTAAATAGGCAACACTATATATGTGTGTGTGTGTGTGTGTGTGTGTGTGTGTAACCATGAAGGGTATAGCACCCTTCAAAATCTATGTTTTATTTTGTTTTGTATTCTGTAGAAGGCCAGTGGGTTCATGCCCATACCAGCTCACCATCTCTATACCAGCTCACCATCTCTATAATTTTGATTAGCTAACTTATTTCCTGCAACCCCAAGTTTGGCAGAATTGGAGTCCACAGGAAAAAGTTAGGCTATATTTCCCTTTTTTAAACTTGGAATTAAGGATGTTAAGAAATTTTTCCAGGTAACAAAATCTAGTTCACAGGACAAATATGACGCAAACATTCTGCATAGAAACACAGACATGGACACAGACACAGAGAAAAATACATGGAAGAAGATTGTTCCAGCTATGCCAAAAGCCATAAACTTGAAAAACAATTATACAATTATTAACATCTTACAAACATAAAACATTCTTTTAAACAATAGATATAATTATTATTAAAGAAATCTCATTTAACCAGCAGGATGTTCAGGGCTAGGGCTATTTCATAAATAGCAAATTTGCTATCCCTAAAAATATTAAGAGGTTCTTAAGCAGTATACAGTGCAGTAATAATTGCATATAACTCATTTGTCATGCTTATATTTTAAAAACATATTTAGTAGTAGGTGGAATATATATAAAGAGGTTGATTGTTTATTATTAGCATCTGTAAATACCTATTGCTTGCAGGTGAATCCTCAGACTTCTTTTTGAATTAAGGTTAGAATCTTCTCTTAAAATTTTAAATACTTTTGTCAGTTCATGTATTTCCAATTTCAAATAGAGTTTTTATTCAATTAATATCCCTCAATAATTTTTGATTATCATTTAGAGTAACTAAATTATCCCTTCTAATTTGTATTTTAAATTGGCCTAGAATCAGTGGTAGATTGCATCCAGAATGCTTCTTTTCCTGTACCTCCAAAATCTTTGCCACCCCCAAATTTTTTATTATTTTTTTAAATTTTATTTTTATGCTTTTCCTATTTTTGTAAGATATTATTAATAACTATACTATCCTTTCCTCCCTTTTTAAAAAAAAAATGTCTTGGTGAGGAGTGGCATAACAAAGAAAATAGTTTTCCTTCCAAAAAATCATAATCTACTGCTCCAGGCACAACATTAAATCTTTTTTAATAGATTTTTATTTACAAGTTATATGTATGGGTAATTTTACAGCATTGACAATTACCAAACCTTTTGTTCCAATTTTTCCCCTCCTTCCTCCTATCCCCTCCCCTAGATGGCAGGATGATCAGTAGATGTTAAATATATTAAAGTATAGATTAGATACACAATAAGTATACATGACCAAACCATTATTTTGCTGTACAAAAAGAATCGGACTCTGAAATATTGTACTGTGAGAATCCTTACAAAGTGATAAGTCAGTTGCCTAATTTAGCATAGTACTTAGCAAATTGTCTAGCTCACTAATGTATTTAAGTACTCATTGGAGTTCACACTTTTGGAAGATTCACAAGTTAGTATTCAGTATGAGATTCACAAGTCAGAAACCCACAATCCCACTCTCTCAGAGGAGTCAACCTTTTACACCGAGCATAAAAAGAGCTTCAGTGAACCAGTCAGAGTCAGTTCAGAAGAAGCCACGAGTGGGAGTTGAGCTAGAGCCAGAAGTCACTTAGGAAGATTGAAAGCCATGAGTTGGAGTTGAGGCAGAGGCAGAAGCAAAGGACAAGCTGCAAGAACTCTTGGAATCAAGGAAGGAGAAAATAAACGTTTGGATATTATCAGCTGGCTGTATTTGAGGTGATTATTATTTTGAACCGAAACTAAGGCTACCTCCAGAAAACCTCCCCAAGAAACCTGCTCCCAGAAAGAACCATCTTATATAAAAGAAGAGAACACCACATTTTGGTGCCTGAACAGGGACTGACAGGACCCTGATTCAGTGGAAAAACCTCTGATCCTGATCCAGTGGAAAAGTATCCTCAACCCAGAAATTAGGGTGAGTGCAACAAAGAAATTTTGTTAAAAGAGATAAAGTAGAATTTCAGCTAAGATGGGACAGATGTTTAGAAAACAGCCTTCTGTTTCTGTTCAAGGAAAATGTTTAGAGAGCATTGTCAAAGTTATGAAAAGCCAAGGTTTGATTATAATTTTGGAGCAGATCACTGAACTTTTAGAAACTGTAAAGCACATATGTCCTTGGTTCTCATGGGAAAAAGAATTGGATCTAGATGAGTGGAAATTAATAGGAGAGCACCTGGGTGAATACTACAATTCTAATCCAAACTCAATGGAGTGTAAATTAGTAGGAGAGGATCTTTGTCAATTCTGCAATGAAAATGCAATTTTCAAAGACATACTTAATACATATAATTTAATACAACTGACTTATCACTTTGTAAGGATTCTAACATTGTACAATTAGCCTGTGAAGGAAATCCAAAATGCAGGCAGGCAAAAATATAGGGATTGGGAATTCAATGTAATGGTTCTTAGTCATCTCCCAGAGTTCTTTCACTGGGTGTAGCTGGTTCAGTTCATTACTGCTCCATTGGTACTGATCTGGTTCATCTCACTGCTGAAGATGGCCAGGTCCATCAGAATTGATCATCATATAGTACTGTTGTTGAAGTATACTATGATCTCCTGACCCTGTTCGTTTCACTCAGCATCAGTTCGTGTAAGTCTCTCCAGGCCTTTCTGAAATTATCCTGCTGGTCATTTCTTACCAAATAATAATATTCCATAATATTTATATACCACAATTTATTCAGCCATTCTCTAGTTGATGGGCATCTACTCAGTTTCCAGTTTCTGGCCACTACAAAGAGGGCTGCCACAAACATTCGTGCACACACAGATCCCTTTCCCTTCTTTATGATCTCTTTGGGATATAAGCCCAGTAGTAACACTGCTGGATCAAATGGTATGCACAGTTTGATAACTTTTTGAGCATAGTTCCAAATTGCTCTCCAGAATGGTTGGATGTATTCACAATTCCACCAACAATGTATTAGTGTCCCTGTTTTCCCACATCCCCTCCAACATTCTGCATTATCTTTCCCTGTCATTCTAGCCAGTCTGATGGGTATGTAGTGGTATCTCAGAGTTGTCTTAATTTGCATTTCTCTGATTAATAATGACTTGGAGCATCTTTTCGTATGGCTAGAAATAGTTTCAATTTGTTTATCTGAGAATTGTCTGTTCATATCCTTTGACCATTTATCAACTGGAGAATGGCTTGATTTTTTATAAATTAGAGTCAATTCTCTATATATTTTGGAAATGAGGCCTTTATCAGAACCTTTGACTGTAAAAATATTTTCCCAGTTTATTGCTTCCCTTGTAATCTTGTCTGCATTAGTTTTGTTTGTACAAAAACTTTTCAATTTGATATAATCAAAATTTTTCTATTTTACAACATTAAATCTTAACAATGCACATGAACCATGTTCTAAAATAAGACCCAGCATATCAGAAGGAAGTGGACTCAAGTGGGTCTCTAGTGGGGAGAGAATATATTCTATATTATATGTAATTCATTGTGACACCAAGGGGAACAACAAATCAAGACTGACATTTTTCAGGATACCATACATTAAATCTTGTACTGTCAAAAAAGTAGGGCTTAAAGTATTTTGTTTTCAGGCCCAGCTTGAGGGGGAAATAAGGGAAAATGCCCATTGTTTGATTGGGCCACAGTAGGTCCTGCATTTTGGTCTTAAAGTCAAAGATTTATCTACTGAATTGTGATAAAGTGCAATCTTTTGAGTCATACAATTTTTTTCTGATATGAGCCAATTGTCGACAATTATAGCATCTACAAGAATTTGAACATTTTTTAGATCAAAAATTTTCCTGAATTAAGGCAGATGCTTGAAAAGTAGAAATCCCAATATTCTGATACCTTTGAATCCTTTCTAGTTTTGTCCCCAACTAATTTTTTTTTTTTTTTACAAACAGCATTAGTATTTTCAAAGGCAAGTTGTTTTGATAAAATTTAAGTTGCCTCCCCATACTGATTGAAGGCTGGATTGCAATCATTACACAGTTAGCAAAAGTCTCATTAGATCCTGGTACTTTTACCCATGCTGCTCTATGCATTCCTCAAATAACACTGCCTTCTGTATGAAATAATCTCCTCCTTCTAAGGTGGTTTTTTTACACTAATCTAAAAAGTATCAAAGAAGTTTGGGAGTGTCTGGGATGGGTGCAAGACCCCTATTCCCAAATTAACTAATCAGAGATATCATTCTGACAGGGAGAGGCCCAAACACATCTGGGAGCCATCCCAAGTCTTCCATGTGCTCCTGGAACTTGGCCAGCTTCTGACTTGTCCATGACTTAAGAGCAAAAGCCTGGAGCCTTCTCATTGAATAGACTAAAAGGACTTAACCATCCTTGACCAATGGTCACCAATATTGGCTGCCTCCCACAGGTCACGTCACTTCCTGCAACTTCTTGTTTCTAGAGTTCAGAGTTCATTCCTCTAGGCATCATATGACCCCTTCTCAGGGTTGCAGCTCTGGGAATAGTGATCATGTGACTCAATACTAAGAAATACTTCATCCGATCAGTCCCATTCAGGACAATACATTCAGATAATGTTCTCTATCCCTGCTACCTGATTGATTTTGCCTTATTCCAATTCAATGTGTACCATATTGATATCAGCCAGATAAGAATCAATCTTATTTTATACCTTATATCTTTTATACCTTAATTTTATACCTTATATCTTTTTTTATACCTTATATCTTTTATACCTTATATCTTTTATTCTGTACATCATATTTTTATCTGATATCTAATATCTTATAACTTATATTTTATCTTCTATTTTATTCCTTGTGTCAGCCTAGTGATAAATTATTTTTGGTTATCACCTCTTCCTTTCTTTATCTTAATTTCCATTCCCCTGTAATCTTATTGTGAGCTCCAAGAGGGCACTCTCCTGCCAGACATCTAAAGGTACCTGTTCCAGGAGCCATCTGTTGGAATCCAGTTCCAGTGAATACCAAGAGTGTGGGTATAGAGGCCAGGCAGAAGGTTTGCTCTGCAGTCTTCCTTTTATAATCTAAGTGCCAGTTTAAAATATCTTTTAGGCTAGTGTAATAATGTTACTAGATAGCTTCAGTCCACATCATTATTCTTTCAGGATTAATGCACATTCCATACTTTGACATTTCAGTATCTACCCCCAAACCATCAATACCAAGATACTTATCAACACAGAATTGTAAATAGCCTGGTTGTGGTGCCCATCAACATCAACAGAATTTTAAATAACTGCAATGTTTTATCAATACCAAGGGACTTATGAAACAGTAGGAAAGAGAAGAAATTATCATACTAATGTATTTACCTCAAGTATGTCCTTAATTCATTATTAAAGGATAAATAGTATACTTAAAATGCCTTGTTTCTATTGCATACATTCTCCATCAAGATTATGTTGTTTTTTACCCAATATGTCTTTACATTTATTAGGGTAATAGCAAGCCAACATGGGCATGGACCTACTGGCCCTCTACAGCAGGGCCTTCTAAATCCCATATCAAATCACCATCTTTAACAAATGTTGAGGGCCATTACATCCATGGATCTGCTGGTCAATACATATTTCTTTTCTATTTTTCTTTTTTAAAATTCTGCTTATTAAATAAATAAATAAAAAGCATTGATGCATATGGCCCCACCTAAATTGAGATAATAATGTGACATAGCAGAAAAAAAATCCTATATGTGCCAACAGAAAATCCGTTTTCAAGTCTCAACTCTGCTATTTACTACCTAAGGAATTTTGTCCATCACATAGCCACTATCAATTTGAGTTTGCTCTTTAAAAATGAGAGATTTTAATTAAATAATCCTTAAAATTCTCTCCTTCTGTATATTCTATCACCAAAGAACAATAGCAAGTTAACATTTAAAGTAATAAATATAAAGAAGATAATATAAACTTCCTTTTAAAAGGAGCTGAGCATCAAAGATTTTCTTTTAGAACAGATCTTTTTTTCTATGAAGACTTGAGCAAAAAAATATGAAGAAATAGTTTTTTTAAATAATATACTTGTTTTGACTAATTGGTTTTACATTATCTATATTTCTCAATTTTCCCCCACTTTTCACTTTCAGAGATCCCTCCTATTAAAAAAAGGAAAAAATTTAGGAAAATGGTCAACACATCAAAGAAATCTGACATTCTATGCAGTATTTCATACATAATTCTCTGATGTCTGCAAAGAGAGATAAAGAAATGCTTTCTCATATAACTTTCAGAGGAGAAGAGGCAAAACTGCATCATTACACTCTTTGCATGCAGTTTAATTGTTTTATATCTGTTCTTTCCATTTTCATTGTAGTAGTGATAATGTATATTATTTCCTGGTTCTGCTTATTACACTTTGCATCAGTTCATATAAATCTTTCCATGTTTCTTTATAAATGTTATATATTTTTTTTATTTATTTATTTTTTTTTTAATTTTTTTATTTTATTTATATATTTTCTTGAGTGTTTTTTTTTGTGGGGTGGGGGGGTCTATATTTTCTTTCATAACATGACTTTTATGGAAATGTTTGCATGACTTCATCTGTGTCTTCTTAATGAGGGAGGAAAGAGAATCTGAAAATCAAAGTTCTAAAAAAATTAAAAATTGTTTTTCATATTTGGGAAAGGTAAAATTCTAAATGATATCTAAAAAACATAACTACTTAGCACCATGTTTTTCATATACAGGTGTTATATCTAAATTTAAATTGAACAGAAAAACTCATTGACTCATTTTGTCTTTACTAAATTCCCAATGTCTGTATTGCTTCACCTACATAAACTTTTTATAGCAAAAACATGGAGAAATAAAAATAAGTGTTTATTTGGACAAACAATGACAACTACAGCAACCATTAATTATCAGCAACTTGAAAATTGTGTTCTTTTTCTCCCCAGAAATCCTAATCAACCAAAAGATAAGCTTTTAAATTTTGCCTCAAAGATTCCTCAGTTGGAGATCAATCAAAATACACAGCAGCAATAATTCTGCATATTCATTTCATACACAGGGAAATTTAGGGCTGTTAACTAGACCAAACAAGGAATCAAGAAGACTATATAGTTACTAAACTGTATACTAGTTTATCAAAACTAGTCACAAAATTACAATGTCTTTAGTTTTAAGAAAATATACATAACCTTCCACAATGTGAACAGTTACTCAAACATTTTGTTTGAGACAGTGGGAAGAGAAAGTAGAAAGATTTCTGAAATTTTTGTTCTAGTTATAACTCAACTTTTAATTTGTGTGATCTTTAAGTTCCTTGGCCCCGATTTCTTATCTGTAAAGTGAATAATAGAATAAGACAATATCAAAAGTCTCTTCCAAAAGTATTCTGTTCTCTATGTAGTAATATGTGAACATCTTTAACTCTTTCAAAATTACTCCTAAGCCCACAGAACATACCATATAAATTCTATATTCTGTTCTCTATGTAGTAATACGTGAACATCTTTAACTCTTTCAAAATTACTCCTGAGCCCACAGAACATACCATATAAATTCTATCCTGACTAGAATAGGATGCATCCCTAAGAATTTATTGGATATTTCTGCCTTTTGACACAGAAATTAAATTCGAAGGATAAAATATAACATTTAATTTAGTGGGTTGGCAATGGAAAAAGAGTATGAAAAACTTGATGAATAAATATATTACAAGCTAATTTTAACCTACAATTTTAATTTTGGATAAAAATTTTGGTTATTTTCTGGTCTCAACTGGGAAAGTTCACAATACCTCTAATTTTATATTTTAAAAATAAATGATAGAGATAGAATGAGAGAGAAATGAAAAGAGAGAGAGAGAGAAAGAAAGAGAAGGAGGGAGAGAGGGAGAGAAGGTAAAGGGACAAGGGGAGGGAAAGAGGGAAGAAGGGAAGGAGAGAGAGAGAGACAGAAAGTCACCAATTTTATTAAGTATTTATTATGTGCCAGGCACTGTCCTAAGTGCTGGAGATATAAACAAGAGAACAAAATTATATTTATTTTCAAGGAGCTTGCATTTTAATAGAGGAAGAATAAAATTAAAGAAAACTGAGCAATAATGTGGAACTCTTTGTGACCTCATTTAGAAATATTTTTGTAATTTTCGATTATGAATTAGCAATTTCCACTGAAAAGAACTCAGTCAACAGCTTCCTAACTAGGCTCTTAAAACTTTAAAATTATAATTTTTGATAATTAACTTAATTTAATTGATCTTTATTGCTGTGTATTGTATTGTATGCACTTAAAATAAAAAAAAAAAAACTATTCTGAGACAAAGTCCAGAGTTTCCTTCAGATTGCCAGGAGGGTTATGACATTTTTTTTAAAAAGATCTTGAAAATACCTGGGTTGAAGTCCAAGCAAATTGAATCATTTGCCCCAAATACAGGTGGGAAGCTCCAAAGGTAATATTTAAGTCATGTATATTCTCTGACTCCAAATTTCTTTCTTTACTCAGTGAGTGACCTAGTGTTCCTTCTAGTTTAGAGAATTCATAATCTCATAAAATCATAAATTTGATGCTAGAAGATCATTTAGTCCAATGTGAAATAAAAGAAAAATGAGACCAAGAGAGATTAGCAAGTTATAAGTAATTTTTATTATACAAATAATAAGGGGCAGAGTCAGAATTTGAACCTAAGTCTTCTGTCTTTGAATCCAGTACTCTGTTGAATGTGCCATTTTTTACTCTAAAGTAAAATGTTTTAAACTCTTAAATACAGACCAATCAAGAAATTAAGAAGGTCATAGCTGCTAAGTTTCTTTCCATATCCTAATAGTTCTTTTTTCATTCTAATGTGACTAATAAATGCTTATGCCACCTTTTTTTTTTCTTGGAGCATCATCTGCTTGTTTGATGTCTCACAAAATTGCCCTTGGAATACTTGGCAAACACAAGAAGAGGATTTATTGTTCAAATCTTGCTTAATGCCTCCTTAAAGTGATCCTATTCCCTCCCTCTTAAGCTTTCACAATCAATCTCTCTACAGTAACATTTCATTATTATAAAAAATAATCAAAGCCAAATGATCATCTCTTTCCCCTATTCTATTGGGAGTAAGTATACTTGATCCCATCACTTGAAGTTCTCATCTCTACTACTCCATTCCCACTTCTCAACTGCTATGTGTTATGTGAGACATGAACTTGGGACAACTGCTTAAAAGGCAGCTGAGTTCACAGCAAAGCCCAATAACTTATTTTAAAAATGACTCAATATTTTAAAAAGGAAAATCTATTTTAACTTTTGTAGTTATTATGTCTAACTGAGTATATACAATGTGATTTGGGTTACTTGCTTTTCATATGAGTCAAATGATGCCACATTTAAAATTATCTTATCTTGTAGAATGCCATAGCAGTGGTGTTATGTAGATTCTATACAAGTATAATACTTTGCATATTGATAGAATAAAAACAAATCCAGAAATGTCATTGCCTACAAATCCATTTACTTATATGCTCTAAATGATTCTGAAACTATCTTGTGTGATATAATGGCTTATAACTCATTGAAAAGATCAGTGATGTCACCCTTTTTTTTTTTCAGGCATCATAGTTCAAATGTTAAAGTTACTTTTGACCCTTCCCTTTCCTTCCTTTGCATTTAAACAGTTAGCAAAACCTGCAGAATCTACCTGGTTCTATGCTGCAAAATTTATTCCATTTATTCACATCCTTTTTATTCTCCTTCTCTTCTTTATTTTCTAAATTTTTATTATACCTTGCCTGGACTCTTGTAATAGCCTTCTAATTAGTTTATCTGACTCCATTCTTATTCACCTCTATTGAGTTGTAACATAACTGCAAGCATAATCTTCCTAATAGTTTTATTATAGCATTTCTGACATAAACATATTTTAATGACTATCTATATCTTTCTAAATAAGGGCTCAAAGATATAATATTCAAAGTATTCCACAAGTTGATGCCATCTGCAACCTTCCTTTATAGTTCTAAAATATCCTTGATGATATATATGTGTCTCTTTCACATTCTCTGTGTTCCAAACAAACTAGAACGCAACATTTCCCAAACCCATTCTTTCCTTTCTTGTCTCCATGTCTGTGGCTATACTCTCTGGCTATTCCATCCTGCCTGGTGAAATCCTACAATTCTTTAAGCCTACTGAAATTCTACTGCCTTCATGAAGTGTCCTCTTTTTTTTTTTTTTTTTTACCATCAACAGGAAGATTCTCATTATACTTTAAAACTGTACTATTATCTTACCATTTTATCATTTGCATTTGGTTTAATCATGTATTTTGTCTCATTGCTTAGATGAAACTGCAAGTTGCCAGAGGTAAACATCTATATATAATTAATTTTCACTTCCCTCCAATAGATATTCCATCATAGTACCTAGTACAATTGCCTTAAATTTGATTAGTGCTTAATAAATGTATGTTAAATTGCAGAGAAAAAATTGACTGTCTTTTTCACATTTGATCTGGTGATTTAGCATTATGTAGACAGAATCAAAGCATTGATGAAATTGTCTCAAGAAACAATGTGTCTCTTTCATGAGAGGAATGCTTACTGTTCACTTTCTGTCATCTGCACATACAACCTTTTGTTTGGCATAAACTCTGACTATACTGCATGTCAGTATTAATTGGATATTAGGGAAACAAAACAGGTGGAAAATTGAAGGTGACAAAAAGATTGAAACAGCATTTCCTGAGAATACTGCAATGTCATTGAAGCAGCTAACATTTATACAATACAGTTGATTCTCAAAATAACTGTGTAAAATAGCATCTAGAAGTCATTGTCTCCATTTTCAGGGGAGGAAACTGAGGCACTCATCCTAGATTACACATATCTAATGAGCAGCAGGCATCAGACTTATAATGAGATCTTTAAAATCCTAGTACAAAGTTATCTACATAATATCATCATATTATCATTATAAATTTAGAGATAAAAGGGAACTTGGTGTTCATCTCATCAAATATCCTCATGAGGAAATACAGAAGAATTAAGCTGCTTATCCATGGTCATATATATATAGCAAGTGACAGAATGAGGATTTTCACCCAAACTGCAAATCCACCACCCTTTCCACTCATCACATTCTCCCCATGCTGTTTTTCATTGAAACCTATTAATAGACTTGGATATCTGTACGATGAAAACTTGTCTTTTTCTCAAAAATTGGTTTGAAAACCCATTTAGATACATCTAATTAGAAGTGTTCTCAGAGCTCACACTGCAGGGAACTGGGAAGGGTGAATAAGTTTTCCCTTTTCCCACTCCAGTTCTTTACAACCATTTTCATAGCTGCAGAGTTCCTTGGCATCCCAGTATGTGGCTTTTCCAGGCACTTCTGATGAAACTACTGTGAGATGTGATTAGGGAACTTGAGAGAGAGAGAGATGCTGGTAGAAGGTCATTGCCAGTTAAATGGAAATCCCAAGGAAAATAAAGAACTGAGTCATTGCCTAAATATAGTAGATATGAACATGCTTCCAAGCCCTAACCTTTATAAAAGCCATTTTAATTGTTATTTCAATTCATACTTTCATGATTTCATGGTTTAAAAACTGAAAAGGACAGAAGTTTACTCCCACCTTTCTCTTTCTCTCTCAACTTTAACCACTGACTACCAAAAAAGATACACACTTCTCCAAAGACATAGCTTTATGGAGAAAAGGGCTACAATTCTGGAGAAAAGTAAATGCGAGCTATGTCACATCTTAGTTTTATTTATTTTCCCCATCTGTGATGCCATTATGATACATAATAAGTATATAGTATAATATCATACCTTGGGGCAGAGATGATCCTCTCCTGTCATCTAACTGATGAAAACCTAGAACAGGGAAGTTCAGCTTCCCTCTATGCTTACAAGAGCAAACACTCTCTTTTGGAATTCAAAGCAGAGAATTAGACTCAATGTTGGTTCTTCTCCAAAGGGTATTCCAAATGCATATAACCCATAGCTCATGATCACCTGGCTTTGGATGAGTTCCTTTTACCCGTTACATCTCCACCTAGAATTTTCTCTGAGAAAAATCTCTAAGAAGAGGTTGTAACTAAATTTTTACAAACATGGGAAAAACTATTTCTAGATCCTCTATAAGAACTCAAGGTAATCTGAATTTGTCATGTATAGTATAGACATTATTTCACCCCAAGGAAAGTACAGAAAAAGCAAAGGTTCAAATAAGCAAATGCAGATAGTAACCCATACAATTCTCCTCATTCTTTGGTTTTTATCCTACATTAACACAAATTTTATTGGATAGCTCAGAAAGATGGCTTGCTCTTCTCAAAACATTCTATGCCCATGATATTTGGAAGCAACAAATTCATCTTGAAGGCAAAACATCCTCCAGAGAAGCACTAAGGAATGTGTCTCCATATCCTCTATACAATTCAATTTCTAAACTCATGAACATGATCAAGAATTCATTTGCTCAACTGTCCTCCATTCTCCTTCCCAATTAAATATATATAGTCTCTTGGGGAGGAGCCAAGATGGCAGGGAGTAGACAGGACTTTAACTGAGTGACAGAACCCACAAATATTCAGAGTATAATAAATTTTAGCATAAGATATCTTGAAAGTACTTTAGGAAATGTCTGTCTTAATTGGTCAGAGAATAATACAATCCAGCATAGGTGAGACCTAGGGAGACCCAGAGTGGATATTCTTGGCAGTGATTCTAGTGGGAGGCTCTAAGCCAAATTGTTGGCTTATTCTGTACTAGTTTAGAAGGCAAGTAAATTAGCAAACTAGCTGTGAGACTTCTAGTGTAAATACAAAAGACAAATAGTGAATCTGCAAACCCCAGCATAACAGATGGAACGTGACCAGGTTCACCCAGTGCTGTGGGGTACCCTGCAGCACTACTGGCCCCAGTGCAGACAATCAGAAACCCATGTTGCCCTACATAGGAAACTCAGGACAATCCTCCTCAACTCTTTAGACTGAGCAAAAAAGCAAAACAAGATCTGTCCATAGATAGCTACCATGAAAACAAGGAATGCAAGCCCATAAGAGTACACCAAAGACAAAACACAACTAGTCGCAAGCTCAAAAGTCTCTCTTAGAATTGTTCAAAAAGGATCTTAAAAGAAAGTAAGAAGAAAAATGGGGAAAGAAATGAGAGCTTTTCGGGAGAGTTAGGAAAGGGAAACACAGAAATCGAAGAAAACAACTCTTTAAAATATACATTTGATATAATGGGAAAAAATACTAAAGAAAACAACTTCTTAGTTTTATGTTCTAAGTAGATCATCCAATGCAATAGTCATCTTTCCTGATCACATTCCCCAATGCATTTCATTAAGAAACCAAAACAATATTCATAATGAATTCTTAGATACCCCCAAATTAACAATTTTATATGAGAATCTAGACTTCAAATAGATGATAAACATATAGCTTAGACTCATCCTTATACAATAATTTTGGTGGCAGCTAAATGGCACAGTAGATAGAGCATCAGCCCTGGAATCAGGAAGACCTGAGTTCAAATCCAGACTCAGATATTTAATAGTTACTAGCTCTGTGACCTGGACAAGTTACTTAACCCCAATTGCCTATCAAAAAAACAAACAAAATACAATAATTTATAAAATCTGTCTAGGCTAGAATTTATGTAAATGTATTGTTAACCTCGATGAACCCCAAGTTGTACTTGTGTGGTACAATTTAAAGGGGTTCTCTCCTGAACTGTGATAATTAAATAAAGACTGAGGTAAATGAATCAATCAAGATTCTCTTCTCACATGGACTGACTCCAAAATTAAGAGCCCACTCCAAAATATCTTTGGCTTCTTTTTGTAGTGGCTAAAAACTGGAAACTGAATGGATGTCCATCAGTTGGAGAATGGCTGAATAAATTGTGGTATATGAATATTATGGAATATTACTGTTCTGTAAGAAATGACCAACAGGATAATTTCAGAAAGGCCTGGAGAGACTTACACGAACTGATGCTGAGTGAAATGAGCAGGACCAGGAGATCATTATATACTTCAACAACAATACTATATGATGACCAGTTCTGATGGACCAGGCCATCCTCAGCAACGAGATCAACCAAATCATTTCTAATGGAGCAGTAATGAACTGAACTAGCTATGCCCAGAAAAAGAACTCTGGGAGATGACTAAAAACCATTACATTGAATTCCCAATCCCTATATTTATGCGCACCTGCATTTTTGATTTCCTTCACAAGCTAATTGTACAATATTTCAGAGTCTGATTCTTTTTCTACAGCAAAGTAACGTTTTGGTCAGGTATACTTATTGTGTATCTAATTTATATTTTTATATATTTAACATCTACTGGTCATCCTGCCATCTAGGGGAGGGGGTGGGGGGGTAAGAAGTGAAAAATTGGAACAAGAGGTTTGGCAATTATTAATGCTGTAAAGTTACCCATGTATATATCCTGTAAATAAAAGGCTATTAAATAAAAAAAAATATCTTTGGCTTACTATGCCATCTTCTATAAGCTTAGCAAGATTAATATAGATTAATACAAAATAAAATGGAAATATGTGATCAAGAATATCTTCCCCAGGAGACAATACCTTCACTCTCGAAAAATGGATACGATTATTTATGAGAATAATTACAAAGAGAGCTATTAAATGGTATATTTTCTATAACAATATTTTAATACAAATAAAATAGAAATTGAAAACAACCAAATTCAGAATTGAATCCAAGTTATATGTGTGTGTGTGTATTCATTTAATTGTTATAGAATATTTATTCCTTACCAATTCCTTCTCACAAGCAATAACAGAAATTCAATTATTATAAAATAATGTGAATATAAATATGAACTTGCAGGTATATAAATGCTTGGCTACCACCAGAAAGTTACATGATTACTATACTCTATATTTTGTTTCACCTTGCAATCTATAGAAATGGGAAAAGTGAATTAGAAACACGTCATAGATTATAAAATGCAGCTAGATGAAAAGCCTATTGAAATTGACCATCAGCACGAAACTTTTGAATAAATGTTACTGACAGACATCAATTGATTAAAAATAGAAGAGATAAAACTAAAACTGTAATATGTGAACCATTACTGTGATAAAACTGTCTCTTTATTCAACTAGTTAAAAATAATATATTATATACTTATTACATCTCAGGAATTGTGCTATGTGCTGGTAAAGGGAACAAAAGCCAATTTCTGTTCTGAAGACACCTAAGTCTAATTGGGGGAGACAACATGAAAACAATCTCATACAATCAATATTTATTTGCTGATAGTATAAAGTGCTGTAAATCATGAAACTTCTTGATTTCCAAAGGATAAGGTTAATAAGCTGTACAACAAGCAGAAGAATGGGTGACATGCTATCAATTATGACTTCCATATAAAAATGGTATGAGAGACAACATATAGGACACATGCCTAGGAAAAAGAAGAAAAAAGTAAATACTATGAATAGAAATAAACATTTGAGTAATCTGAGTACCACACTGGTACCACCAAAAAAATTAAAAGAACAGAGAAGAGGTAGTATGGCATAGTGAGAAGAGAACAAGAAATAACAAAACAAAATATAAAGAATGAAAAAATAGAACAGAATATGAAACATGTTATAAGAAAAACAACAGATCTGGAGAACAGATCAAAAAAAAGAAAATATAAGAACAGCTGAATTACCTGAAAACTGTGACCAAAAAAAGTAACCTTGATACAATAATGTATGAAATTTTTTTAAAATTGTCCTGCAGTGATAGAACATGAGGCGAGAGTAGAAAAAGGAAAAATCCAACAATCACCACCTCAAAGAGATTCTTTGTGGAAAACAGGAATATTATTGTTAAATTTGAAAACCCACAGATCAAAGAGAAAATTTAGCAAAAAACAAAAACAAAAAGTATTCCAAACCTTATTCTTAATCCTTACTGCTAACCTAATCACACTTACCTGAATGGGTGGCCAACCTGTAGAGCAACCATTCATCATTATTGGCCAACTAGCCTCTATACTCTACTTCCTATTAATTCTTGTCCTAATGCCCCTTGCAAGCCCATTTGAAAACTATATATTAAAACCTAAATGAAGAGTCCAAGTAATTTAACCAAAATACTGGCCTTGTAAGTCAGCTATGAAGGTAAAACCCCTTCCTAGGACCCATCAGGAAGAAGGCATTACACCCCACCATCAACGCCCAAAGCCGATATTCTATTTAAACTACTTCCTGCATCAAAAATTTTATTTATTATTAATCACAAAATTCAATTTATATACTATCTCAGTATTAATTATTTTGCAAATTTTTTCATTATAATTACATTTTACATAAAATATATATATATATATAAAGTTTTACATACATATTAATGTAATTATAAATATTTATGTATATAGATCATACATTTATAGTCCTTTATCATATAATAATATACATATTAAATAAATAGTACTAAATAAATTAATATAATATATTACTAAAAATTAATAAATACATGCATATCTTTACCTAATATAACTCATAATAGTACATAATTCATATTATGTATATATTACATAAGACACAATATGTTGGCGTACATAGACATTACATCCATGAATAAAGATCAACAAAAAATTCCTCTAGCAGATCATTACTTTTAGGAATACCTTTATCCTCCACTCACAAGAGATCAGCAACCCGCCATCTGAAGACACACAATCCTTCAGAGAAAGCCCACAAACTGTGGACGAACCTTATTTCCTCTGACTGGCTACTGGTTGCTACTTCACACCCATTCGTTCCTAATTCAGCTTAACCATGCTTTTCGTAGAGGCATTTGTGATGGTAACTATGCTGTTTGGCCTCATATCATGGTATCTCCAGTGATTGCTACAGCATTAGGTAGTTTTTAATTTGGAGGTGGTTTATCAACAGGGCAGGAGCCTGGGGAACGCCATTAAAAATGCAGACTTACATAACAAGACCAATAACATTTCAAATGGACATCAACTGAGAATGAACATTGGACACGTGCTTATTTCCATCATGGTGTTATTCAATGAATGATAGCTAGACATAATATTAATCAAGAACAATAATAACATACAATGTTTAGATATTAAGTTAAGTATTAATAATCAATTATATTAAAGATATAATTAATCAATGATCGATAGACATATTATTATTATATTACTAAAACCTTACTAGACATGCGTTTATATTCCCACACACACACAATATGTAATCCATCAAGTAGACGAACGTACTAAGGGTGCATTTGTGTGAGTGTGAGTGCAAGTGTGTATGTGTATGTGTGTGTGTGTGTATGTGTGTGTATGTGTGTGTATGTGATTTAAAATATGCTGAATCTACAATTAGAATAGTACAGGATTTATCAGCAGTCACAATCATAAGAATTAGGCCTACAGTCAAAAGCATTATATCCAGCAAAGTTATCCAAAATATTGAATGAAAATAATGAACATTCAATGAACTTGTGGATTTTCAGTTTTTCTCAACCAAACCCAGACTTAATAGAAACTATAACATATAAAAGCCAATGTCAAAGATTAAACTCAACATGGACGAATTGTTTTGGTTTTGTTCTCTGGAGATGTACATCATATGTTTAAGATTGATAACAGTAATAAGGTAGCTCAAAAGAATGGGGCAGTTTTGAGCATTATCTTATTCTAAAAAGCAAAACTATCTAAGAAAAGGTAAAAATAGTAACTATGATATACATAAGATGTGAAAAGGTAGAACCAATACAGAGATATTAATGGGCAAAGGAGGGCTTGAAGTTGTGAAAACTTACTCACGTTGGGAATGGGTTAAATAGAGAACACTATATATGGATTAAATAGAGAACACTATGTGTGTGTGTGTGTGTGTGTGTGTGTGTGTGTGTGTGTGTGTGTCTACACACACAAAGAATGGGATAGTACCCTCCAAATTTTATTGAAGAAATAAGGGGGGATAGGATCAGATGGGGTATGGCAATGGGAAAAGATATGTGTAGATTAATGGGGAAAGGATAAGGAGAGGGAAAATGTTGGCATATGATAAGGTGAGCCCAGAAAGGTATAATGTTGGGAAAGAAAAGTCAGAACAAATGGAAAAATAGAAGAAAACTAAAAAATGAATGTAGCATAAGTTGATTTACATTCATTCTCCATAGCTCTCTCTCTGGTTGCAGATGGCATTTTCTATCTAAAGTTTATTGGGATTATCTTATATCACTGAACTCCTGAGAAGAACCAAGTCTCATATTAGATCATGGCACAATTTTGCTGTTACTGTGCACAGTATATTTTGGGTTCTACTTATTCCCCTCAGCATCAGTTCATGTAAATCTTTCTGAGCCTGTCTAAAATCAGCTTGTTCATCATTTTTATAGAACAATAATATTCCATTACTTTCATATCACACAACTTATTCAGCCATTCTCCAATTGATAGGCATATACTCAGTTTCCAATTCTTTGCCAAAAAGCCACTACAAAAATTTTTGTACATGTGGGTTCTTTTCCCTCCTTTATGATTTACTTGAGATACAGATTCAGTAGTAGCACTGCTGGACAAAGGATAGCCCTTTGGGCATAGTTCCAAATTGCTCTCCAAAAAGGCTTGATTTTTTCACAACTCCACCAACAATACATTAGTGTTCTAATTTCCTTCTCCATCCCCTCCAACATTCATCATTATCTTTTCATGTCAATTTAGGCAATCTGAGAGGTGTGAGATAGTCTGTCTGTAATCCATAGTGATTTAGAGCATCTTTTCTTATGCCCTACTATTTTCATAACAAGTCCTAAATTTGTTTTTCGTTTTGTTTGTTTTTAATCTTCCAAGGTAGTGTTATCCAAGGATAGGTGTGGTTACTCCAAGCACTAGTGCTCCTCTTGGTCTTTGAACTATGATAAAAAATCTTTTACTCCACAGCATTCATAAACACTAGTCACCCTGTATGCCTTAAAACTGCAACCATAGCCTCTTCTTCCTTGGGACTGATCATAAGCACATCTCTCTGACCTGTAACTGTGACCCAGAAGAACAATGGAATTTTCATACAACACCTGCTTCTTCATCCAATGAGAAATCAAGGCTCTCTGTAATTTCTTTCTGACCAATTATTGATATTCCTTCTGAACTATAAATTCTCAACCCTGCTTCTGCTACTCTTGTAGCACCCTTTACAATCTGTCATCAATGTTTCAGCCATGTGTGTTCCACCCTGGCTCCTATCTCCATGTCACTGATCTCTCTTGATGACTTCCTAAGTATCTTAGACTGGAAACATGTCTCACCCCAACTTTTTGTAGATTATGCCATTTCAGAAATTCAATTTAACATTTTGTTTTAAGGTTGTTTAGAGAGGAATGCTGGGAAAGTTTGGCTGAGTTGATGTCTATTCCTCCATCTTGGTTCTCAACTTTAGTTTCCTAATATGTAAAATGGAGAAAATCATACTTAATAGAATTGTGATACAATTAAGTTGTTTTGTCGACCTTAAGAATACTATATAAATGTTTATCATATAGAATTATGCATTTGCATACATACTATATATAATTTAAGAGCCAGAATAAAGCTTCTAGTTCAGAGAATGGAAGCTTTTATCAAAAATTCATGGGCAAAGACAAAAGTTAGGCTAAGAAGATCTAGAAGAATCATGATTTGCATCAGTGGATCAAACCTTCACACATTTATCTCAGCTCCTCAAAGTAACAGTGTAACACACTTAAAGGGTTCAAAAGAAAGTTTTTACTATAGATAAGCTGAAATTATATTAACATAGACAAAGGTATTTTTTTTCTTTTTTAAAGAATTTTAACGAACTGTTTGCTTGGGATGAATCAAAATTAATATAGTAAAGAAAGAAAAGAGAAGTAAAGCCTAACAGAGAAATATGAGAATTTGTAGTCCAGAGATATTAACTGATTGCATCTAAATCAGGCTGTGTGTGTGTGTGTGTGTGTGTGTGTGTGTGTGTATTGGAGATTACAT
Organism: Sarcophilus harrisii; assembly: GCF_902635505.1. NCBI lineage: Eukaryota > Metazoa > Chordata > Mammalia > Dasyuromorphia > Dasyuridae > Sarcophilus > Sarcophilus harrisii. Next base: position 271,494,327 of record NC_045428.1, read on the forward strand.
TACATAAGAGTGAATGTTTCAGAGTCAGGATGCTTAATACAGCTGGCCTATTATGGCTTAGTCAGAAATTCACTGTGAGGACCAAATATATTTGAGCTGGCAGTTCTTTGGAAGATAAGACAGTCAAATATTTCCATAGAAAACAGAAAACCTAAATTACATATCTATGCAATGAAAGAAGCTCTTCAGCAGTTATGAGTCATAAACTGAAAATTAGTTCTGTGTTTAACTGCAAGGAAACTAAATCTAAATTAAACCAATTTAGTGTTGGCATTTGTACACATTAAGCAAATCTTTATTTTGTTCAGTCTATTCATTTAAATCTATGTTGAGGTGCTTTCTGTCTGTTGCATTAATTTACTAACACTGTAATATGTATACTCATATAGGAACTGAACAGATCATAGCAGAAAGAGACCTAGACTCATAAGCAGGAGGTCTGGGTTCAAATCCTAGTTCTTTAAAAACCAAATATATATCCTTGCCCAAGTATTTTAGCTCTCTGTGACTCTCAGTTTCTTCATCTGCAAATGAGAGTTTTGGATTAGAATCAAATATTTATGTGATTCCCCTAAGTTCTTTCCAAAAGGTAGGGGATAAAGTAGAGTCAGGAATACCTGAGTTTAAATCCTGCCTTAGCAACTCACCTGGGTGTATCCTGGATGTATCACATAATCTCTCTGGGCCCCAGTTTCCTCATCTGTAAAATGTGTATAATAATAGCACTTACCTCGCAATGTTGGATGAAAATGAGATGACATGTAAGTGCTTTGCAAATCTTAAAGCACTGTATAGTCTTATCAGTATTATCATTAATTATCATATTAATAATTAGCAATAACTAATAATGATAAGAATATTAATTAATAATAGATAAAATTAATAATTATTACATGTAATGATTCTATATATTAATGTTAGAAATCCATACAAAGGTACACAAGTCATATGAAGTCTCAAAGGAACCTTAATTTTTTTTTTTTAATATTCCAATTCTCTTAACCTAGACATGAGAAAAATGACTATAAACTTTTTAAGGCAGGGACAGTCTTGCCTTTATATTTGTTATCTGTTAGGAACCAAGCCTAAGTGTAAAGGGGCAGGTCAATTCTAAAAAAGCCCCCATAGCTGTGACTCATAACACGCTTGAAAGAATTGCAAATCAGCCTTTACTGATACAGATGTTGCTTGTGAATTAGGAATGAAATAAATTGGGAGACAAGAAGGAAGAGGAGAGAGGTCAAAGAATGCAACTGCCTCTCAGTCTCCTTGTATCATCCTCTCACATGAAGGGATCTATTCTGCTGATCAGAATTAGATCCCCAGCATCCACTAGCAAGTGACTCCAAGAGTTATCCATCACCTAGCACAATACCCAAAACAGAGAAGGCACTTAATTTTGTTGATTTTTGTAGACCAGAGGGACTATTTTTGCTTTTCACCAAGAATGGACAAGGTTGTTCTTATGAATTAGGGAGAAACCTTTGAAAATGTTGGGTTTAACAATATTTTTTTCAGTTAAAACTGTACTTGGACTTTGAAATTGTAATACTGCTAAAGAATCAAGGCAACATAGTTCAAACAATGGTCAGCTTTATTTTCTGGATCAAAATCAAAGCAATATGGGTTTCCTTAAACAATTCTGAATCATTCCTGATTAAAAGAAACATTGATGTTCTAAAAGACATTTTTTAAAAATTCTAACACAATTTAGCAAGGCACAGTTCCCACCACAGAAAAAGTGAAAAGTATCTAAAATATAAATTCTCCTATAGCTGAAATATTCCTGAATTGATTTTTCAAGTGGTTTTCCTCTACTTTTTTGGCAAACTTATGATGCTAGGAATTTTCCCAAACTAAAGATGCTAGGAATTTTCCCAATTCCCAATATTTCACATATTTTGGAGGTTTAAGAGTGCCCATTAACTCTATTGATCATTACCAATGAAGTTTCTGAAAATAAAAATTTTGTATAAGTTTGGGGGGTATTTATAAATTATAGATAGATTTGGGGGTACTGGTAGATGATAGATTTATAGATTGATTTTATTTTTAATTATACCTGTGATTTTATTAATATAAACATCACTTGATTAAAAAAAAAAAAAAACTCTATCAATGCTGAGAGGCTGTTTCCCTGAAACTCGCTGTCTCAGAAAATGGCCTGAGGCACTGAAAAATGAATCTACTTATCTGGAGTCACAAACACAGTATGCATCAAAGTCTTCCTGACTCTAAAGTGATCTCTCACTTCATAGTATGAGGCTATAGATTCATGGCCACTAAGGAAACATTTGTTTATGTAGTGTAGAATCCTCTGCCCCAATTAATATAAGCATAAAAGGCCCAGGCTCCTCAGCTGAATCAATCAATCAAAAAAAGATATAACTAAGCATGAATAAGTCCCTAATCAATTTGAGAGAAGTGAGATCCTTTGATCGTTGGATTAAAACAGATAACACCACACAAGAAATATCTGAAATCTTTCTTGTTGTGCTGAAGATGATCTGTCTCATCTGTAACTAATACTAAAACTCAATTCTAAAGAAAATAATCAACCTTTGAGGTGTTTCCAGACTTAGCAACAATTTAAGAAAGTGAACTCCTTATAACTGGACCAGAGAGGAGAAAAGAGAGTCCAAAAAGGAGTATTATTCTCTCTCTTTCTCCCTACTGCCAGTGGCATTGTGATCAGACACTGGACTAGTAGTAAACATTGCATCTTCCAGGAGTTGAAAGAAACTGAGGACAAACATGGGGATAAACTGCCTACAAGGTAGCTTAAGGACTCAACAGGTAACATATCAGAATGGGGTCTACAAATTGGGAAAAGAATTTCTAACAATCAGCAATTACCGCTTTGACACAAATTTGAGTTAACATATGCTACACTACCATTATACTCTTTGAACCCACTTTTCCCATAATCTTTTATGTACCTATGAGAAAGAATAACCTAGACTTTTGAAAAAATATTTGTATCAATTTTCTTATTGTAACAACTTAGTAAAGACCTTTTTTCTTTTCTTTTTTTTCTTTTTTTTGCACATGAACCTGCAAATTTGTTATAATGGGGTAAGGTGAGAGAATGGAAGCAAGAAAAACAGGGAAAAAAAAGAAAAAAGGTCCTTTTTCTAAAAGCTAATTGTGTCAGGGTAATAATAAATGGATAACAAACTGATAGAGGACCTGAGTTTTAGAAGCTCCCAAATGTCAATGTTATTCATTAAGTTCCAAGAGGAGGAAAAAGTCCTATGCTCTACTTGATGGTACAAGTGGAAGTTGGGAAAATATCCCTAGAGAGAGTGCTATGCTTCAAAAAATAAAAATTGTGTTCCAATTCAAACTCCAGATTTCTTTTAGTTGAAAAAATTGAGTGTGTTCCAAGAATAAGGACAGCGAATGAAACTGTGGGCATGTGAAGGAGAAACTGACATAATCTGAAGTCTTGAGAAGCAAAAAGGGAATCATAGTAGAGAGTGAAGTTTTTATTTCAGGAATCCTGAAGCAGTATAAAGAGTCAATGATTCATGCTGATGGGTGACAGCGGTCAGCAACTGTAATATATATTTGCTATTTTCACACTATGATTTACTCTGAAAGAAAATATTGCTTTTTGAATTGTGATCATTAGAACAGTGTAAAAGCATTTAACATTCCCCTCCTGATGGGCTATTATTTACCTGAAAGTTTTACTTACGGGATTGTGACAGTAATCATTTAGAGCTTAGAGTAATCATTTAGAAGAATAAATGTAACCAACTTTTATATGGAATATTTCTAATTAGCTTCTCTAATCCTTCTCAAAAATAGATTTTCTAAAAGCACATTTTTCCACGGCTTAGAGTATTGATAGTGATAATACCAATAATAATACTCAGCATTTACATAGTGTTTTTTTCTCTGCAAAGTGCTTTTCTTTTTTTAACAAAAAAATAAATAATATTCTTTCTTATATTCATCTCTTACTCAAATTTTATAAAGACCCAGTTTTTATGGAACCTCAGAATATAAACATATAAAATCTTGAGGAGGCTATTTATAATAGTCATTCTTATGAACATTTAGCCTTTAAAAAATCAAGTGACTTTGTTACAGATGTAATGCCCCTGAGGACGTAGAATTGTAGAAATAAGGCTCAAAGACATCTTGGAGGGCATCTAGTCCACAGTCTTCATTTTAGAGCTGATTAAAATGAAGCCCAAGTTACTTATCTTATGATGTATAGGCAAAGGTTTCCAATCAATCTAATGCTGGGCCTGAAATGAGGAATGTGTGTTCAAATCTATACCCAGATATTTACTAGTTCTATTACCTTAGAAATTTCTGTCTATCTCCTGCTGTCTCTATATCCCTGGGCAAAGTATTTATACTCTTAGTGTCCCCAGCCAATTCTCTTAAATTGCAGAACAGCAGCTACACTGCATTGGCAAAAAGGAATTTTATACCTGAGAATTTCTTAAACCAGTGAAGTCATACATCTGAATCATAAAAGGCTTGGATTGAAAAAATGGTCATAGGTCATAAATATACTTTAATTAAGAGTCTTAGAGATAATCTAAGTCTAACCCTTTCATTTTATGAGTGAGGAAAATGACTTGTTCAAGGAAAACAAGGTGATAAAACAGATTTTTAAAATATATTTTTATTATAGCTTTTTATATATAAAACATATGCATGAGTAATTTTTCAACATTGATCCTTACAAAAACTTCTGTTTCAACTTTTCCCCTCCTTCCCTTTACCCTCTTCCCTAGACGGCAGGTAGTCTCATACATATTAAATATGCTATTGTTGCACAAGAAAGATCGGATTTAGAAAAAAGGTAAAAATAATCTGAGAAGAAAAAACAAAAATGCAAGCAAACAATAACAGAAAGAGTGGAAATGTTATGTTGTGGTCCATACTCAATTCCCAGTATTCTTTCTCTGGATATTACTCCTTCTGTTCATTACAGATCAGTTGGAACCAATTTGGATACTCTCATTGTTGAAGAGAGCCACGTCCATCAGAATTGATCATCATATAGTATTGTTGTTGAAGTGTATAATGATCTCCTAGTTCTGCTCATTTCACTTAGCATCAGATCATGTATGTCTCTCCATGCTTCTCTGTATTCATCCTGCTGGTCATTTCTTATAGAACAATAAAATTCCATAACATTCATATACCACAATTTATTCAGCCATTCTCCAATTGGTGGGCATGCATTCAATTTCCAGTTTCTAGCTACTACAAAAAGGGCTGCCACAAATATTTTTGCACATACAGGTCCCTTTCCCTTCTAAAAGTGAGATTTAATCTCAATTTCTCTCATTTTAAAATAAGTATCAACTGATAATATGCAGCGTTTTTCAATAAGTGTACCTAAATCTCTATAAAGATTCTTAATCTTTGTGTCAAGGGCACTCCCCAAATCTAAAATCTGGCTTTTTCTTTGGAGACATAGCATTATTTTTCATGAGGCCAAGCAGAATGGCTAAACAACTGAATAGAACATCCAAACAGATAATAACAGTGGGGTATTCTCTTGGCAAGGCAACATCAATTCTAGCAGGAAAATCAATGCACCTGGGGGATGGCACAATGCTATCCAGCATCATTAATGTTCAGGAGACAACACAAATCAAAGAAAGAAAAACTTGGGACAGTTCAGCAATGTGGGGAAGCAATAGGAAAGGGACCTGGATTAGCCTGACCAATGTCCCTCAGGGTAACATTGAATGTACCTATCATAGGCTCTATTTGTGTGATTCTATTTCAGTGTCTTTAGCTATTCAACACAAAGATGCACTTTCAAGTGTCTCCTGTCTATAAAGGGTTTTGTCTTTCTGCATTACTCATAATTATCTAGCACAGAGCCTAGGGAAGCATGACATGGAAGTATAGGAGGGGAAGGCAGATTCTCTTCTCAGATTGCCATAGACTCCTGGAGAATTTGCAAAGATTTATAATAATCTGTTTTTCCTATTTAAGATTTACAATAACCTGAGTTCTCCTCTAGCCTGAAAAGAGACCAAGGCTTGCAATCAATCAGTCATTCACTTTGATGTGGGCAAATAGAGATTTTGAGATTTTAATGAAGACAGGCTATCCCAGCAGGAAGGAGTCACAGGTGAGTAGGCTTATTTTCAGGGCCAGACTTACATATAAGCAGTCAAGGTTTGATTGGAGGGATTCTCAATAAATATTTATTGAAGGAAGGAAGCTTGGAATGAAAATCATTTCTCTGCTTTACAGTTGATGAAGCTAAGGCATGGGAAGTTCAGGGAGGTGGATAGGTTGTCTCATTGCAGCCAGAAATAGACCTATTTGATGCATAAGGTTCTACTCAGCTGCTTTGCTCACTGAGCCAAGCAGTGTTTGCCCCACAAATCTTCAGCTCTCCACAGATTCAGCCAGGTTAAGTCCAAGTCAAAACAGAAGGCTGGCAGCTACAAGTCCTACTTTAGACTCCCCTACTTCAGATTTAAACATCTGAGAAAGCAAATCAACATTTGGAAACTCAAATCATATATCTATAAGAGGTTTTATCTGATTGTTCTCTCATGTCCCTTTAACTTTGAGGTCATATGACCTCAAGCATATTTCAATATGAGAGCATATGACAATACCTACATGAAAATAAGACACTACTAATCTCTTCCTGAGGAAGAAGCCTGGGAGATAAAGGCCTTCTCATTTTATGCATGAGGAAACTGAGTCACAGAGACTTCTCAGGGCCATTATTGCAATAAATAATTAAGGAAAAACTTGAACTAAACCATATCTTTTAACCAAGTATGTGCATGCCTGTATACATGTATACAGATATAGGTATATGTGACTTGTCTGTTTATATATATGTATATACATGTGAATTGTGAATATGTTATATTCACATAGCAATGTTTCCTGAGTATGTAGGAGAGTAGGTGAAGATTTTTATTCCTTGACATCTATAAAGGTCTACAGGATATGCTTCCACAGATTAGTGACAGCCTATTTTCCCTGAATGTACATAGAGGAAATGTCTCGAACAGTCATTCATTTCTATATATCTGAATAGTCATGTCATTGTAGACAAGGCACATTCCCAGTAAGAGGACATTTGTGACTTGATGGACTTCACTTCTAGAGTTAAATCTAAATGTGGAAAGAATAGGAAACCTAGTTCACTATAAAACTCAAAGGGAAATAGTCTAAAACATCTCCTCACTAGTTAGCTATTGTTCTTAAAATTTTATATTCAGTTTGTTTCTATATTTTTATTTATAGCAAGAATGAATTGAAAATGCTTTCTCACAGAAATGTCATAGAAATCGGTAGTGAAATTTGACAAAATATCTTGACAATTGATGGAAACTCATCTTTAGCCATTGATTAAATGAATAACTAGCCATTATTTAAAACATTTGCTTGTTTTCTGACCACTGAAAAGCATTGTATCAAATGATAAATGTATTTAAAGTTCAATTGCATATGTTACTCTACTTTTAAACAATGCTTATAAGAAGAGTCTTTTCTGATATGACTTTCTTCTCTTCTCCTATCGACATACCAGCTAAACTCTGCTAGAAACTCTAAAGAACAACAGATAAATGTTGCCAACAAGTTCCCTTTAAAATTTAATATCTAAAAAATAGCAACATAAGTAAAGGATAAGTTTAAATAGGAATATAGCCTTAATACTGTAAGAAGAGACAATAGGAGATGTGTTTCCATAGTGTATTTTTAATGGCCTGCGATGGTATTAAGATTGTTGGTAAAGCACATGCCCAGTATTCATTGTTTTAAAAATACTAAATTCATATTACAAGAATATGAATTTTATAACATCTTGATTGCAAGATTACACAGCTGATGAAGTATGACTTTAGGAAAGCAAAGAGAATGAGCTACTGTGGCAAATAAGGCTATATACATGCCTTTAAGGATCCATTGGAAATTGGTTTACTCTTAATTGGAAAAAAATACTCCTCTCATCTGTAAATTTAGCTACAATTCAATGGCAGGTTGAGAAATCACAAAAACAAATTGTGCTTAATCAAAAGTAATCAATTTGAAGGAATCGCTGAATGAATGCAAAATTGTCATGAGCATGATGTTTTCATACCATTACAGAAACAAATGTATAATATTTCAATTCAACCCAGTCCCATAAATGATAAAATGGCTACTACATGCCTGGCACTAGGATAAGCAATGAAGATAAAATTATTTAGAAGAGAGCCCCTCCCCTCAAGAAGCTTACAATTTAAAGGGAAAAACAACACATAAAAGGAAGCAAGTAAGTAGAGTAGGAGGATGAAAAACCAGAGAACATTTGACATGGGAGAATCTTGTTCCAGGGAATTGAAACCAAATAGTGCAGCAGATGCAAAGTGAAGTGAGTTGAGTACCATTTTCTGTCCTTTATAAAGAAAGACATTGGAAGGACTTTGGTACTCTACCCTCAAGCTCTCTTATCCACGAGCAGAGGGGACTTAAGAAAGTGAAGTCAATTAAGGCTTGAATTAGTAGCAGTTCAAATATTTATATGTTTGCTATCACTGGAAAACTATTTTATAATATAACATAGCAACAATTTACTGTTTACAAACTGTATTTGTAATATAATTGGGCATTCATTAAATCACCATTCAGGTCATTTTTATTATAACTTCTTTGCTCAATGTCAAGAATTCCTAAGGAGTGTCTAAATGAGAACCCTGGGTAAGGTTTGAGGCTAGCCTCAAAGTCAGCAAAATCTGGATTCAAATCTTCCTTCTGACTCATACTTTTATTGTGACTTTGGGTAAGTTACTTAATCTTTCAATAACCCCAGAAACTCTTTAAGACTATAAGTTAAGGAGAAGTCATTGACCTGGAATAATAAGAATTTCCACATGTAAGGATTTCCTGTTTCAATGTAATCACAGATAATTCATAAAGTATGCATGCCAAAAAAGTTCATTATATATAAACTAAATATTAACTTCATATCATAATCCTCAGAAACAATGATATATGATACCTTGTATTTTAGTACATTTTAAAAAATGTTTTCATTGATATTGTGTTTCTTACATAATCACAGTATTCCAAAGTATTCCTCCCTTTTCCCTGCTGCATGAAAGCCATCCTAAATGACAAGTAGTATTTTGGGGAGAGGAAAAAGTGAGAAAAAGTAGATAAAATTGATCAAAATGTTGAAAAGATCTTTAAAAAAGATGTGTAATATGTAATCTCTGTGCCTTTCATCTCTGCAAAAATAGTAGGTTGGTCATCTTATAACTGCTCATTTGAGTCTTGATTGAGCTTTATAATTTTGCATTTACTTTTGATTTTTTGGATGAATTATTATTTCTATTTACTTTTAGTTACTGTCTAGTGAATATTGTTGATTTGGATTTTATTTTGCATAAAGATCTTTCCATTCTCCTATGTCTTCATCATACAATTATTTCTTACAGCCTAGTAAGATTCCATTACATTCATCTACCCCAGTTTGTTTAGCCATTCTATAAATGAGACATCTACTTTGCTTCTGAGTTTCCGCTATCAGAAAAAGTGCTGCTATAAATGTTTTGGAGAGTATGGAGGCTTTTTTTCTTATCAAATTTTTTTTTCCTTTGGGTATAAGCTAAGTTATGGAGTCTCTGGTTCAAAGGTTATGTATATTTTAGTTATTTTATTTGCATCATTCTAAATTGCTTTTCAAAATTATTATACCATTTCACAGGCTCTAAAAATAAAATGTCAGTGTGTATAGAGTGCTTTCAGTTGTACTTTCCCCATCTATTCTTTCCTAAAATTGTGCCTTGTTCTGCAAAACAATAATTAGAAGCAGTTGATATCCATAAGGTTATTTTTTTTTCTTCTTCAAATTGAAATGATATAGAAAGGGCTTTTATTGAAATTATATTCATTAAAAATTGCCACAACTTAAATCATATATATGTATACAACTTTACTATATTGTTGGTTATACCAAAGTCTGTGAGAGGTACCTATGTCACTTTGACCAGGTAAATATGTCTTTTAAGGCCACTCAAGTCAACTAAAATGTAACTAGACTTTGAAAAGGGGGCTAATAGTAATACAAATATCAAAACCCCTCCATTAGCAGAATAAAGAAAATACATTTAGAAGAAACTTATATGACAGTCCATGAGAAATTTGAAGGCTTAAATGAAAAAAAAATCAACTTCTCAAATGGGTTTAGGTTTGTTTCTGGAACTCAAATAACTTAAAGACAAAGAATCTAATGATTAGAAGAGCCCTAAATTACCTACAAGTTAAACTTCTGTATATGAGCAGCTAGTGCATAGTGGATGAAGTTCTTCATCTGGAGTCAAGAAAACCTGACTTCAAATATGAGCTCAGACACTCACTAGCTATGTGACCCTGAGCAAATTCCTCACTTCTGTTTGCCATAATTTCCTCATATGTAATTTAATCTGAAGAAGGAAATGGCAAACTCCAGTATCTTTGCTAAAATGCCAAAAAAAAGTCACAAAGTACCAGACATGACTGAAATAATTAAACAAAAATTTTGAGTTATGATATGCGCCACAACAAAAGAGAACACTCCTTACTAACCATTCTTGTAAAGAATAATTACTAAATGATAATTTAAAATCCCACTTTTACTTCTTCTGTGAAAGAAAATTATTTTTGGACAGATGAGACTCAATGTGTCTTCTTTCATCAACATTTGAAATTATATGAAGAGCAAAATGCTGAAACTCACTCTATCAGTAATGAAGTTATATTCATACAATATATTAGAAAGAATGACAATTACTACTCCTATGACTTTGAAGAAACTTTTCTACACCTATTTCCTCATCAATAAAATGGAGAGAGCCGAAAGGGGGCTGTTTTCTATAGTGGAAAGGTTGCTAGCTTTGACAGTCAGAACACCCAAGTTCAATTCCTCTTTCTGCCTTTTACTACCTTGTGATCTTTCTGGAACTATATAATGGAGAACTGGACTAGATGACCTCTGTAGTCCCTTGCTGCTTTAAATATGTAATTATGATTGTTGTGTAATTCAATAACTATATGGTCTCTAAGATAATGTTACATTCCACTAACCTACATTTCTGTTCTACACCTGTCAAAGAAAGCAAGAAACTCAAACACCTACAGAATTAACTGACTTAAACTTAACCTATGCAAAATAGACAGAAGACACACTTAAAGTACTCAGTAAAAACCAACTGCAAATAATATAGTTATGGGATGCTAAATAATACAATTATGTGATGCTAAAAAATAAATTCTCTGATCAGAAAAATCTGACATACCAAAATCCATAAAATATGGTCCCTTGAATGTTAAAGAGCCAGAAGACTGAGAGCTAATCATCACTAGAAAGCAAACATTTCTTCTGCAAATGGTGTTTTTAAACGTTCTTAATAAAATACATAAGCATGAAGAGGAAACCAGTTATATTGAAATAGTTAATTTTTTTTCAAAGTCACAAATTTCATATTAAGATACTCTGCCTTAGATTAAATGATAATTTTCTCCAACTCTGAAAACCAGGAAAAGTCTGTTGTCCTATCCCTGAAATATTTTCCTATTTTCTAGTTCCCCCTTATCCAAAGCTACATTTCTGTGTCATTGTTTATATGCCTAATTGGCCACTATTGAATGCTGCAAGATTCCTCCATTCTATTCTTAACAGAGGTAGAATTTATTTTTTATTACCTATGAGAAATACAAAGTCTGTATTTAGAGGTAGATGATAGGGAACTGGATCTGATATTTTATTGACACACAGAACACAGTTAAGGAAATTGCCTTCAAAAATATAGACAGTTTCTTGGCACATTTAAAAGTTAAGCAGAATCTTATATGTTCAGGATTACATACTCAGTACATGTCAGTGACTAGACTTGAACCTAGTCCCTTCTGGATTTGAGTTCACCTCTTTCATGTACATCAGTCTGCTTTCCCCCTATAGATAGCAGACACTTTAAATACTTATTGTTTTCTTAATTGTTATTCACTGCATGCTGATTGGATTTATTTTGACACACTCCTGAAGATCTACCTTTTATCAAGAGCTTGGCCATTCACAGTCTAGTTTCTTTTCCTACTAGAGAAGATGGTTATTGTATAGATGTTTATGTTGAACTCTTTTCAACCAGTGCCATGCAGATGGAGAGCAGTGTCATGGACAGTGATATCTAGACACAGAAATGACAATTGCACAGTGACTACCAAAACTATACTAACCAAATATCAAAAAACTCACTTTTCCTCCAGCATAGAACTTTGCACCTAATAAGTACTGAATTGATTCAAATAATTGAATAGATCACACTCTCATCTTCTTTCTGTATCCCTTATACCTCTAAAAATAAAATGAGGGAGGTGGAAAGGAATAATAATACCAGATTAAACATTTACGTGAAAAGTGATTATTTTAAAGGAAAAAAATCTTTTTTTTTTATTTTAAAGAAACAATAACAGAACTGCATTCTTCACTGGGGAAGGAAAAAAACAGAATAAGAAGTGCCATTACTTCAAAACAAATTTTTTAAATGAAATTTGGATCACATAAACCTAATAGAGTATGTGGTGGTAATGAATTTAAGAAAACTAAAGTGCCTCCAGTATTATGCCTTTTCAGTGGAGCATAGCTGCTGTATTATTTCTGTGTTATGCAGTGTTTGTGTGAAAGATTAAATTTTAATTAGTTCATTCTTTACATACTCATATGCATCTGCTCACAGTTTAGCCATTCCTAACATGTAGAATGTCAGCTTACTTCTAAAAGTGTCAGAATTTCAAATTCTTTACTTCAAAATCTCCTTTCTATTCCTCTATCTTTTCCCCTCCCATTTCCAAAAAAATATTGATTTGTTGTTGAATATTTTGCAAGTTTGGGCATAGAGTGGCCCCTTTTTACTTAGTTTCATATTATGTTAGTGAGGAAACAGTTGATCCAGTTTGTTCAATCTTAATAGCATATTGAAAGAGTCATCTCTTCCCTAATTCTAATTGTGTATGCATAGTGTGTGCTTGTGATTTTAAAGAAAGAAAAATCCCTTTTAGAAAATCAAAAATTAGCAATTATTATGCAGTAACTAACAGATGTATGATATTTGGATGGGGTAAGGACAATATTTGCTCCTAGACAGCCAGATTTTCTTATAAAAAAAGGGGAGAGACATGAATGGGAGAGAGTAAATCAAGAAGGAAAAGTTTAAGGCTTTGGAAATGAACCCAGCAGAAGACCTTAGATTAACATAAGTTTTAAACTGGATAATTTTCAAACTACAAATATTTGTTTTTTCTTACTATTCACCAAAGCCCCTTTCTCTTACTTCTTGCCTAACAATCTAGTATAAGTCTTATTTTAATACCATCTTGTTTCCCTTAGACAAAAGAAATGGCTATTTTTAATAGATCTGAGGAAGTAGAAAATAACTAGAAACTAACTAGTTAGTTAGTTAGTAGTGAGTACTTTTACTTTTTCTTTGATCTTTTTGTGATATGGACCTAGTAGTGATATTGTCATGTTAAAGGGTATGAACAGTTTCAAAACAAAATGGCTGAACTGATCTACAATTCTACCAAGAGTGCATCATAGCCATTTTCCCACATCCTTTGCAGCATTTGTAATTTCCCTTTTCTTTTACATTTGACACCCTGACATGTATAAGGTGGTACTTCAAAGTTTTGTTTTCATTTCTCTAATTCCTAGTGATTTAAAGCATTTTTATTGATAGCTTTGATTTCTTGTTCTGAAAACTACCTATTTGTATCCTTTGGCCCTCTATCAAATTGGAAATCTTATTTTTTTCTAAATTTGATTAAATTCCTATGTTTATGAGAAATGATGCTTTTTTCAGAAAAAAAAAAAAAACAATTATATAAATCTCCCTAGTTTCCTGTTCTCCTCCTAATATAGGCTGCATTGATTTTGTTTGTGCAAAAAATGTTTTATTTAATGCAATCAAATTTACCCCCTTATAATCCATTTCTTCTTTTATTTGATGACAAATGCTTATATTTTCCATAGCTTGAAATGCAATTTCATTCATGCTCCCTAATACATTTAAATTTTTATTTCAATCATGCACACATCCTGATTTTAATTTTATATCTGGTCTGAGATGTTGGTCTATGTCTATTTTCTGCCAAACTGCTTTCCAGTTTTTTTTAGAAATATTTTTGAGGGAGACAGGATGCTCAAATAGTGAATTCTTACAAAAATAATTTAGATCTTTGGGTTTATTAATCACTAGATCATTATAATTATTTACTATTATATATAATGTATCTAATCTATTCTACTGATCTACTATCTATTTCTTAGCCAATACTAGTTTGTTTTGATGATTGTTATGGGCCAGAACTTGAAACAAGGTGCTAAGTCAGCAGAATTAATAGAGACAATGGTTATTTAGCAGGGTGCTTAACAGTTCTCTAGTTCAGTACATGTACTTAATACTTACTATAAGTTCCACAAGATTCACACCTTTAAGAGAGCATATATAAGCTAGGAGAACCAGGATTCAGTCGGGGAGATTCAGAAGCCAGAACTCAAACTCTCAGAACCAAGACTACAGAAGGCCTCTAAGAAAGCTAACCAGGCTCCAGGAAAGGAGACAAGACTTGGAAAGAGACAATAAAGGATTTGGACTTTATTACCTGGCTGCATTTGGGGTGATTGCTGAACTAAAATGAAGGCTGCTTCCAGAAGCCCCCCAAGAAACTTGTTCCCAGAGAACATTACATTTTAGAGAAGAATATTACAGATGATAATCACTTTTTAATATAGTTTGAAATCTGGTAGTGGCAGGCTGTCTCCCTTAACTTATTTTCATTAATTCCCTTGTGGTTGTTTTTACTTTTATTTCTCTAGATGAATTTTGTTATACTTTTTTGTAGCTTATAAAATATTTTTTGAAAAATTAATTGATATAGTACTGAATAAGTAAAATAATTTAATTATACTGGTTCAGTCTACACATGAGTAACTAATATACTCCACTTGTTCAGATTTGTTTTTATTGCAGTGAAAAGTGTATTGTAATTGTGTTCATATAGGTCCTGTGTATATCTTAGTAAGTGAAATATCAACTGTTAACACTTATTTAAAATGGGATTTCTTTTTCTATAATGTTTGATGAATTTTGTTCATACTATATAAAGATTTATGTGGATTTATTTTTATTCTACAATTTTTAAAACAGTTGTTTTGACTCTTGCTGATGCCTTCAAGTTTTCTACATATATCATCATATAATCCATTAAAAGAAATAACCATATTTCTTCTTTGTTTATTCTAGTATTCTCAGTTTCTTTTGGGGGGGGATAGAGGTTGGGGGAGGGAGATGAGTTTTATTCCTATAGATAGAATTTCTAGGACAATACCATATAGTACTGATAAAGGATGTGTGTGTTTTACCCTTGATCTTATTGGAAAGGCTTCTAGTTTATGCTCATAAAAGATAACATGTGCTTTTGGTTTTAAATAGGCATTACTTATCTTTTGAGGGAAATAGCCATTTATTCTTGTTCTTCCTAGTCTTTAATACAGCTGTTATATTTTGCCAAGAGCTTTTTTCTGCATCTATGGTTTAATCATAATATCTTTGTTGTTTTTGTTATAAATATGGTCAATTGTGCCAATAGTTTTCCTAATATTAACAGTCCTTCATTTCTGATAAAAATCATATCTAGTCATAATGTATGATCTTTGTGATTATTGCTGGAATCTATGAGATATTATTCTATTTAAAATTTTTGCATCAATATTTGTTAGGGAAATTGACCTACAATTTTCTTACTGAGTTTACTCTCCATGATTTAAGTATCAAATCCATATTTGTGCCATAAAAGGATTTTGGAGACTTCTTTCTATACTTGTTTTTTTAAAAATATATAATATACTGAAATTTATTTTTATATAATATAATACTGGAATTATTTGTTCTTTAAATATTTGATAGAATTTACATGTAAAATCATTTGGTCCTCAGCATTTTTCCATAGCAAGCTCATTTATAGAATGCTCAATTTCTTTTTTCTAAAGTAGGTTTATTTAAGTATTCTTTTTCCTCTTCTGTTAATAGATACATTTAGTTTGCAAATATTCATCTATTTAATTTAGGTTTCCAATTTTATTGGCATATAACTGAGCAAAAATGCTTTTTTTAAAAATTACTTTAATTTTATTTTCATTGGTGGTTAATTTATCCTTTTTATTTTGAAATTAGTAATTTGGTTCTTTTTTCAAAATAAAAAATAGCAAATGGTTTATCAGTTTTATTGGTTTTCTCCATAAACCCAGTCCTTTTTGATTTGTTAGTTCAATTTTTAACTTTTTTGAAATAATATTCAATTTATTAATCACTTCTTTGATTTTTTATAATTTCTAATTGGATATTCAATTATGAATTTTCATTTGTTGCTTTTCTGTTTTAGTTGTATGCTTAATTTTGTAATATGCATTTTTTTCTCTTCTATTGATGAAACATTTAAAGATATAAATTTATCCTTAAATTCTACTCTAGTTTCATCCCCCAAAGTTCTTTGTATTTTCTTATTGTTGTCATTAATTCTAAGTAAATTATTGATTGTTTCTTTTATTTGCTCTTTAATCTACTAATTCTTCAAAAATCATTTGTTATGTATAATTTTATTGCATTATGAATCATTTAACATTTATGGTTTTCTACATTTGTTCGTGAGGTTTTATGTCCTAATTCATGATTGATGTTTGTGAAAGTGTCATGTACAATTGAGAAAAAGTTATACACCTTTTTATTCCCATTCAAATTTTTCATATCTCTCATATGTAACTTTTCTAAAATACTAATCACCCACTTATCTTCTTTTTTTCTTTATTTTATGTTTAGATTTATCAATTTGTGAGAAGGAAATTTAGTTATTCCATTGGAATAATTTCATATATCTTTGTATAGTTCATTTAACTTTTCCTTTACAGATTTGAATGCAATGCTATTTGGTACTAGTATATTCAATACTAATACTATTTTAATGACTATGATATCATTTAACAAAATGCAGTTTCCCTATGTTTCTTTTTATTTCATTTGTTTTTGCTTTTGCTTTGTCTCATATCATGATTGCTGCCCCTGCCTTTTTTATATCAATTGAAGCATAATCAATTCTGATCCAGCCCTTTAATTTGACTCTATGCATGCTTCTGTTTCAAGTATGTCTCTTGTAAACAACATATTACTGAGTTCTGGTTTTTAAGCCATTCTGCTCTTCACTACTATTTTATGGATGAGTCATACTACTTATAGTTAGTTATTTATGATTGCTGACATGGTGCTTCTTTTAATTCTATTCTCTTCTATAATTCTTTTTTTACTCTATTCTCTCCTCAAAATTTCATTTAATTTTATTCACTGCTTCTTGTAATCTCACAATGTTATCAACTCCTTTCTTTTAACTCTTTCCCTTTCTACATCCCTGGTGAATTTCTCTACTCAATTCTGTTTTTATTATTCCCTTTTTAGAACAGTTCATGTGAGTATGAGGTTTAAGCACTGTCTACTTCCCTGCATTTTCTTTTCCATTATGAAAAACCTTCCTCCATTTCTTTTTCTTGTTTACAGTTTTATGCTTCTCTCAGATCTTGTTTTTTAATGTCAAGTTTCCTTTCTATCTCTTGTATTTTCATTAGGAATTCTTGACAGTAGTCTATTTCCCTAAATATGCCATTCTTTCCCTGTGGGATTATACTTAGTTTAAATAGGTAGATTATTCTTAATGCTAGGTATAATCCTACCTCCTTTGCCTTTTGGAAACATTTCAAATGTTTTTCTCCTTTCTGGTGGTAAATGCTAAATCTTATGTAATTCTCACTGTGTATCTATGATATTTCTGTCATTTCTTTATAGCCAATTGCAATGTTTTCTGTTTGATATAGAAGTTCTGGAACTGGATTATCCTATTCCTGGTTTTCTTATTTTGGGATATCTTTTAGAAGATGATTGGAAAATCCTTTCAATTTTTACTTTTTCCTCTACTTTTATGATATCTAGGCAATCCTTTTCCTTTATAATTTATTCAAATATGTATAGACTCTTTTATTAACCATAGTTTTCAGGTAGTGCAATATTGCTTTAATTCTCTCTCCTTGAATTATTTTCCAGGCCAATTGTTTCCAATTCAATATTTCTTATTTTCTCCTATTTTTTCATTCTTCAATTTTCTTTTATTGATCCTTGATAGCTTATGGAGTTAGCTTTGACTTAACCAATTCTAATTTTATGTAGCTATGAGATTTTGTTCCTTCTTAACAAATCTACTAATTTTCTTCTTCTAATTTTCTTGTATTATTCTCATTTCTTTTCCCAATTTCCCCTCTATTACTATTATCTATTATTATTTGATTTATAATCAATTCCCCACCTTTCATCTCTTTCTTTAGCTCTTTTAGATATTCTTGTTTGACTTGTACCTAATGTTCATTTTTTGAGGCTATGTTTATAGATATTTACCAGTCATTATCTTCTTTTGAGTTTGATCAGGTTCCTTTTTTATTATTTGCTAAATTTTCAAACCTATCTCTTGAATTTGAACTTTATATGAGAGTTTTGTTCTGCTTACCTCCAAGAGGAATGAATTGAATGAAATTCAATGTCTAGATCTGAGGATCTGTAGATATTTGATGCTTCCAAAGTACAGTTCAGATTACTATCCTCTTTATCTCTACTCTGGTCTTTACCCATGTAATTTGTTTCCTCATGACAACAGACCTTAGACACTCCTCTCCTCTCTGGAATTGTGACCTCACAATAAGTAATGATCAAAAAAATCTAAAAAATAATATTTGGTCATTTCTGATCAGATATTTAATATCTTTACCATCATTAGGCTCTGAGTACTTTTGGTTCTACCCTACCATTTTTGTTTCTGCCTACTGTAGATATCAAAAGTAATGTTGCTTTTTCTGTGCATGCTTCCTGCCAATTGACATCATGTTGTCAGCAGATAGATCTCTCTTTCAGTTTTACTTAAATATTCTGAATTGGGACAATGAGATTATATCATGGTTTGTTATTCCATTCAGAATTTTCTTTGAAGAATTTTCGACTAATTTTTCAAGTTTGGTTGGGAGAGCCCAGCAAAATTGCTCACTTTATTTCACCATCTCGGCTTTGTCGCATTTATATCCCAAAGATGCAAATTTTATTTATTTATTTCACTTATTTATTTACTTTTATATTTTCATCAGCAAACTGGCTAATTTGCATGATCTTAGGGGAAAATAATAGAGATGAATATATAGAGAGAAGATAGAGAGAGAGAGAAATAGAGAGAATAATTCAGGAGTAAGAATATCTAGGGTGTAAGCCAAGTGCAAAAAACAATGGAAAGCACTAGAAAAGAATATGAAGTGCACATAACCATTCTCAATCCATCTCCAGTATATTTTACTTTTCAGTGCTAATTGCTCATAACACTGTTTCATATAGTGAACATTCCAATCAACAGGGTGTTCAACAATGATTAGTACCTCTGATGTGGGTCCTTGTTGAGCACTTTTCAGCGCTTCTCACCCACCTTTCATGTCTACTTAATTCACCCAACTCTCACCTGTGACTCTAAAGAAGCTGTGGCACGCACAGCAACCATACCCCAGCAAACCAATTTAGCACAGGGTTATTTATACAAGGTTAAGGGTAACCAATGAGAGTCAAACTTGTTAGTGAATTAGGAGGAGGCATAATCCCAGCATGTAAAGATTTCCTTTGGTTGAATGAATTGATGAGAATGATTTATTTCACTGGCCATGAATGGCAGCTGAAGCAAGTGTTTGGAGTGCTTAGATCTTGGTCAGACAATCAAAGAGTTCAAGATCTTCCACTGCATCCCAGGACAATTCTTATCATCTTGTTAGTCTTATGACTATGGATATGAAAGTGAGGTTGACAACTTTGTGAATTTATCTCACTTAAATCCAACGCACACATAAGTCAAATTCAAATTGTTGAAGAACTAAAGTGATTTATAGGAAGAGATAGCTACTGAAGTACACTAGTGGGATATCCTAGTCTCCTTCTTGAAAAACTAGATAAATCCAGCCACAAAATAAACAAGAAACAAGTTAAGGAGGTGAATAAAATGTTAGAAAAAGCATATATGATAAAACTCTGAAGAAAATTGGAGGATAGAAGAGTATTTTTTCTCATCACCCACACCAAAATTGATTGATTATGTATTGGACCATAAAAACCTCTCAATCAAATTGAGAATGGCAGAAATATTAAAGGCATGCTTTTCAGAACATGATGTAATAAAAAAAATTACATTTAATAAAGGGCCATGAAAAAATAAACTAAAAGCTATTTGGAAACTAAACAATCTCATCCTAAAGAATGAATGGGTCAAACAACAAATCATAAAAACAATCAATAATTTCATCCAAGAGAATGACAATAATGAGACAATACACCAAGAATTATGAGATGCAGCCAAAACAGTTCTTAGGGAAAATTTTATATTTCTAAATGCTTACATGAATAAAAGAGATAAGGAATACATCAATGCAAATAAAAAAAGCTAAGAACTAATTAAAAATCACCAATTAAATGTGAAATTAGAAATAGTGAAAATCAAAAGAGAAATTAATAAACTAAAGAAAGAGATATTGGACTGATACATAAACTAAAAGCTGGTTTTATGGGGGAGGGAAAATCAAATACATACTATATAAACTATTTGAGGAAATATGTGGAGTCCTACCAAATTCTTTTTATGACACAAATATGCTGCTGATATATGAAACAGGAAAAAACAAAATAGAGAAAGAAAATTACAGAACTATCTCCCTAGAGAATATTAATACAAAAAATTTAAATAAAATATTAACAAAGAAATTAAGGTAATTTATCAGCAGGACATTTTACTATGACCAGGTGGAATTTATATCAAGAATGCAGGGCTAGTTCAATATTAGAAAAACCAACAGCACAAGTGATAATTTGAATAACAAAACCCACAGAAATCGTCATTATCTCAATAGATCCAGAAAAGCTTCTGATAAAATGCAGCACCCCTTATGATTAAAACCATTAAAGAATAAATGGAGTTTTCCTTAAAATGATAAGCAGTATTTATCCAAAATAATCAGTGCACATCATATATAATGGTGATAAGTGAGCAGTCTTCCCAATAAAATTAGAGATTATCACAACTATTCAATATTGTACTGGAAATGTTAGCTTTAGAAATAAGAGAAGAAAAGGAAATAAAGTAGGGAATGAGGAAATAAAAATGGCCTAGCTGTACCAGATCTAAAATTATATTATAAAGCAACAATCATCAAGACTATTTGGCACTGGTTAAGAAATAGAGTGGCAGATCAGTAGAATAAGTTAGATACTCAAGATACAATAGTCAATGACTATGAGTAATCTAGTAATAACTACTGTTATTCTACTGTTTGATAAACCCAAAGACTCCATATTATGAAATAAAATTCCCTATTTGACAAAAGGTCAAAACATTCTGCTAAGAAAACGGGAAAATAGTATTGCAGAAATTAGGCATTCATTGACCAAGGTCACACAATATACCAAAATAATGCCAACATGGATACATGACTTACACATAAGGGATCATACCATCAGCAAATAGGAGAGAAAAGAATAATTTGTGACCAAATAGGAGACAGAAAACATTATAAAAAGCAAAATGAATAACTTTGATTACATTAAATTAAAAAGCTTTCCCACAAACAAAATCAATGCAACTAAAATTAGAAGGGAAATAAATCTGGGGAAAAATTTATAGCCAGTGTTTCTAATAAAGGCCTCATTTCTAAACTATATGGAGAACTGAGTCAAATTTATAAGAATTCAAATAATTCACTAATTGATAATAGTCAATGGATGAACAAAAATTTTTCAAATAAAGAAAATAAAACTATATCTATATAAAAAAATGCTCTACAACACTATTAGTTAAAGAAATGAAAATTAAGACAATTCTGAGGTACCACTTCACATCTATCAGATTACCTTATCCAACAGAAAAGGAAAATGACAAATTTTGGAAAGGATGTGGGAAAATTGGGACACTAATGCATTGTTGGTCATGTTGGGAGGTGATCCAATAATTATGGAGAACAATTTGGAACTATGCCCAAAAGATTAAAAAGCTATGCATATCCTTTGATCCTGGAATACCACTACTAAATCTGTATCCCAAAGAGATCATAAAAAGGGGGAAAGGATCCATATGTACAAAAATATTTTTAGCAATTTTCTTTGTTGTGGCAAAGAACGGGAAATTGAAAAAATAGAAATCAAATGGGGAATGACTGACAAATTGTAATATATGAACTACTAGAATATTATTGTTCTATAAGAAATGATGAGCAGGAAAATTTCAAAAACACCCAAAAAGACTTATATGAATTAATGAGGAGTGATGTGAGCAGAACTAGGAGAACATTGTGCAGAGTTATAGCAACTTTGTGAGGATGATCAACTTTGATAGACTTACCTCTTCTCATCAATACAGTGATCTAAGACAATTTCAAAAGCGTCATGATGGAAAATGCTATCCACGTTTAGAGAAAGAGCTATAGAAGTTGAATACAGATCAAAACATATTATTTTCATGTTTTTTTCCCTTTCTTGTGGTTTTTTCCTCCTATTCTGATTCTTCTTTGGTGATCTGGGTTGAAATGTGTTTAATATGATTGTTCATGAATAACCTATATCAGATTAATTGCCATATTCTTGTAGTTGCTGTTGTTTATCTTTTGTTCTCAAAGAAAACTATGACATCAGGAAGGTAAAGCCATTGACATGCAAATGAATTGGATTTAAGTGAGGGAAGGCTTGCAAGGTCACCTGCCACACTTTCCCCTCCAGAGCTATCTTATGTCCAGGGACAAAATATAGATCAAGAGGACTGAAAATGTCATTTTAGGGAAGAGGAAAGGGACAAGGGGAAAAGGGAAAAGTGTAAATCAAAATTATATAAAAGTGAATGTTGAAAACTAAAAAGAGGAAACTTAAAAAATAATACTTCTTTGTTCATTCAAATAAGGAATTGAAGTTGTATAAGACTGCATATACTATAGATTCTACTGATGCAATTGTTAATTTTGCGAAACTGATTTTTTTAACTTACTTTTTTTATATTTTTATAAGGATATTTTTCTGGAGAAAAAAGAAGAGGGCTATTTTTAAAAATTGAAAGAGATACAAAAATTAAAAATTATATATATAATATGCATATATATTTCTACTTTATATAGTCATATAATATTTTTTTCTTCAATTAAGGCATAACTTGTATTTTGATTTTTTTTGACATATAAATTTCTATTATTTTTCTTTTTTGTTAACCAAATGGCTACAAGATTAGTCAAAGATTTGTTTTCTCTTTGGAATCCTCTAAGATTAATTATTTGTTTGATACACAGATATATTATATGTACATATGTATTTATATATGTGTGTATATGTATTATATAGACTGTGTGTATATATACATTTATAAGCATATATTTATATACATAAACATATAAAAGTGCAGAAAAACACTAGGATTTTAGTTTCACCTAAAATCCTAGTGTTTTTCTGCACTTTTATATGTTTGTGTATATGCTGTGTGTGACAGCAATAATTATTTTTAACACCATATTTTAGTTACCAACTATAGAATGTCTAGGAAATTTGCTTCTTTCAAAAGTCCATTATCTCAATGGGGTGCAGTTGAGAATGCTCTCAGGAGAATGGAGAAGTTTTGAAAATTTTCAACAATGGAAAAATAAAACCAATTGATAAGTTATCCATATGTCAGATAAACCAATAAAGACAGGTAAAAGTAAGTTGATATTGCTGATCTGTCATTATAATAATAAAGTGGTCTAAGACGCTTAACAAAGGTTGACATGTTTTAAAAAACTCACAAAATGAATGAGCTTTAATAATATTAAAAGAAAACTTCTTTAATAATGTGAATATCTGTGGTTTCCTTGGTACACCATGATCTTTCCATCATTAAGTATCATGATCCTTCTTCCTTCTACATGTTAGTAAATTGTTCAATGAGTTTCTGTGGTCAAAAATTGTCATTGAGTATCTCTGAACTACCACTCATCCTCAGTTACATAAAGTTAATGACCAAAACTGCAGCAAAACTTTTTCCCAGCTTGGCAGGAATTTCTAACATTTTAACTCATAGACATTATAGTGGAGAATTAAGGTTTTCTTCTATGTAGGGATAAACCATTGTAATGGAAAAAGTAAAAAGCAAGAGAAAATTTTAAAAATGCCATTTTAAATATATTTACTTGACATTCAAATATCTAGGAAGAAAACTTTAATCCATCAAGTTCACATTCTTTTTTTAATTTCTCTCACATGGTACAAAATGTGTGTCTTCAATAAATTGTAATGGCCAACAATCAAATTAATTTATTGAAACATTCTATCTAAAAAGACATGCAGTACAGCAAAATACCTTTATATATTGCCATCTATAAAAAACTGCCTCATTATGCAGTCTGAGTGCCTTCTCTTTATCTGATTGTGTTAGATAGCATATTTCATCATAAATGATTTACCATCATAATTGGTTATTTCACCAATAAGAGTTTCTAATTATTTTAAAGTTGTTTATTTTCACCATATTGTTGTCATTTAAATTGTTCTCTTAATTCTGTCTAGTTTGTTCTCTATCAGTTCAAAAAGTCTTCCTATATCACTCTGCAACCTTTTTCATCATTTCTAACAGCACAATAGAATCCTTTCATATTTATATTTTATAACTTGTTTATGAATTCCCCAAATAATGGACACTCTTTTTGATTTTCATTTTTTGCAACCTCAAAAAGAAGTACTAAAAGTTATATTGATCTTTACTTAGAGTGTTTTGCTTAGAACTAACTGACATCTCTATGCTAATTATTTTCAGATCTATCTATCCCATCCCACACTCTCTGCTGACCTCCAATTTTACATCTTCTATTGCCTTTGGGACATTTCAAATTGGGGTATCCAGTGTGTGTCTTCATAGACAATTCAATATAACAACAATTGAACTGATTATCCTTCTCCATAAACCCTAACGCCATACCATGCCTATTACTGTAAAGCACAACCCAATTCCCCAAACCCCACAGACTTTCAACTCATGAAGTAATGATGGATTCCTCACTATTTCTTTCTCCCTGCCATTTATGCTGTTTTCAAGGTCTATTGAGTTCACATTTCTAACATCTTACACATTTCTACTCTTTCTTCTCCTCTAATGCTATCACCTCTTATAGACCCTCATTACCTCTTTATTAGATGATTGCAATAACCTGCTGGAGAGTTTATCTACCTTAAGTCTCTCATCACTCCAATCCATTCTTCATTTACTCACTAAAATGATTTTCCTAAAATGTAGGTCCAGTCATGTCACCTCCACACTCAACAAACTCTAGTGACTTCTCTCCAAGACCAAGTA
Source organism: Sarcophilus harrisii (assembly GCF_902635505.1). Classification (NCBI taxonomy): domain Eukaryota; kingdom Metazoa; phylum Chordata; class Mammalia; order Dasyuromorphia; family Dasyuridae; genus Sarcophilus; species Sarcophilus harrisii. The sequence goes on from NC_045428.1 coordinate 271,519,767, forward strand.
TAAAATGCTCTTTTTTTCATTCAAAACCCTCCATAACCTAACCTTCTTCTAGCATGCCAGTCTTTTTATATCTTACTCCCCAACTTGTATCCCCAATTTGGTGATATTTACCACTTGTGCATTCCACAAAAAAGACACTCTCAGTTTTAGTCATTTTTTTGACTGTCTCCATTTCTGGAATGCTCTCCATCCTCTACTCTAACTACTTACTTTCCTAGATTCTTCTAAGTGCTACCTTCTAGAGGAAGCTTTTCCCAACATCTCTTAATTTTAGTTCCTTCTCTCAATTATCTCCTATTTATCCTGTATATAGCTTGATAGAGACATAAACATGGATTAATGTTTTGTTTTTATATTGTCCCCACATCAGATATGTAAGCTCTTTATAAACAGGGACTGTCTTTTGCCCCCCTTTTATATTCCCAAGGTTTGGAAAAGTGCCAGATAAATAGTAGTCACTTGGTAAATGTTTACTGATTGATCCAGGATTAATCTGTCTTCCTTCTGATTCATCCTTCTGTCTTCTCTCCTTTCCATCCTATTTTTGTGTTGGCTGAAATGTATCTGTGGAGCAGGTGCTTTTCTTCCTTGACCTTTTCAAATGCAAGTAACATTCATGGGTCAATTGCTCTCCCTCACTCCTGTTTTCTTATTTGTATAGGTGTCTACTCGCACATCCTTAATACATGAAATAATTTTACCTAATCTGTCTTTGTCCCTTGTATTCCTCTTTCCTTCTTGTTCCATTTTTCTCTCAGAATCATTGAAATATAACAGCTACACTGAAACTTGTTTAATTAGACTTCTTTTACTATTCCTGATATATTAAATTTGTTATCTTTTCCTCTCCAAACATTATACATTATCTTCTCTAAATGTTCCTCTTACTAATTTTTTTTTTTTTTTTTTGCTGAGGCAATTGGGCTTAAGTGACTTGCCCAGGATCACACAGCTTGGAAGTGTTAAGTGTCTGAGTCCAGATTTGAACTCAGGTTCTCATGTCTTCAGGGCTGGTGCTCTATTTCACTGTGCCACCTAGCTGTCCCAGTGCTTATAATACCAACATCCTCCCAGTCACCCAATTTTTAGTAATTCAATTCTATTTACCACTTCTTACTCTTGCTCACCCCAGATAACCAATCTTTTGTCAAAATTTTCATTTTTACTTTCACAAGATCTTTTTTTCTCTCTACTAACACAACCACAAGCTTAGAAAATCACTTCTTTCATGGAATACTATAATAGCCTTATCGCTGATCTTCCTGCTTACACTCAGCTTTCAAAATCTTTTTTTTAATAAATTATTGTTCTATGTATGGCCACCCTTCTGTTCAATTAGCCCTAATGTCTTCCTTTTACCTATAAGATCTACAAACCCTTCTGGTATTTAAAACTCTCTTGCAACCTGACCCCTTTAGACCATTCCAAATTTCTTACATTTTATTGCTCTTCATACAGACTGGAAGAAGACACTGACTTCTGTCTCCCCATCTTTGCACTGGATGACCCCTATGCTTACAATGCTCTATCACTACCTCCTAGCTTCCTTTTAGACTCAATTCAGAATCCTTCTTTTGTAGGATATATTTCCTAGTCCCTTCCCCTCTCCTACCCCACTTCTAGTGGCTTTCTCTGTGAAAGTACCTTGATTCTACTAAATATATTTCTTGTTTGTTCCTAGTTATTTATATGTTGTCACTTCTGTTGAATTATAAGCTCTTTGAGGACAGGGACTGCTTTTCTTTTTATTTACAATTATCATAGTTCCTAGCACACAGGAAGATCATACTAAATGAGTGTTGACTGTTGACTGACTTATAGTCTTAGAGTTGAAAGGTTAAATTACCTAGTGAGAGTCATGCAACCAGTATGTTACTTTAATATTAATCAGCAATGAAGTAAGAATTGAGAGGAACCTTTATAACACTGACCTATGAGCCACAACCACTCCAAAGAAGAGTGATAAATGCAATTGCTGAATTTCTCAGTGAACATGCTGAGAATCACCTACCTTATTCTATTTATATACTCAGTAGAATCCAATGTTATGTGAAAATTTGTAGCTTAGAAAAGGTCACTGCAGTGCATTCACCACCAGGCACAGTTCAATGAGAACATCAAAAGCACTGAGATGAGCTATGTGAACTGACATAAGATTACTACAAGGCAAGTTCTTTTATTTAATGTGAGAGCCTCCCTAGAAACCAGGAAACCATGGTTTCAATCCTGCCTATGACACCTACTAGTTGTGTGACCCTCAGTAAATCATCTCTCAGTGCTCTAGGCAACTCTTTTAAGAGGAAAATTGCATAAGTTCTGCCCTCAATTGAAAAGGGAAGCTTCCTCACCAAAGAGTCCAAGAGGAAGAGTTTTGCCTTCCAGAAACTTTCCAAAAAAGAATATCTGAATTGAAAAGAGCAGAGGTCCTTGGACTCAGATATCACCAGATAACAGTAGCTTTGCTCTCTTAGAAAAATGAGTTACTTGTACATGTGTGGACCCTGTGTGCATATATCCTTTGACAAATGTGTATTATCAGTAAATTGTGAATCAAAGATTTCTATTGAATTATGAGTCTAGTCCAATTTCTATTTTATGAGAAAATTTTATTCAATTATGGAAATTATGAGAAAACTTTATTACATTGTTTGAACTTTACTCAGTGTGGCTAGAAAGTTAGGCCACCTCTGCCTATCACTCAGAGATTCTTATATAAGACTCTTAATTAAGTCAACTAGATAAACCAATAATATTTTAAGATTGATGCAGCTTTCTCAAAAAAAAAAAAAAACAAACAAACAAAGGCAACATTGAATAGAGCAACAGCAATGTTTTTTTTTATTTTTTATTATAGCTTTTTATATACAAAACATATGTATGGGTAATTTTTTCAACATTGACCCTTGCAAAAACTGCAGATTCAACTTTTCCCCTCCTTCCTTTTACCTCCTCCCCTAGATGGCAGGTAAGTCCCATACATATTAAATATATTAAAATATATGTTAAATACAATGTATGTATACATATTTATACAGTTATCTTGTTGCACAAGAAAGATTAGATTTAGAAAGAACATAAAAATAACCTGAGAAGAAAAAACAAAAATGCAAGCAAACAAAAATTGGAACTGATTTGGGTGTTCTTGTTGTTCAAGAGAGCTGCTTCCATCAAAATTGATCCTCATGTAGTATTGTTGTTGAAGTGTATAATGATGTCCTGGTTCTGCTCATTTCACTTAGCATCAGTTCATGTATGTCTCTCCAAGCCTCTCTGTATTCATCTTGCTGGTCATTTCTTATAAAACAATAATATTTCATAGCATTCATATACTACAATTTATTCAGCCCTTCTCCAATTGGTGGGCATCCCTTCAATTTCCAGTTTCTAGCCACTATGAAAAGGGCTGCCAGAAACCTTTTTGCACATATGGGTGCCGTTCCCTTCTTTAATATCTCTTTGGGATATAAACCCAGTAGTAACACTACTGGATCAAAGGGTATGCTCAGTTTGATAACTTTTTGAGCATAGTTCCAAATTGGTCTCCAGAATGGTTGGATCCATTCACAACTCCACCAACAATGCATCAGTGTCCCAGTTTTCCCACATCTTTTTCAACATTCATCATTATCTTTTTCTGTCATTTTAGCCAATCGGAGAGCTGGGTAGTAGTATCTCAGAGTTGTCTTAATTTGCATTTCTTTAATCAATAATGATTTGGAATACCTTTTCATATGAGTAGAAATAGTTTCAATTTTTTCATCCAAAAATTTCTGTTCATATCCTTTGACCATTTATCAATTGGAGAATGGCTTGATTTCTCTTATAAATTAGTCAATTCTCCATATATTTTGGAGATGAGGCTTTTATCAGAACCTTTACCTGTAAAAATGTTTCCCACTTTATTGCTTCCCTTCTAATCCTGTCTGCATTAGTTTTATTTGTACAAAAGCTTTAACTTAATATAATCAAATTTTGTGTTTTTGTGATGAATAATGACATGTAGTTCTTCTTTGGTCACAAATTCCTTGCTCCTCCACAGGTCTGAGATGTAAATGATCCTCTGTTCTTCTAATTTATTTATAATCTTATTCTTTATGCTTAGATCATGAACCCATTTTGATCTTGTCTTGGTGTATGGTGTTAAGTATGGGTTAATGCCTAGTTTCTGCCATACTAATTTCCAATTTTCCTAGCAGTTTTTGTCAAATAATGAATTCTTATCTCCAAATCTGGGATCTTTGGATATAAAAAATAATGAATTCTTATCTCCAAATCTGGGATCTTTGGATATAAAAAATAATATATATATATATATATATATATATATATATATTTTATATAGCAATTTATGCATAATAGACTTGCATTTTCATGTTCAATTATCTTTTTTCTAGTCTACTATAATGTAAATTATTGTTTTATTTCATAAGTTTCAAGTAAAAAAATTTTTTTAAAGAAAAAAATTATAGATCTCAAGCAACTTATATATCTTATCTAAAAACTGGCACCTTACTAATCCTTACTGTTTCCATGTTTTTTTTTCATTGAATACATATTGGGGGAGTGAAACATTTACTGATTTCAGGGAATTGTACTTGTTTGTTCTCCCTCTTTCAACTCTGAAAGTCCCTAATCTTTTCTCCAATTAAAAAATAAATTATCTAATCTTATATCCTGGTTTATATCCTGCTAATTGTTTTCTTTTAGTACATACAAATCCATCTCCCCTTGTATTCTGAGTCCAGTGTTCAGCTGAGGAGGCCTGGTCCTGATTTATTGGGCAATTAATACATATTACTGAGTAGATACATATACTTGGGAGTGCATACTTTTGTTTCCTCAGTTATTTCAAATTTTACACATAACATCTAGTTGTATTTACTTTTCCCTATGGATGATAGGAATATTTGAGGAAGGATAAAACTTATATAGATGGGGGAAATATTTATGCTCTAATAGTAGAATTATAAACATATTAATTGTTTAGAAGACAAGTATTAGATTATGGAATTGAAAAATAAAATTCTGAAAAGAAAGGTCACTACTCTCTGGAAAAATCACGGTAAGCTTCATTGAGAAAAGGAAACCTAAACACTCTTTTAAAACATGATTAGGAATTCATGTTATTATTCTGTTATAATAATTTTGTTATTATGGATTTTTTTTTCATTTTCCTTCTAAAGATTTTGCCTTGCATAGCCTGCTGCAGTAGAAGAGTTATGAAATCAAATTTATACTTATCTTGTGTTTCCCAGGTAACAGATTTAGTATGAAATAAATAACAATTCAACCTAATTATATTCCAATTAACTTGAGCAAAGACTTCTATTTCTGCCTCCATGATCATACTAAAAGAATCTTCAAAGTAGCTTGTCTCCCCTATCTGCTGAAAAATCAGTTTCCTCTGTGATCTAGATAGCATTGATTGGTACCTATTTGATAGTCCTTGTCCAGTGTCTAATATGAATAAACTAGAGAACATCTGCATGTGGAGCTTTGTCACATATCAGACAAGAAGTTGGAAAAGAGAAAATCAATCTGATTATGGAGAAACTGTAAGCATTTTAGGGTTAGAATAAAAATTTTATCATTCTGAATGATGGACTGAGAATTAGTCCTCTTAATTCTGAGGACTTAAAATATCACAAAGAAGGGAATTTCCAAAAGATGTGGGGGAGAGGATATCACTAAGCATCCGGTGTGGTCAAATTATGAGCAAGTAGAAAAAGCTCAAAAGAAAAATCTCCAAAGCCCCCATTCAAACCCTCCATCTAGTTGTAAGAAGGATGTCCTTTTCCTAATATAGAAAAAATCATGGGCTGGGGGAAAATTCCCTGATTTCTCAGAATAGTATACAGAATTAACTCTTTCCTCTCCTTTTTGGGCACCAAGTATTAACTATAAAGCTTGAATGGCAAATGACATCAAGGCTTAGCATCTGAGAGAAGATGCAGGAGCATTCTGTGCATTTGTATACACCCCTGTGTATCTGCATGGTTTGGAGATGAAAGAGGAAGAGGCAAAAATAAGAGGAAAATTGATCTCCTCCCCCCCCCCCCCCGTATTACTTTTACCTCCCTTTTTGTATTCTCTGCTCTAATCTTTTGCCACAAGAAAATCATTGCCCTCTGGCTTCCATCCAATTTTGTGGCTACAATAAGACCTTTTATTTCCCAGAATTTTTTTTTTGTTAAAGCTTTTTTTTTTTTTCTAAACATATGTGTGGACAATTCTTCAACATTAGCCCTTGCAAAGCCTTGTGTTCAAATTTCCTTCCACTTCCCCCACACCCTCCCTTAGATGGCAAGTAGTCAAATATATGTTAAATATGGTAGAAATACATACATATATATATGCAATTATCATGCTGCACAAGAAAAATAAGAGAAACAAAATAAAATGCAGGCAAACAACAACAAAAAAGAGTGAAAATGCTATGTTGTGAACCAAAATCAGTTCCCATAATCCTCTCTCTGGGTGTAAATGGCTCTCATCATCACTGAAAATTGGAACTGGTTTGAATCATCTCATTGTTGAAAAGAGCCATGTCCATCAGAATTGATCATCATAAAGTCTTGTTGCCATGTATAATAATCTCCTGGTTCTTCTCATTTCACTTAGCATCAGCTCATGCAAGTCTCACCAGGTCTCTCTAAAACCATTCTGTTGGACATTTCTTATAGAATAATAATATACCATAAAATTCATATACCATAATTTATTCAGCCATTCTCCAACTGATGGACATCTATTCAGTTTCCAATTTCTTGCCACTACAAAAAGGGCTGCCACAAACATTTCTGCACATGTGGATCTCTTTCCCTTATTTAAGATCTCTTTGGAAATAAGCCCAGTAGAAACACTGCTGGGTCAAAGGCTATGCACTGTTTGATAACTTTTAAAGTATAGATCCAAATTGCTCTCCAGAATGTTTGAATCCATTCAAAGTTCCACCAACAATGTATTAGTGTCCCACTTTTCCCACATCCCCTCCAACATTTATCATTATCTTTTCCTGTTATTTTAGACAATCTGAGAGGTATGAAGTAGTACCTCAGAGTTGTCTTAATTTGCATTTTTCTCATCAATAGTAATTTAAAGCATCTTTTCATGTGACTAGAACTAGTTTCAATTTCTTCAACTGAAAATTGTCTGTTTGCATCTTTTGACCATTTATCAATTGGAGAATGGCTTGAATTCTTATAAATTTGTATCAATTTTCTATATATTTCAGAAATGAGGCCTTTATCAGAACTTTTGAATATAAAAATGTTTTCCTAATTTATTGTTTCCCTTCTAATCTTGTCTGCATTAATTTTTTTTTGTACAAAAACTTTTTAACTTAATATGATCAATTTTTTCTATTTTGTGATCAATAATGATCTCCATTCTTCTTTGGTCACAAATTCCTTCTGCCACAGATCTGAGAGGTAAAGTATCCTATGTTCTTCTAATTTGCTTGTAATATCATTCTTTATATCTAGAACATGAACTCTTTTTTACTTTATCTTGCTATATGGTGTTAGGTGTGGGTGCCTAGTTTCTGCCATACTAATTTCCAATTTTCCCAGCAGTTTTTGTCAAATAATGAATTCTTAACCCCAAAGCTGGGGTCTTTGGGTTTATCAAACACTAGATTGATATAGTTATTGACTATTTTGTCCTGTGAACTTAACCTATTCCACTGATCAAGTATTCTGTTTCTTATCTAGTACCAAATGGTTTTGATGGCTGCTGCTGTAGAATACAGTTTTAGAACTGGTACAGCTAGATTACATTTGTTTGCATTTTTTTCATTGATTCCTTTGACATTCTTAACCTTTTGTTCTTCCAGATGAATTTTGTTAATTTTTTAGGTCAGTAAAATAGTTTCTTGGGAGTTTGATTGGTATAATACTAAATAAATTGATTAGTTTAAGTAATATTGTCAACTTTGTTATATTCACTTGACCCATCCAAGAGCACTTGATATTTTTCCATGTGTTTAGATCTGACATTATTTTGTGGGAAGTGTTTTGTAGTTTTGCTCATATATTCCCTGAATTTCCCTTGGCAGATAGATTCCCAGATATTTTATATTATCGACAGTTATTTTATAAGGAATTTCTCTTTGTATCTCTTGCTGTTGGATTTTGTTAGTGATGTATAAAAATGCTGATGATTTATGTAGGTTTATATTGTAACCTGCAACTTTGGTAAAGTTGTGTTTTATTTCTAATAGTTTTTAGTTGATTCTCTAAGGTTCTCTAAGTACACCATCATATCATCTGCAAAGAGACACGATTTGGTTTCCTCAATACCTATTCTAATTCCTTTAATCTCTTTTCTTCTCTTATTGTCTAAGCTTGCATATCTAATATGATATTAAATAATAATGGTGATAGTGAGCAACTTTGTTTCACACCTGATCTTATTGGAAATGGTTCCAATGTATCCCCATTACAGATGATGTTTGCTGATGGTTTTAAATAGATGCTACTTACTATTTTAAGGAAAAGCACATTTATTTTTAGACTCTCTAGCGTTTTTAATAGGAATGGATGATGTATTTTATCAAATGCTTTTGCTGCATATATTGAGATGATCATATTGTTTTTGTTAATTTGGTTGTTGATATAGTCAATTATGCTAACAGTTTTCCTAATATTGAACCAGCTCTGCATTCCTGGTATAAATCCTACTTGGTCATGGTATATCATATATCATCCTGGGATGACTTTCTGTAATCCCTTTGCTAATATTTTATTTAAGTTTTTGCATCAATATGAATTAGGGAGATTGGTCTATAATTTTCTTTCTCTGTTTTTGTCCTACATGGTTTAGATATCATACCATGTCTGTGTCATGAAAGGAATTTGGTAGGAGACCTTCTTTCTCTATTTTTTCAAATAGTTTACATAGTATTAGAGTTCATTGTTCTTTAAATGTTTGGTAGAATTCACATGTAAACCCATCAGGCTCTGGAGATTTTTCTTAGGGAGTTGATTAAAAACCTGTTCTTTTATTTTTCCTAAAATGTAACTATTTAAGTAATTTATTTCCTCTTTTCTTAATCTGGGCAATCTATATTTTTGTAGGTATTTCTCCATTTCACTTTTATTGGCATAAATTTGAGGAAAATAATTCTTAATTATTGCTCTAATTTCCTCTTCATTGGTCGATTGTTCTCCCTTTTTATTTTTAAGACTAACAATTTGCTTTTCCTCTTTCCATTTTCTAATCAAATTAATTAAAGGTTTTATTGTTTTTTTTCATAAAACCAACTCTTAGTTTTATTTATAAATTCAATAGATTTTTTATTTTAAATTTTATTAATCTCTCCTTTTATTTTTAGAATCTGAAATTTGGTATTTGATGGGAGGGGTTAAATTATTTTTCTTTTTCTAGTTTTTTTTTTTACTTGCAAGCCCAATTCATTGATTTTCTCTTTCTCTATTTTATCCAAGTAAGCATCTAGAGATACAAAATTTCCCCTTAATTACCACTTTGATTTCATCCCACATATTTTGGGATCTGTTCTCATTATTGTCATTCTCTTGGATGAAATTATTGATTGTGGCTATGATTTGCTGTTTCACCCATTCATTCTTTAGTATGAGGTCATTTTGCTTTCAATTACTTTTTTGTTTCCCCAGGTCTTCTATTGAATGTAAGTTTTATTGCATCATGATCTGAAAAAATACATTTACTATTTCTGCCTTTCTGGATTTGATTTTGAGGTCTTTATGTCCTAATATGTGGTCAATAGTTTCCATGAACTGCTGAGAAGAAAGTATACTCTTTTCTGTCTCCATGCCATTTTTTCCAAAGATCTATCATAACTAACTTTTCTAGTATTCTATTTACTTCCTTAACTTCATTGTTATTTATTTTACAGTTCTATTTCTCTAGTTCTGAGAGAGCAAGATTGAGATCTCCCACTATTATTGTTTTGCTATTTCTTTTTGAAGCTCTCTTTTCTTCTCCTTTAGGAAATTTAGATGCTAAACTACTTGGTGCATATATGTTTAATATTGATATTGCTTCATTATCTAAGGTACCATTTAGCAAGATATAGTTTCCCTCCTTATCTCTTAAATTAATTTTTGCTTTTGCTTGATCTGAGATCAGGAAGGCTATCCCTGCCTTTTTTACTTCACCTGAAGCATAATAGACTCTGCTCCAGTCTTTATCTTTACTCTGCTTTAAACGTATCGTTCTGCTTTAAATGTGTTACTTATAAACAACATATTGTAGGGTTCTGGCTTTTAATCCAGTCTGCTACCTGCTTCCACTTTATGGGAAAGAGTACCCCATTCATATTTACAGTTAAAACTACTAATTATTTATTTCCCACTATCTTATTTATCCCAAATTATATTTTTCTCTTTCCTTTTCCCCTTTCCCTCTTCCCCATTATTTTACTTATGAGCACCACTTGCCTCAAGTAGCCCTTCCTCTTTACAGTTCCTCCCCCTTTTTTATATTTTCCCCCTACTATTTCTTGTTTCCCTTCTGTTAGTCTACCCCTTCCATTTTCCCCTTTCCTTGTTCCACTTGCCTGTAAGGTAAAAAGTTTCTCTGTGTAACCAAATATATCTAATATTCTCTCTTTGGGCCAAATCTGATGAGACTAAGATTCACATAATGTTCATCCCTCTCCCTTCTTTCTCTCATTTATAATAGGTTTTCTTAGCCTCTACATGAGATGTAATTTCCCTCATTTTACTTCAATTTTCTCCTTTTTCTAGTATAATCCCCTTTCCACCTTTAGTTCCTTCTTTATATAACAGTAAAAATCAAATTATGCATGCACTATGTATACTCACAAAAGAGATACAGTTCTCAAGAGTTCTTTTCTTATTACCTTTTATGCTTCTCTTGAGTTCTATTTTTGGAAGTCAAATTTTTTGTTCAGCTCTGGTCTTTTCATCAGAAATAAATGGAATTCACCTGTTTCATTGAATATCCATCTTCTTCCCTGAAAGAAAATGCTCAGTTTAGTGGGATAGTTTATTCTTGGCTGCATTCCAAGTTCCTTTGCCTTTTGGAATATCAGATTCTAGGTCCTTTGATCCTTTAAGATGGAAGTTGCTAGGTCCTGGGTAATCCATAGTGTGACTCCTCAGTATTTGAATTTTTTTTCTGGCTGTTTGCAATATATTTTCCTTGGTTTAATAGTTCTGAAATTTAGCCACGATATTCCTTGAAGTTTTAATGTTAGGGTCTCTTGCAGGAAGTGTTTGGTGAGGCTATTTTAACTTCTGATTCTATGACATTAGGACAGTTTTTTTTTTTTTAATGATTTCCTGAAAAATAATGTCTAGGCTCTTTTTTTATCATGGCTTTCATAAAGCCCAATAATTCTTAAATTGTCTCTAGTAGATATATTTTCTAGGTCATTTGTTTTCCTAAGTAGGTATTTTACATTTTCTTCTATTTTTTTTCATTTTTGGGGTTTTGCTTGACTTATTCTTGATGTCTCATTGAGTCATTCATTGCTATTTGTTTAGTTCTGATTTTTAGTGAATTATTCTCTTCACTAACTTTTTTTTTACTTCTTTTTGTATATGTCCAACTGAGTTTTTAAATTAGTTGTTTTATTTTGTGGATCTTTTTTCCATTTCATAAATTCTGTTTTTTCTTTTTTTTTTTTGTTTCTTTTTCTTTCTTTTGTTAAGATATTTGGAGTTAAGTGATTTGCCCAGAGTTACACAGCTAGTAAGTGTTAAGTATCTGAGGCCAGATTTGAACTCAGGACCTCCTCCTGATTTCAGGGCTGATGTTCTATCCACTGCACCACCCAGCTGCCCCACAAATTCTGTTTTTTAAGGAATTATTTTCTTTTTTCATCTCACAATTATGTTTTTAAAAGTTATTTTATTTTTCACAATTTCTGTTTTCCAGGGGTTGTTTTCTTCTTCTATTTCACAAATTCTGTTTTTCAGGGAGTTGTTTTCTTTTTCCATTTTGTCAACTCTATTTTTAATGAGTTATATGCCTTTTCCATTTCACTAAGTCTATTTTGTAGTGAATTTTCCTCAGATAATTTCTGTGTTTTCTTTTCCAAACTATGTAGTAAAGTTCTAATTTCCTTTCCCCATTTTTCTCCCAGCTCTCTTTTAAGATTTTTTTTTTAATTTCTTCTAGGAGAGCCTTGTATGGTGGGGACCAATTTATATCACCCTTTGAGGCTTCATCTGGTGAGAATTTGCTTTTAATCTCGTCAGGGTTTGAAATCTGTTCTTCTCTTTCACCATAAAAACTGTCTATGGTTGGAGTTATTTTGGTTTTTTACTCTTTTTTAAAGAAAGTTAAGCTCTGCTTTTAAAGCAAAGGAGTTTGTCCAAGCTTCTTCTACAAGCAGCAATGGCTATGCTGACTGACTTCAGGTGTTGGGTAGGCATGGCCAGGTCTTGTGGAATTCTATAATTTCAGAGTTCACTATTTATCTTTTGTGTTTGTGTTGAATGTTTTATAACTTCTCTGCTGATATACTGGATTGCATCCAAGGCAGAGTAGCCAACACTGCTGTAGATTCCTTGCTGTAGATTCTCTATTATGGAGCCTGCACTCCATTGGAACTGTCTATTGCCTACACTGGCATCTGTGCTCCCCCTGCTTGCACTTGACAATGCCCATGACAGTATCCATGCCCCATTGAAACAGATCTTTTCTGGAGAACTTCGAAATAATCTTCTGCTGGTAATTTGTTGCACACCCAATATTTGTGAATTCTGCCAGAGTTAATTCAGAGGCTAAAATTACTAATTAGTCTGAGGGTTGTGGAAGAAGCTTTGAAAGAAACATGTGTCATCTTTGCCATCTTACCTTCCCTTTCCTAGAAATTTTCATGTTCCAAAATCTGTCTAGTGCTGCTTCCCTTAATGATTAAAATTCTCATTTCATCAATGTAGATGACATTTTTAAAAATCTGAAGAAAGCATCATGTTTTGCAAGTGATAAATGAAATATTAGGGATCTCTACAGAATCATGAAAAAATTAATTGAAACTATTAATAACTTCCTCAAAATTTCAGGGTCTAAAATAAATCATCAGTTTTTCGACATATTACCCACAAAATTCATCAGGAAGAGAAAGAAAAAGAAATTCTACTTAAAATAATTACAAAATAGATAAAATCCTTGAGAATCGAATTGATAAGACATGCTTTCACTAGCTATCGCACAGGCTTTCAATACTGTCCCTTCTCATTTCTACCATTCACCATACATATTTGACATATTAAGTTAGACATATCACATGGAGAAATTAACTTAAGTTCATATGGAAAAATAAAAGGTCAAGAATTTCAAGGGAATTAATTTTTTTAAAAAATCAAGTGAAGGTGGCCTAACTGTACCAGATGTTAAATTATATTATAAAGCAGTGGTTACCAAAACCATTTGTCATTGGCTAAGAAATAGACTAGTTGATCACTGGAATAGGTTAGGTTCAAAGGACAAAACAGCCAATAACTTTAATGATTTAGTGTTTGGCAAACTCAAAGGCCCCAGCTTTTGGCATAAGAACTCACAGTTTAACAAAAATTGCTGGGAAAACTGAAAATTAGTATGGGAGAAACTAGGCACTGATCCACACTTAACACCATAGACCAAGATAAGGTCAAAATGGGTTCATGACCTAGGCATAAAGAATGAGATTATAAATAAATTAGAAGAACTTTTACCTCTCAGACCCATGAAAGAGGAAGGAATTTATGACCAAAGAAGAACTAGAGATTATTATTGATTACAAAATAGAAAATTTTGATTATATCAAATTCAAAAGTTTTTGTACAGACAAGATTAGAAGGGAAGCAATAAACTGGGAAAATATTTTTACAGTCAAAGATTCTGATAAAGGCCTTGTTTCCAAAATATATAGAGAATTGACTCTATTTTATAAGAAATCAAGCCATTCTCCAATTGATAAATGGTCAAAGGATATGAACAGACAATTCTCAGATGAAGAAATTGAAATGATTTCAAGCCATATGAAAAGATGCTCCAAATCATTATTAATCAGTGAAATGCAAATTAAGACAACTCTGAGATACCACTACACACCTGTCATATTGGCTAGAATGACAGGGAAAGATAATGCGGAATGTTGGAGGGGATGTGGGAAAACTGGAACACTGATACATTGTTGGTGGAATTGGGAATACATCCAGCCTTTCTGGAGAGCAATTTGGACCTATACTCAAAAAGTTATCAAACTGTAAATACCCTTTGATCCAACAGTGTTACTACTGGGCTATATCCCAAAGAGATTTTTAAAAATGGAAAGGGACCTGTATGTGCAAGAATGTTTGTGTCAACCCTTGTTGTAGTGGCCAGAAACTGGAAACTAAGTGGATGCCCATCAGTTGGAGAATGTCTGAATAAATTGTGGTATATGAATATTATGGAATATTATTGTTCTGTAAGAAATGTCCAGCAGGATTATTTCAGAAAGACTTTGAGAGACTTACATGAACTGATGCTGAGTGAAATGAGCAGGACCAGATCATTATATACTTCAACAACAATACTATATGATGGTCAATTCTGATGGATGTGGCCATCTTCAACAATGAGATGAATCAAATCAGTTCCAATAGAGCAGTAATGAACTGAACCAGCTAAACCCAGTGAAAGAACTGTGGGAAATGACTATGAACCACTACATAGAATTCCCAATCTCTCTATTTTTGTCCATCTGAATTTTTGACTTCCTTCACAGGCTAATTGTATACTATTTCAAAGTCCGATTCTTTTTGTACAGCAAAATAACTTTTTGGACATGTATACATATATTGTATTTAATTTATACTTTAACAAATTTCACATTTATTGGTCAACCTGCCATCTGGGAGTAGGGGTGAGGGAAGGAGGGGAAAAGTTGGAACAAAAGGTTTGGCAATTGTCAATGCTGAAAAATTGCCCATGCATATATCTTGTAAATAAAAAGCTATTAAAAAAAAGAAGTCATTAAAGAGTCCACAGAAACTTAGAGCTCCCCAGAAATTGCTTTTTTTCCCTCCTTTTTGTTTTTTATTATTATAGCTTCTTCTTGACAAAACATATGCATGGGTAATTTTCCAACATTGACTCTTGCAAAAACTTCTGTTCCAACTTTTCCCTTCACTTCTTCCCCTAGATGGCAGGCCATCCCATACATGTTAAACATGTTAAAGTATATGTTAAATACAATATATATGTACATATTTATACATCTATCTTGTTGCGCAAGAAAAATCAGATTTAGAAAAAAGATAAAAAGAACCTGGGAAGAAAAACAAAAATGCAAGCAAACAACAGAAAGAATGGAGATACTATATTGTGGTCCACACTCATTTCCCAGTGTTCTTTTGCTGGATGTAGCTGGTTCTGTTCATTACTGATCAATTGGAACTGATTTGGATCCTCTCATTGCCAAAGATTGCCACTTCCATCAAAATTGATCCTCATATAGTATTGTTGTTGAAGTGTATAATGATCTCCTGGTTCTGCTCATTTCACTTAGCATCAGTTCATGTAAGTCTCTCCAAGCCTCTCTGTATTCATCCTGCTGGTCATTTCTTACAGAACAATAATATTCCATAACATTCATATGCTACAGTTTATTCAGCCATTCTCCAATTGATGAGCATCCATTCAATTTCTAGTTTCTAGCCACTATGAAAAGGGCTGCCATAAACATTTTTGCACATACAGCTCCCTTTTCCTTCTTTAATATCTCTTGGGGATAAAAGCCCAGTAGTAACACTTCTGGATCAAAGAGTATGCACAGTTTCATAACTTTTTGAGTTCCAAATTGCTTTCCAGAATAGCTAGATCCATTCACAACTCTACCAACAATGCATCCGTGTCCCAGTTTTCCCACCCCTCCAACATTCATCATTATCTTTTCCTGTAGCCAATGTGACAGATGTGTATCCTAAAGTTGTCTTAATTTTCATTTCTCTGATCAATAATCATTTGGAATACCTTTTCATATGAGTAGAAAAAGTTTCAGTGTCTTCATCTGAAAATTTCTCTTCATATCATTTAACCATTTATCAATTGGAGAATGGCATAATTTCTTATAAATTAGAGTCAATTCTCTATATATTTTGGAAGTGAGGCCTTTATCAGAACTTTTACTTGTAAAAATGTTTCCCACTTTATTGCTTCCCTTCTAATCTTGTCTGCATTAGTTTTGTTTGTACAAAAGCTTTTAACTTGATATAATCCAAATTTTCTATTTTGTGATCAATAATGATTTCTCATTCTTCTTTGGTCATAAATTCCTTCCTCCTTCAGAAATCTGAGAAATAAACTATCCTATGTTCTAATTTATTTATAATCTCGTTTTTTATGCCTAAATCATGAAACCATTTTGATCTTATCTTGGTGTACCATGTTAAGTGTGGATCCATGTCTAGTTTCTGCTATACTAATTTCCAGTTTTCCCAGCAGTTTTTGTCAAAATAGTGAAATCTTATCCCAAAAGTGGGGTCTTTGGGTTTGTCAAAGACTAGATTGCTATACTTATTGACTATTTTGTCCTGTGAACTTAACCTATTCCACTGTCCAAGTTTTCTATTTCTTATTCAATACCAAATGGTTTTAATGACTGCTGCTTTATAATATAGTTTTAGATCAGGTACAGCTAGAACACCTTTATTTCATTTTTTTTCATTAATTCCCTTAAAATTCTTGACCTTTTGTTCTTTCAGATGAATTTTGTTGTTATTTTTTCTAAGTCATTAAAATAGTTTCTTGGGAGTCTAATTTGTATAGCAGTAAATAAATAGATTAGTTTGCATAATATTGTCCTCTTTATTATATTCACTGGACCTATCCAAGAGCACTTAAGATTTTTCCAGTTGTTTAGCTTTGATTTTATTTGTTTTGGAAAGTGTTTTGTAGTTTTGCTTATATAGTTCCTGGCTTTCCTTTGGCAGATAGATTCCCAAATATGTTATACTATTAACAGTTATTTTAAATGTAATTTCTCTTTGTATCACTTGCTGTTGGATTTTGTTAGTGATGTATAAAAATGCTGAGAATTTATGTGGATTTATTTTGTATCCTGCAGGTTTGATAAAGCTGTGGATTATTTCTAATAGCTTTTTAGTAGAATTTCTGGAGTTCTCTAGGTATAGCATCAAATCATCTGCAAAGAGTGATAATCTACATTTGAGTGTTTAATAATCAACTTCACAAGTATAAACATGGATCAATAGCACTTGAAGTGAAAAAGATCTATGGATTTAGTAAATGCTTTGAATCAAAAGTGACTCTGAAGCAAAAAGAAAGTTAATACAATTTAGGGTGAATTAAGAGAAATAATGAGCAAATTGATAATTCTGCTCATCTGAAGTACACAGATAAAACTATCTACTCTGGGAAATACATTTTGGGGGTAAATAGAGATAAAGATTCATAGAAATGTTTGAGATAAATATTCTTTTAGTTTCCCCAATTAGAATGTGAGTTCCTCAAAAGTGGGGATTATCTAATTCATTATATTTGTATTCCTAGTGCCTAACAAAATGTCTACCAAAATGGAGACACTTAATTCATTGGTCACTAGCTAGATTGATAAGTTAGAATCTGATCACAAGAGGTTGATGAGATTTTTGAGTGGCCAAGAAACCATACCATACAGGAATCAAAAGAAGAAACTAAGAATGCTCAGCCTGAAAGAAATGAGACATAAGGGAAACATGATATTAGTCTACAAGTAATTTAAGGTTTATCATATGGAAATTGGATTGGATTCCTCTTCCTAGCTCTGGGGAATAAATAGGAATAGGGAAGAAGATTTAGGCTTCATATAGATAAAAATTTCCTAATAACTAAAGTTGTGCAGTGGCAGAATTAGCTGCCTTGGAAAGTACTGAATACCCTTCAGGGGAGTTCTGAATGTAAAAATTGTACGACTTATTTGAGATTTTGTTGAAAGGATTCCTATACCAATATAGATTATATCAGATATTCTATGAAGCTGCTTCCAATTCAAAGATTCTATGGATTTATTCTGTAATGCAATGCAGCCAGCATATTTTCAAGTGGAAGAAATTGGTTAAAGTTGGAAGTGGAGTGTGTTATATGGTGAAGAGAATTTTCAAGATTTCTGATTAAAGATTTGAATCATTAAATATGTGTGACAACAATAAAAGGTATGCTTGCTCTTGCATGCTATGGATATATCTGAAACAATTGCTGATTTACTATATTATAGCTAGAATATTTTACTTTTTTTGACATTGTATTTACTTATTCATAAAGTACCCTGATAACTGACTCTATAATGAATCCCTCTTGTGCTTAGGAAGACATTTATTCTACATAAAGTAAACATTGTGACTCTTTTTTAGATTTTTATTTATTAATTTTAAAATTAAATTTTAAGCAATATTATTTCAATTACATATATGAAAACATTCAAAAAATATTTCCATATTACCCATGCTACAAAAAAATTAAAGAAGCAAAAACATGGCGAAAATACACTTTAATTTATACTCTGAGTTCATTAGTTCTCTTTCCAGAAACAGATAACATTTTTCCTCAGGAAGCCTCTGGAATAATATTGCAAATTTTCTTAAGTAGCTAAGTCTTTCACAGTGTTACAATATTATAGAAGACTCCTGGGTATACAATATATGTCCATCCCTGGTCCCTCTCTTAGTTCTCTATTCTGGGTATTTCAAATTGTATTTCATTCAGGATTATCACATTCAACATATGCAAAACAGAATTCATTTTATTTCCTCCAAACCTGACTTTTCTTTCTAAATTCACCATTTTTGTTCAGGCTTATCATCTCATCCATCATTAAGTTTCTTTTCATGACCTCAGAGTCATAGGTTATTCTTCCTCATCCAAGTTTTCTTGCTTTCCTTCTAATTTTAGCTGCATCAGTTTTGTTTGTGCAAACTACTAAAATAATCAAAATTATTCATTTTACTTGCCATCATCTCATCGTCCTCCCTATCTTTTATTTGTTTATATACTCTTCCTTTATCCATGAATCTTACAGACAAAATTTTTGATGTTCCTCTAATGTACTTTCTAATTTTCCAGACAATTTTTGTTAAATGGTGAATTCTTGTACCAAATGCTTGGATTTTGAGATTTATTAAACACTAGTATACTATGATTATTTACCACTATATCTTGAAAAACTAATCTATTTACCATTATTTATCACATTATTTACCGTTCTGTTTTAGCCAGTAGCAGATTGTTTTGATGATTACTACTTTGTAATATATTTTGAAATCTGATAACACTATCTTCCTTCATATTTTTTTATTGTTTCCATTGATATTCTTGATCCTTTATTCTTCCAAATGAATTTTGTTATTATTTTTTCTAATGTCACAAAATAATTCTTTGGAAGATAGAATGATATGGAACTGAATATATAAATTAAATTTATTTATTATACATCTAAGTAAAATTGTCATTTTTTCTGATATTGGCACAGCTTACCCAAAACCATTTAATATTTCTTCAATTCTTTAGATATGTTTTTATTTGCATGAAAAATATTTTCTAATTGTGTTCATATAGTTCCTGGATTTATCTTGGCAGATAAACTCCCAAGTATTTTATGTTATCTATTTATTTTAAATAGAATTTCTCTTTCTGTATTTTCTGGATAGGTTTGTGGGTAATATATAGAATGTTATGTTTTGGGGGCTCATTTTATATCCTGGAACTTTGTGAAAATTATTAACTGTTTCAACTAGTTTTTTAGATGATTATATAGGGTTCTATAAATATACTACCATATTGTCTGCAGAGTGACACTTTCATTTCCATATTAACTATTTTATTTCTTAAATTTCACTTTCTTTTATTGTTATAGTTAAAATTTCTGTTACAATATTAAAAATAGTAACAATTATGGACATTTTTATTTCACTTCTGATATTTTTGGAAAAGTTTTTACCTTATTCTCATTACATTTACATTACATACTAAGTTGGTTTTTGATAAATACTAGTTAGCATTTTAAGAATGGCTTCATTTATTACTGTGCCTTCAGGTGTTCTTTAATAGGAATAAGTAGATTTTTTGAAAAAAAAAATTTCTACATCTATTGATATAATTATGTTATTTAGAATTTTTATGAATATCATCAAATATACTATAGTTCCTTAACACTGAATCAGGTTCATATTCTTGTTATAAATTCCATGTGGTCAAAAATACATGTTTTTTTGTGATAAATTGTTATAATCTCTTTGCTAGTATTTTATTTAAATTTTTCATCAACAATCATTAAATAAATTGATCTATAATTTTCTTTCTCTGTTGGCACTCTACTTGATATGGGAAAGCCATTGTTGTGTCCTAAAAGGAATTTGGTAGGACTCTTTACTATTTTTTTATCAAATAGTTTATATAATATAGGTATGAAATATACCTTAAATGTTTAAGAAAATTAACTTACAAATCTATTTGGTCTCGGGAACTGTTTTCTTAAGGAGCTCATTGATGATTTTTTAATTCATTTAGGGTTTTAAGTATTTTATTTCCTCTTTAAAATTGATATTTTTATAAACATTTTTCCATTCCACTTGGAGCATCAGTTTTGCTGGCATATATTTGGGCAAAATAATTCCTAAAAATTGACTAATTTCATCTTCATTGACAGTGCATTCACTCTTTTCATTTTTGATACTGGTAATTTGTTTTTTTTTTTTTGTCTTTTATTCAAATTAATTCTTAGCTTATCACTTTTATTTTTTTCATATACAGGTTCCTGATTTTATTAATTCAAGAGTAATTTTTAATCTCTCTCAAAGTATCTCTCCTTCCATTTTTTTTTTTTTTTTTTTTTTTTTTTTTTTTTTGCTTTTTACTGAGTTGGGGTTAAGTGACTTGCCCATGGTCACCTAGCCAGGAAATGTTAAGTGTCTGAGACCAGATTTGAATTCAGGTCTTTCTGACTTCAGAGGTGTGAAGTCACCTAGCTGCCCCTCCTTGGATATTTAAGATTTTTATTTTGGTGTTTAATTGGGGACTTTTAATTTATTCATTTCATTTTTTTAGTTACATACCTGATTGAGTTCTTTTTCTCCTTATTAATACATACATTTAGAAAAAGATTTTTCTCTAAATACTTCTTTAATTGCATCCTACAAATTCTGGCATGTTCCTTATTATAGGTTCCAATTAATTCTTAATCTATATTTGCCTGATATTTGTTGAATGTAGTTGTTAATGACTTAATGATTTATGGTATGTAAAGGATTTCTACTTATTTTATTTAATTTCTACTTTTCAACATTTGTTTATGGAGTTTTTATACTTTAATTCATGGTCAATATTTGTGAAGAAACCATTTACAGTAGGATGAACTCATATATTAAATGGGAATGGATGGAAGAATGGTTTAAAAACCAGAATTCTATAATTTGCTGTTTAAAAGGCTAATAGTTGAAATGTAGATACATACATAGAGTAAAAGTAAGGGGTGGAACAAAGTTATTATGCTTTAGTTGAAGTAAAAATAAAAGCAGGGGAAGTAATGCTGAACTCAGAAAAAGAAAAAGAAAAATTAAATCTAACTAAAAGAGATAAGGAAGGAAACTATATTAAAAAGGTACCACAAACAATGAAGTAATGTTGATATTAAACATGTATGCACCAAATGCATTCAATTTTTAAAGGAGATATTAGAAGAAGAAAACAATAAAACTATTAGGAAGGAATCTCAATTTTTCCCTCTGAGAACTAGTTAAATCTAACCACAAAATAAACAAGAAAAAATACTAACAAGGTGAATGAAATTTTAGAAAATTTAGATAATGATAGACTGTTGCAGAATATTGAATAGGGATATGAAAGAATAATTTTCTCAGTGGTAAGTGACACTTACCTAAGAAAGCTAGAAGCCTTCCAAAAAAATAATGTCTATCACCATCATTATTATTGTTCAATATTATAATAGAAATGCTAGATCTAGTAATGAAAAAGTTAAAGAAGTTAAGGGAATAATGTAGACAATGATGACATGATAACTAAGAGAAGCCTAGAGAATCTAATTAAAAGAATTAGTTGAAATAATAACATATACAAAGTTGTGGGGTATAAAAATAAATACACATAAATCATTAGCATTTCTACATATTGCCAACAAAATCTAGCAGAAAGAGAATCATTTTTCTAAAAAATAACTATAGACACTATATAACTTGAGAGTCTATTTGCCAAGACAAATCCAGGAACTATATGAACACAATTACAAAACATTTTTCACACAAAGTCAGATCAGAACACCTGGAAAAAATATTAATTGTTCAGAGATAGACTGAAACAATATAATAAAAATTATAGTGGCATTGAAATTAATCTATTACTTTCTGCCACACATATAACTATGAAAAATATTTTATAGAGCTGAAAAGAATTTAAAATATTCATCTAGAATTGTAAAAGATTGAGTATCAAAGGTATCAACTTTTTAAAATGTGAAGGAAGGTAGATTAGCTAAATCAGATCTCAAACTCTATTAAATCAAAACAATATGGTATTGACTAAGAAACAGAGTGGTGGATCAATAGAACAGATTAGGTACACAATATAACATAATAAAACACCATAATAATTTAGTGTTTGATAAACGCAAAGACCCAAGCTTTGGGGACAAGTACTCACCATTTGACAAAAACTGCTGGGAAAACTGGAAAAGAGTATATAAAAAATTATGTATAAACCAACAACTCACACCATATTGCAAAAAAATCTGCTCTGAGATACCACCTTATACCTATCAGATTTGCTAATAGGACAGAAAAACACAATGGTAAATGTTCAGGGTCTATTCTTAAGAAAAGTGTAACACTAATTCATTGTTGGTAGAGTTGTAAACAGATCCAACCATTCTGGAGGGCAATTTGGATCCATGCCAATAGGATTATAAAATAGTGTATTCCCTTTGACGCAGTAATACCACTATCAGGTCTATATCTCAGAGATTATAAAAAAGGAGAAAGGATCTACATGTACAGAAATATTAGAACAGCTCTTTTCATTATGGTAAAGAATTGTAAATTGAAGAGATGCCAACCAATTGGGGAATGGCTCAACAAGTTGTTGTATTAATTAATAATAACTTGCCCCAATTATTCTGTACTCATGATTTTCTATCTTCTGAGAGAAAGCACCTTTTTTGTAACTTTTTATTTACAAAACATATGCATGGGTAATTTTTCAACATTGATTCTTGCAAAATCTTGTGTTCCAACTTTTCCCTTCCTCCTCCCCACACCCTCCCCTAGATGGCAGGGAATTGAATACATGATAAATATGTTAAAATAGATGTTAAATGCCAATATATGTATACATATTCATAGTTAGCTTGCTGCACAAGGAAAAATTGGATCTAGAAAGAAAAAAAAACCCTGAGAAGGAAAACAAAAATGCAAGCAAAAAATAATATAAAGAATGGAAATGCTATGTTGTGGAACACACTTATTTCCCATAATTCTCTCTCTGGGTGTAGCCAATTCTCTTCATTACTGAATAATTGGAACTGGTTTGAGTCATCTCATTGTTGAAGAGAGCCACAGCCATCACAGTTGATCATTGTATAATCTTATTGTTGCCATGTATAATGAGCTCCTGGTTCTGCTCATTTCAATTAGCATCAATTCATGTAAGCCTCCCCAAGCTTCTCTAAAATAATCCTGCTGGTCATTTCTTACAGAACAATAGTATTCCATAATATTCATATAACACAATTTATTCAGCCATTCTCCATTTGATGGGCATCCATTCAATTTCCAGTTTTTAGTCACTACAAAAAGGGCTGCCACAAACATTTTTGCACATGTGGTGCTCTTTGCCTTCTTTAAGATCTCCTTGGGACATAAGCCCAGTAGTAACACTGCTGGATCAAAGAGTATGCAGACATTGATGCCTTAATGAGCATAGTTCCAAATTGATCTCCAGAATGCTTGGATTTGTTCACAATTCCACCAACAATATATCAGTGACCCTGTTTTCCCACATCCCCTCCAACAGTCATCATTATTTTTTCCTGCCATCTTAGCCAATCTGAGAGGTATGAGGTGCTATCTCAGAGTTGTCTTAATTTGCATTTCTCTGATTAATAATGATTTGGAGCCCCTTTTCATATGACTAGAAATAGTTTCAATTTATTTATGTGAAAATTGTCTGTTCATATCCTTTGATCATTTATCAATTGAAGAATGGCTTTATTTCTTATAAATTTGAGTCAATTCTATATATATTTTGGAAATTAGGTTTTTATCAGAACTTTTGAATGTAAAAATGTCTTCCCAGTTTATTACTTTCCTTTTAATCTTGTCTGCATTAGTTTTGTTTGTACAAAAACTTTTTAACTTAATATAATCAAAATATTCTATTTTGTGATCAATAATGATCTCTAGTTCTTCTGTGGTCACAAATTCTTTCTTCTTCCACAGGTCTGAGAGGTAAACTATCCTATGTTCTTCAAATTTATTTACAATCTCATTCTTTTTTTAATATATGAATATTCTTTTTTTATTATAGGTGAAGGAGGCAGGCAAGCTGCCACGTGGTTTGCCAAAGATGTATTCTAGATTCTGGTGTCCAGAGTCTCCAATCTCTCTCCTTGTCTTGCTGCCAAGTAACTTTGACTTCTTTCCCTCTGCCCTACAGTCCTTGTCTACAATTATCTCACTACCAAATATTTAGCAAGCACCAAAGGTGAGGAAAGCCATCATCCAAATATATGCTAATAGAGCCATTATTTCACATAGAATACGTAGATTTAAGTGCTCTCTTGTCTGATTCAGAGTTTCAGCTCTCTTCATCTCCTGCTTTCTTTTGTTTTAGAACACAGGTGCTTAGGCCCTCCCTGACTTCTCAGGGAGGTGAGAACCCCCAAAAGGAGGTGATTATATCTTTCTCAGGAAAGGGGTTGAAAACACCAAAAAGGAGTTGATCATACTCCCCCACACACAACTTCTCAGGAAGGCAGGTGAAAACATTAAAAAGAAGACTTCTCAGGAACAGACATGAAAAACATCAAAGGGAAGTGGGGAGTCAAGCCAGATATTCTTAGTGGGTTTCTGAGCTGAAGGGTCTTACTGGAAACATGTATATACAAATCCATCAGGATGGGAGGTATTACACAAGCACATAGCAATATAGCACAAGCTAGTAATGATGACTGTCCCCATAGCTGGCACAGGATCAGTGTGGTGTAACAAACATGAACTGTACATGTAAGTAGTGATATAACAAACAATCAATGTGGTATTGTAAAAGATTTCCAGAAGTCCTATAAGGAGGGTATGTAAATAAAAATCACACATATGCCTCCTTCAGCAATCAAGAGATAGTCCAAAACCATCTATTGTCCATTACTTCACATGTCAGGGAATCCAATAATCCCTGCAAGCTTTTGAAGTCCTGCAACAGTCTAGTCATGTCTCAGGGATTCCAATGATTCCTGAGGGTTTTGAAGTCCTGCATCACTCTCATTAACAATTTTTGATGTCCATGAGTCAGTTGCCATAACTGCCATACTCTTTCAGTGGTGGACACAATCAGTAACGCAACCACCCAATGTTTCTTGGGTCTTCTCCTTCATTTCAAGGATCTGTTCTGTCTCTCTCTGATGGACAAAGTGAATATGGCTCATTGGCACCCATCTGATTCCTTCTCTGTCTGTAGAGATACAAGCAAACCCTCTCCCTCAAGCAGTTAGCCTATCTGGTCCCTTCCATTCACCACTTTCTGGATCTCTCCACATCATCTGGCTATTATCTAAAGATAGTGGGGCTGCTCACACTGGACACTGCCCTTCTGGTGGGTTATAAAACCTGTCTGCTGGAACCAGTGCATCTTTATCAAAAATCAAGAAATTAATTGTATAAAGAGCTAAATTTAGAAGTTCTGTGGTTATCTGTGCCCCCCCCCTCTTTTCTTTTTGGAGGAGTGTCTTGATGTCTGTTTCTCCTCTCTACTATTGCCTGTTCTTGAGGATTAAAGGGTATGCCAGTGGTGTGTAAAATCTTATACTGTGCACAAAAGTGTACAAAATGTTTAGAAGTATATGCAGGTCCATTATCTGGTTTTATTGCTTGTGGCACACCCATAATTGCAAATACTTGAATAAGGAACTCATGACCATTTGGGCTGTTTCTTTTGTTGCTGGTTTTGCAAAGGTGAATCCTGAAAAGGTGTCTACCACAAGGTGGATAAAATAATTTCGAGAATATCTTCTGTTGGCAATGTGTTGTACTCCTAATATTCATGGGTTTTGACAGTCAAACACTAATCCCTAGGCCTTTCATAAAAGTAGTCTGAGAATAAGGAATAGCTTAGATAGATGCATGTGTCTTCTCCACCATTTTGGCTCCACTTCTATAATCTCATTCTTTATGTCTAGATCATGAAACCATTTTGATCTTATCTTGGTATACAGTGTTAAGTGTGGATCAATGCCTAATTTCTGCCATACTAATTTCCAATTTTCCCAGCAGTTTTTGTGAAACAGTGAATTCTTATCCCAAAAGCTGGGGTCTTTGGGTTTGACAAACACTAGATTGCTATAATTATTGATTATTTTGTCCTGTTAACCTAACCTATTCTACTGATCATTTAGTCTATTTCTTAGACAATACCAAATGGTTTGGGTGACCACTCTTTATAATATAGTTTTAGATCAGGTACAGCTAGGCCACCTTCATTTCATTTTTTTTTTCATTACTTCCCTTGAAATTCTTAACTATTTGTTCTTCCAGATGAATTTTGTTGTTATTTTTCCTAGGTCAATAAAATAGTTTCTTGGGCTTTTGATTGGTCTAACATTAAATAAATAGAATAATTTAGGTAGTATTGTCATCTTTATT